>NC_090445.1:1166054558-1166365558 GCF_031143425.1 Pleurodeles waltl | reverse complement strand
AACACAGAGACTCCACAGCAGAACACACACAAGTAGCTGAAACAAACAATTTTGAACAAATAATACTGTTTACCCAGAAAAATCTCTGGGCTCCTTACCTAGGTCTTTTTGAAATCCTTGAACACTGGGCTGTATCAGGACACAGGGGAGATGCACAGAGGCTCCCAAAATGGAGGTGGCTGTCTTGGGCTTCCCTCCACAAACTTAAGGGGCCAGAGCAGGTGGGGGGGGGCGGGTCTCAGGTGCAGCAGGGACTCAGGGAGCCAATCAGCTAAGTCCAGTCCCTGTGGTCAGGGGGAAAGGCATCTGCTGGTCTATTCAGAATCTCCTTGGATACAGACAGGCTGAATCCACACTTCCAAGCTAGCAGAGTCTACTGTCCAGGTAAGGCTGAGACTGTTTAAAATACAAACACTGCAATAGTGCTGGGCGCACACTCTAAAATCGGGCTTTTTTAAAGGCAAAAATACAGGGTGGCAGACAGTTTTTAAGCACAATTTAAATCACACAAACAGATTAAAACAGTCTTTTAAAAGACACACTCTGCAAGATGTATGTAGCCTTTTTACTTAGGAGAGAAAAAAGGGGGGGGAGCGGGGAATGCTACAAACTAGCAGGGCAATTCACACAAGTCACGGCAAAAACGATTTTCAAATAAACACCACTTTAAAAGAGGCCAGGCTGCCTGAAACGCAGAGAGTTCACAGTAGAACATACACAGGTAGCTGAAACAAACAATTTTGAAGAAATAATACTGTTTACCCAGAAAAATCTCTGGGCTCCTTACCTAGGTCTTTTTGAAATCCTTGAACACTGATCTATATCTGGACACAGGGGAGATGCACAGAGGCTCCCAAAATGGAGGTGGCTGTCTTGGGCTTCCCTCCACAAACTTAAGGGGCAGAGCAGGTGTGGGGGGCGGGTCTCAGGTGCAGCAGGGACTCAGGGAGCCAATCAGCTAAGTCCAGTCCCTGTGGTCAGGAAGAAAGACAACTGTTGCTCTATTCAGAATCTCCTTGGATACAGACAGGCTGAATCCACACTTCCAAGCTAGCAGAGTCTACTTTCCAGGTAAGGGGGAGACTGTTTAAGATACAAACACTGCAATAGTGCTGGGCGCACACTCTAAAATCTGGCTTTTTTAAAGGCAAAAATACAGGGGGGGCAGACAGTTTTTAAACACAATTTAAATCACACAAACAGATTAAAACAGTGTCCTAAAAGACACACTCTGCAATATGTATGTAGCCTTTTTACTTAGGAGAGAAAAAAGGGGGGGGAGCGGGGAATGCTACAAACTAGCAAGGCAATTCACACAAGTCACGGCAAAAACGATTTTCAAATAAAGACCACTTTAAAAGAGGCCAGGCTGCCTGAAACACAGAGACTTTACAGTAGAACACACACAGGTAGCTGAAACAAACAATTTTGAACAAATAATACTGTTTACCAAGAAAAATCTCTGGGCTCCTTACCTAGGTCTTTTTGAAATCCTTGAACACTGGGTTGTATCAGGACACAGGGGACATGCACAGAGGCTCCCAAAATGCAGGTGGCTGTCTTGGGCTTCCTTCCACAAACTTAAGGGGCCAGAGCAGGTGGGGGGGCGGGTCTCAGGTGTAGCAGGGACTCAGGGAGCCAATCAGCTAAGTCCAGTCCCTGTGGTCGGGGGAAAGGCAACTGCTGCTCTATTCAGAATCTCCTTGGATACAGACAGGCTGAATCCACACTTCCAAGCTAGCAGAGTCTACTTTCCAGGTAAGGGGGAGACTGTTTAAAATACAAACACTGCAATAGTGCCTGGCGCACACTCTAAAATCGGGCTTTTTTAAAGGCAAAAATACAGGGTGGCAGACAGTTTTTAAGCACAATTTAAATCACACAAACAGATTAAAACAGTCTCCTAAAAGACACACTCTGCAAGATGTATGTAGCCTTTTTACTTAGGAGAGAAAAAAGGGGGGGGAGCGGTGAATGCTACAAACTAGCAAGGCAATTCACACAAGTCACGGCAAAAACTATTTTCAAATAAACACCACTTTAAAAGAGGCCAGGCTGCCTGAAACGCAGAGAGTTCACAGTAGAACATACACAGGTAGCTGAAACAAACAATTTTGAAGAAATAATACTGTTTACCCAGAAAAATCTCTGGGCTCCTTACCTAGGACTTTTTGAAATCCTTGAACACTGATCTATATCTGGACACAGGGGAGATGCACAGAGGCTCCCAAAATGGAGGTGGCTGTCTTGGGCTTCCCTCCACAAACTTAAGGGGCCAGAGCAGGTGTGGGGGGCGGGTCTCAGGTGCAGCAGGGACTCAGGGAGCCAATCAGCTAAGTCCAGTCCCTGTGGTCAGGAGGAAAGACAACTGTTGCTCTATTCAGAATCTCCTTGGATACAGACAGGCTGAATCCACACTTCCAAGCTAGCAGAGTCTACTTTCCAGGTAAGGGGGAGACTGTTTAAGATACAAACACTGCAATAGTGCTGGGCGCACACTCTAAAATCTGGCTTTTTTAAAGGCAAAAATACAGGGGGGGCAGACAGTTTTTAAACACAATTTAAATCACACAAACAGATTAAAACAGTCTCCTAAAAGACACACTCTGCAATATGTATGTAGCCTTTTCACTTAGGAGAGAAAAAAGGGGGGGGAGCGGGGAATGCTACAAACTAGCAAGGCAATTCACACAAGTCACGGCAAAAACGATTTTCAAATAAACACCACTTTAAAAGAGGCCAGGCTGCCTGAAACACAGAGACTCCACAGTAGAACACACACAGGTAGCTGAAACAAACAATTTTGAACAAATAATACTGTTTACCAAGAAAAATCTCTGGGCTCCTTACCTAGGTCTTTTTGAAATCCTTGAACACTGGGTTGTATCAGGACACAGGGGAGATGCACAGAGGCTCCCAAAATGCAGGTGGCTGTCTTGGGCTTCCCTCCACAAACTTAAGGGGCCAGAGCAGGTGGGGGGGCGGGTCTCAGGTGTAGCAGGGACTCAGGGAGCCAATCAGCTAAGTCCAGTCCCTGTGGTCGGGGGAAAGGCAACTGCTGCTCTATTCAGAATCTCCTTGGATACAGACAGGCTGAATCCACACTTTCAAGCTAGCAGACTCTACTTTCCAGATAAGGGGGAGACTGTTTAAGATACAAACACTGCAATAGTGCTGGGCGCACACTCTAAAATCGGGCTTTTTTAAAGGCTAAAATAAGGGGGGCAGACAGTTTTTAAGCACAATTTAAATCACACAAACAGATTAAAACAGTCTCCTGAAAGACACACTCTGCAAGATGTATGTAGCCTTTTTACTTAGGAGAGAAAAAAAAGGGGGGGAGCGGGGAATGCTACAAACTAGCAAGGCAATTCACACAAGTCACGGCAAAAACGATTTTCAAATAAACACCACTTTAAAAGAGGCCAGGCTGCCTGAAACACAGAGAGTCCACAGTAGAACATACACAGGTAGCTGAAACAAACAATTTTGAAGAAATAATACTGTTTACCCAGAAAAATCTCTGGGCTCCTTACCTAGGTCTTTTTGAAATCCTTGAACACTGGGCTGTATCAGGACACAGGGGAGATGTACAGAGGCTCCCAAAATGGAGGTGGCTGTTTTAGGATTCCCTCCACAAACTTAAGGGGCCAGAGCAGCTGGAGGGGGGCGGGTCTCAGGTGCAGCAGGGACTCAGGGAGCCAATCAGCTAAGTCCAGTCCCTGTGGTCAGGGGGACAGGCATCTGCTGCTCTATTCAGAATCTCCTTGGATACAGACAGGCTGAATCCACACTTGCAAGCTAGCAGAGTCTACTTTCCAGGTAAGGGGGAGACTGTTTAAGATACAAACACTGCAATAGTGCTGGGCGCACACTCTAAAATTGGGCTGTTTTAAAGGCAAAAATACAGGGGGGCAGACAGTTTTTAAGCACAATTTAAATCACACAAACAGATTAAAACAGTCTCCTAAAAGACACACTCTGCAAGATGTATGTAGCCTTTTTACTTAGGAGAGAAAAAAGGGGGGGGTACCACAAACTAGCAAGGCAATTCACACAAGTCACGGCAAGAACGATTTTCAACTAAACACCACTTTAAAAGAGGCCAGGCTGCCAGAAACACAGAGACTCCACAGTAGAACACACACAGGTAGCTGAAACAAATAATTTTGAACAAATAATACTGTTTACCCAGAAAACTCTCTGGGCTTCTTACCTAGGTCTCTTTGAAATCCTTGAACACTGGGCTGTATCAGGACACAGGGGAGATGCACAGAGGCTCCCAAAATGGAGGTGGCTGTCTTGGGCTTCCCTCCACAAACTTAAGGGGCCAGAGCAGGTGGGGGAGCGGGTCTCAAGTGCAGCAGGGACTCAGGGTGCCAATCAGCTAAGTCCAGTCCCTGTGGTCAGGGGGAAAGGCAACTGCTGCTCTATTCAGAATCTCCTTGGATACAGACAGGCTGAATCCACACTTCCAAGCTAGCAGAGTCTACATTCCAGGTAAGGGGGAGACTGTTTAAGATACAAACACTGGAATAGTGCTGGGCGCACACTCTAAAATCTGGCTTTTTTAAAGGCAAAAATACAGGGGGGGCAGACAGTTTTTAAGCACAATTTAAATCACACAAACAGATTAAAACAGTCTCCTAAAAGACACACTCTGCAAGATGTATGTAGCCTTTTTACTTAGGAGAGAAAAATGGGGGGGAGCGGGGAATGCTACAAACTAGCAAGGCAATTCACACAAGTCACGGCAAAAACGATTTTCAAATAAACACCACTTTAAAAGAGGCCAGGCTGCCTGAAACACAGAGAGTTCACAGTAGAACATACACAGGTAGGTGAAACAAACAATTTTGAAGAAATAATACTGTTTACCAAGAAAAATCTTGGGCTCCTTACCTAGGTCTTTTTGAAATCCTTGAACACTGGGCTATATCTACACACAGGGGAGATGCACAAAGGCTCCCAAAATGGAGGTGGCTGTCTTGGGCTTCCCTCCACAAACTTAAGGGGCCAGAGCAGGTGTGGGGGGCGGGTCTCAGGTGCAGCAGGGACTCAGGGAGCCAATCAGCTAAGTCCAGTCCCTGTGGTCAGGGGGAAAGGCAACTGCTGCTCTATTCAGAATCTCCTTGGATACAGACAGGCTGAATCCACACTTCCAAGCTAGCAGAGTCTACATTCCAGGTAAGGGGGAGACTGTTTAAGATACAAACACTGGAATAGTGCTGGGCGCACACTCTAAAATCTGGCTTTTTTAAAGGCAAAAATACAGGGGGGGCAGACAGTTTTTAAGCACAATTTAAATCACACAAACAGATTAAAACAGTCTCCTAAAAGACACACTCTGCAAGATGTATGTAGCCTTTTTACTTAGGAGAGAAAAATGGGGGGGAGCGGGGAATGCTACAAACTAGCAAGGCAATTCACACAAGTCACGGCAAAAACGATTTTCAAATAAACACCACTTTAAAAGAGGCCAGGCTGCCTGAAACACAGAGAGTTCACAGTAGAACATACACAGGTAGGTGAAACAAACAATTTTGAAGAAATAATACTGTTTACCAAGAAAAATCTTGGGCTCCTTACCTAGGTTTTTTTGAAATCCTTGAACACTGGACTGTATCAGGACACAGGGGAGATGCACAGAGGCTCCCAAAATGGAGGTGGCTGTCTTGGGCTTCCCTCCACAAACTTAAGGGGCCAGAGCAGGTGGGGGGGGGGCAGGTCTCAGGTGCAGCAGTGACTCAGGGAGCCAATCAGCTAAGTCCAGTCCCTGTGGTCAGGGGGAAAGGCATCTGCTGCTCTATTCAGAATCTCCTTGGATACAGACAGGCTGAATCCACACTTCCCAGCTAGCAGAGTCTACTTTCCAGGTAAGGGGGAGACTGTTTAAGATACAAACACTGCAATAGTGCTGGGCGCACACTCTAAAATCGGGCTTTTTTAAAGTAAAAAATACAGGGGGGCAGATAGTTTTTAAGCACAATTTAAATCACACAAACAGAGTAAAACAGTCTCCTAAAAGACACACTCTGCAAGATGTATGTAGCCTTTTTGCTTAGGAGAGAAAAAAGGGGGGGATGCTACAAACTAGTAAGGCAATTCACACAAGTCACGGCAAAAACTATTTTCAAATAAACACCACTTTAAAGGAGGCCAGGCTGCCTGAAACACAGAGACTCCACAGCAGAACACACACAGGTAGCTGAAACAAACAATTTTGAACAAATAATACTGTTTACCCAGAAAAATCTCTGGGCTCCTTTCCTAGGTCTTTTTGAAATCCTTGAACACTGGGCTGTATCAGGACACAGGGGAGATGCACAGAGGCTCCCAAAATGGAGGTGGCTGTCTTGGGCTTCCCTCCACAAACTTAAGGGGCCAGAGCAGGTGGGGGGGGCGGGTCTCAGGTGCAGCAGGGACTCAGGGAGCCAATCAGCTAAGTCCAGTCCCTGTGGTCAGGGGGAAAGGCATCTGCTGGTCTATTCAGAATCTCCTTGGATACAGACAGGCTGAATCCACACTTCCAAGCTAGCAGAGTCTACTTTCCAGGTAAGGGGTGAGACTGTTTAAAATACAAACACTACAATAGTGCTGGGCTCACACTCTAAAATCGGGCTTTTTTAAAGGCAAAAATACAGGGTGGCAGACAGTTTTTAAGCACAATTTAAATCACACAAACAGATTAAAACAGTCTCCTAAAAGACACACTCTGCAAGATGTATGTAGCCTTTTTACTTAGGAGAGAAAAAAGGGGGGGGAGCGGGGAATGCTACAAACTAGCAAGGCAATTCACACAAGTCACGGCAAAAACGATTTTCAAATAAACACCACTTTAAAAGAGGCCAGGCTGCCTGAAACGCAGAGAGTTCACAGTAGAACATACACAGGTAGCTGAAACAAACAATTTTGAAGAAATAATACTGTTTACCCAGAAAAATCTCTGGGCTCCTTACCTAGGTCTTTTTGAAATCCTTGAACACTGATCTATATCTGGACACAGGGGAGATGCACAGAGGCTCCCAAAATGGAGGTGGCTGTCTTGGGCTTCCCTCCACAAACTTAAGGGGCCAGAGCAGGTGTGGGGGGCGGGTCTCAGGTGCAGCAGGGACTCAGGGAGCCAATCAGCTAAGTCCAGTCCCTGTGGTCAGGAGGAAAGACAACTGTTGCTCTATTCAGAATCTCCTTGGATACAGACAGGCTGAATCCACACTTCCAAGCTAGCAGAGTCTACTTTCCAGATAAGGGGGAGACTGTTTAAGATACAAACACTGCAATAGTGCTGGGCGCACACTCTAAAATCGGGCTTTTTTAAAGGCTAAAATACAGGGTGGCAGACAGTTTTTAAGCACAATTTAAATCACACAAACAGATTAAAACAGTGTCCTAAAAGACACACTCTGCAATATGTATGTAGCCTTTTTACTTAGGAGAGAAAAAAGGGGGGGAGCGGGGAATGCTACAAACTAGCAAGGCAATTCACACAAGTCACGGCAAAAACGATTTTCAAATAAACACCACTTTAAAAGAGGCCAGGCTGCCTGAAACACAGAGACTCCACTGTAGAACACACACAGGTAGCTGAAACAAACAATTTTGAACAAATAATACTGTTTACCAAGAAAAATCTCTGGGCTCCTTACCTAGGTCTTTTTGAAATCCTTGAACACTGGGCTGTATCAGGACACAGGGGAGATGCACAGAGGCTCCCAAAATGCAGGTGGCTGTCTTGGGCTTCCCTCCACAAACTTAAGGGTCCAAAGCAGGTGGGGGGGCGGGTCTCAGGTGTAGCAGGGACTCAGGGAGCCAATCAGCTAAGTCCAGTCCCTGTGGTCGGGTGAAAGGCAACTGCTGCTCTATTCAGAATCTCCTTGGATACAGACAGGCTGAATCCACACTTTCAAGCTAGCAGAGTCTACTTTCCAGATAAGGGGGAGACTGTTTAAGATACAAACACTGCAATAGTGCTGGGCGCACACTTTAAAATCGGGCTTTTTTAAACGCTAAAATACATGGTGGCAGACAGTTTTTAAGCACAATTTAAATCACTCAAACAGATTAAAACAGTCTCCTAAAAGACACACTCTGCAAGATGTATGTAGCCTTTTTACTTAGGAGAGAAAAAAAGGGGGGCGGGGGGTGCCACAAACTAGCAAGGCAATTCACACAAGTCACAGCAAAAACGATTTTCAAATAAACACCACTTTAAAAGAGGCCAGGCTGCCTGAAACACAGAGACTCCACTGTAGAACACACACAGGTAGCTGAAACAAACAATTTTGAACAAATAATACTGTTTACCAAGAAAAATCTCTGGGCTCCTTACCTAGGTCTTTTTGAAATCCTTGAACACTGGGCTGTATCAGGACACAGGGGAGATGCACAGAGGCTCCCAAAATGGAGGTGGCTGTCTTGGGCTTCCCTCCACAAACTTAAGGGGCCAGAGCAGGTGGGGGGCGGGTCTCAGGTGCAGCAGGGACTCAGGGAGCCAATCAGCTAAGTCCAGTCCCTGTGGTCAGGGGGAAAGACAACTCTTGCTCTATTCAGAATCTCCTTGGATACAGACAGGCTGAATCCACACTTCCAAGCTAGCAGAGTCTACATTCCAGGTAAGGGGGAGACTGTTTAAGATACAAACACTGGAATAGTGCTGGGCGCACACTCTAAAATCTGGCTTTTTTAAAGGCAAAAATACAGGGGGGGCAGACAGTTTTTAAGCACAATTTAAATCACACAAACAGATTAAAACAGTCTCCTAAAAGACACACTCTGCAAGATGTATGTAGCCTTTTTACTTAGGAGAGAAAAAAGGGGGGGGGTGCGGGGAATGCTACAAACTAGCAATGCAATTCACACAAGTCAAGGCAAAAACGATTTTCAAATAAAAACCACTTTAAAAGAGGCCAGGCTGCCTGAAATACAGAGACTCCACAGTAGAACACACACAGGTAGCTGAAACAAACAATTTTGAACAAATAATACTGTTTACCAAGAAAAATCTCTGGGCTCCTTACCTAGGTCTTTTTGAAATCCTTGAACACTGGGTTGTATCAGGACACAGGGGAGATGCACAGAGGCTCCCATAATGCAGGTGGCTGTCTTGGGCTTCCCTCCACAAACTTAAGTGGCCAGAGCAGGTGGGGGGGCGGGTCTCAGGTGCAGCAGGGACTCAGGGAGCCAATCAGCTAAGTCCAGTCCCTGTGGTCGGGGGAAAGGCAACTGCTGCTCTATTCAGAATCTCCTTGGATACAGACAGGCTGAATCCACACTTTCAAGCTAGCAGAGTCTACTTTCCAGATAAGGGGGAGAATGTTTAAGATACAAACACTGCAATAGTGCTGGACGCACACTCTAAAATCGGGCTGTTTTAAAGGCAAAAATACAGGGGGGCAGACAGTTTTTAAGCACAATTTAAATCACACAAACAGATTAAAACAGTCTCCTAAAAGACACACTCTGCAAGATGTATGTAGCCTTTTTACTTAGGAGAGAAAAAAGGGGGGGGGGGATGCCACAAACTAGCAAGGCAATTCACACAAGTCACAGCAAAAATGATTTTCAACTAAACACCACTTTAAAAGAGGCCAGGCTGCCTGAAAACCAGAGACTCCACAGTAGAACACACACAGGTAGCTGAAACAAACAATGTTGAAGAAATAATACTGTTTACCCAGAAAACTCTCTGGGCTCCTTACCAAGGTCTTTTTGAAATCCTTGAACACTGGGCTGTATCAGGACACAGGGGAGATGCACAGAGGCTCCCAAAATGGAGGCGGCTGTCTTGGGCTTCCCTCCACAAACTTAAGGGGCCAGAGCAGGTGGGTGGCGGGTCTCAGGTGCAGCAGCGTCTCAGGGAGCCAATCAGCTAAGTCCAGTCCCTGTGGTCAGGGGGAAAGGCATCTGCTGCTCTATTCAGAATCTCCTTGGATACAGACAGGCTGAATCCACAGTTCCAAGCTAGCAGAGTCTACTTTCCAGGTAAGGGGGAGACTGTTTAAGATACAAACACTGCAATAGTGCTAGGCGCACACTCTAAAATCGGGCTTTTTTAAATGCAAAAATACAGGGTGGCAGACAGTTTTTAAGCACAATTTAAATCACACAAACAGATTAAAACAGTCTCCTGAAAGACACACTCTGCAAGATGTATGTAGCCTTTTTACTTAGGAGAGAAAAAAGGGGGGGAGCGGGGAATGCTACAAACTAGCAAGGCAATTCACACAAGTCACGGCAATAACGATTATCAAATAAACACCACTTTAAAAGAGGCCAGGTTGCATGAAACACAGAGAGTTCACAGTAGAACATACACAGGTAGCTGAAACAAACAATTTTGAAGAAATAATACTGTTTAACCAGAAAAATCTCTGGGCTCCTTACCTAGGTGTTTTTGAAATCCTTGAACACTGGGCCGTATCAGGGCACAGGGGAGATGTGCAGAGTCTCCCAAAATGTAGGTGGCTGTCTTGGGCTTCCCTCCACAAACTTAAGGGGCCAGAGCAGGTGGGGGGGGCGGGTCTCAGGTGCAGCAGTGACTCAGGGAGCCAATCAGCTAAGTCCAGTCCCTGTGCTCAGGGAGAAAGGCAACTGCTGCTCTATTCAGAATCTCCTTGGATACAGACAGGCTGAATCCACACTTCCAAGCTAGCAGAGTCTACTTTCCAGGTAAGGGGGAGACTGTTTAAGATACAAACACTGCCATAGTGCTGGGCGCACACTCTAAAATTGGGCTTTTTTAAAGGCAAAAATACAGGGTGGCAGACAGTTTTTAAGCACAATTTAAATCACACAAACAGATTAAAACAGTCTCCTAAAAGACACACTCTGCAAGATGTATGTAGCCTTTTTACTTAGGATAGAAAAAAGGGGGTGGGGGTGCCACAAACTAGCAAGGCAATTCACACAAGTCACGGCAAAAACGATTTTCAACTAAACACCACTTTAAAAGAGGCCATGCTGCCTGAAACACAGAGACTCCACAGTAGAACACACACAGGTAGCTGAAACAAACAATTTTGAACAAATAATACTGTTTACCCAGAAAAATCTCTGGGCTCCTTACCTAGGTCTTTTTGAAATCCTTGAACACTGGGCTGTATCTGGACACAGGGGAGATGCACAGAGGCTCCCAAAATGGAGGTGGCTGTCTTGGGCTTCCCTCCACAAACTTAAGGGGCCAGAGCAGGTGTGGGGGGGGGGGGGGGGGGGCGGGTCTCAGGTCCAGCAGGGACTCAGGGAGCCAATCAGCTAAGTCCAGTCCCTGTGGTCAGGGGGAAAGGCAAATGTTGCTCTATTCAGAATCTCCTTGGATACAGACAGGCTGAATCCACACTTCAAGCTAGCAGAGTCTACTTTCCAGGTAAGGGGGAGAATGTTTAAGATACAAACACTGCAATAGTGCTGGGCGCACACTCTAAAATCTGGCTTTTTTAAAGGCAAAAATACAGGGGGGGGCAGACAGTTTTTAAGCACAATTTAAATCACTCAAACAGATTAAAACAGTCTCCTAAAAGACACACTCTGCAAGATGTATGTAGCCTTTTTACTTAGGAGAGAAAAAAAGGGGGGTGGGGGGGGTGCCACAAACTAGCAAGGCAATTCACACAAGTCACGGCAAAAACGATTTTCAAATAAACACCACTTTAAAAGAGGCCAGGCTGCCTGAAACACAGAGACTCCACAGTAGAACACACACAGGTAGCTGAAACAAACAATTTTGAACAAATAATACTGTTTACCAAGAAAAATCTCTGGGCTCCTTACCTAGGTCTTTTTGAAATCCTTGAACACTGGGCTGTATCAGGACACAGGGGAGATGCACAGAGGCTCCGAAAATGGAGGTGGCTGTCTTGGACTTCCCTCCACAAACTTAAGGGGCCAGAGCAGGTGGGGGGGGGGGGGGGCAGGTCTCAGGTGCAGCAGGGACTCAGCGAGCCAATCAGCTAAGTCCAGTCCCTGTGGTCAGGGGGAAAGGAATCTGCTGCTCTATTCAGAATCTCCTTGGATACAGACAGGCTGAATCCACACTTCCCAGCTAGCAGAGTCTACTTTCCAGGTAAGGGGGAGACTGTTTAAGATACAAACACTGCAATAGTGCTGGGCGCACAATCTAAAATCTGGCTTTTTTAAAGTAAAAAATACATGGGGGCAGACAGTTTTTAAGCAGAATTTAAATCACACAAACAGAGTAAAACAGTCTCCTAAAAGACACACTCTGCAAGATGTATGTAGCCTTTTTGCTTAGGAGAGAAAAAAGGGGGGGGGGATGCTACAAACTAGTAAGGCAATTCACACAAGTCACGGCAAAAACGATTTTCAAATAAACACCACTTTAAAAGAGGCCAGGCTGCCTGAAACACAGAGACTCCACAGTAGAACACACACAGGTAGCTGAAACAAACAATTTTGAACAAATAATACTGTTTACCAAGAAAAATCTCTGGGCTCCTTACCTAGGTCTTTTTGAAATCCTTGAACACTGGGTTGTATCAGGACACAGGGGAGATTCACAGAGGCTCCCAAAATGCAGGTGGCTGTCTTGGGCTTCCCTCCACAAACTTAAGTGGCCAGAGCAGGTGGGGGGGCGGGTCTCAGGTGCAGCAGGGACTCAGGGAGCCAATCAGCTAAGTCCAGTCCCTGTGGTCGGGGGAAAGGCAACTGCTGCTCTATTCAGAATCTCCTTGGATACAGACAGGCTGAATCCACACTTTCAAGCTAGCAGAGTCTACTTTCCAGATAAGGGGGAGAATGTTTAAGATACAAACACTGCAATAGTGCTGGACGCACACTCTAAAATCGGGCTTTTTTAAAGGCAAAAATACAGGGGGGCAGACAGTTTTTAAGCACAATTTAAATCACACAAACAGATTAAAACAGTCTCCTAAAAGACACACTCTGCAAGATGTATGTAGCCTTTTTACTTAGGAGAGAAAAAAGGGGGGGGGGGATGCCACAAACTAGCAAGGCAATTCACACAAGTCACAGCAAAAATGATTTTCAACTAAACACCACTTTAAAAGAGGCCAGGCTGCGAGAAACACAGAGACTCCACAGTAGAACACACACAGGTAGCTGAAACAAACAATTTTGAACAAATAATACTGTTTACCCAGAAAACTCTCTGGGCTCCTCACCAAGGTCTTTTTGAAATCCTTGAACACTGGGCTGTATCAGGACACAGGGGAGATGCACAGAGGCTCCCAAAATGGAGGCGGCTGTCTTAGGCTTCCCTCCACAAACTTAAGGGGCCAGAGCAGGTGGGTGGCGGGTCTCAGGTGCAGCAGCGTCTCAGGGAGCCAATCAGCTAAGTCCAGTCCCTGTGGTCAGGGGGAAAGGCATCTGCTGCTCTATTCAGAATCCCCTTGGATACAGACAGGCTGAATCCACAGTTCCAAGCTAGCAGAGTCTACTTTCCAGGTAAGGGGGAGACTGTTTAAGATACAAACACTGCAATAGTGCTAGGCGCACACTCTAAAATCGGGCTTTTTTAAATGCAAAAATACAGGGTGGCAGACAGTTTTTAAGCACAATTTAAATCACACAAACAGATTAAAACAGTCTCCTGAAAGACACACTCTGCAAGATGTATGTAGCCTTTTTACTTAGGAGAGAAAAAAGGGGGGGAGCGGGGAATGCTACAAACTAGCAAGGCAATTCACACAAGTCACGGCAATAACGATTATCAAATAAACACCACTTTAAAAGAGGCCAGGTTGCATGAAACACAGAGAGTTCACAGTAGAACATACACAGGTAGCTAAAACAAACAATTTTGAAGAAATAATACTGTTTAACCAGAAAAATCTCTGGGCTCCTTACCTAGGTGTTTTTGAAATCCTTGAACACTGGGCCGTATCAGGGCACAGGGGAGATGTGCAGAGTCTCCCAAAATGTAGGTGGCTGTCTTGGGCTTCCCTCCACAAACTTAAGGGGCCAGAGCAGGTGGGGGGGCGGGTCTCAGGTGCAGCAGGGACTCAGGGAGCCAATCAGCTAAGTCCAGTCCCTGTGCTCAGGGAGAAAGGCAACTGCTGCTCTATTCAAAATCTCCTTGGATACAGACAGGCTGAATCCACACTTCCAAGCTAGCAGAGTCTACTTTCCAGGTAAGGGGGAGACTGTTTAAGATACAAACACTGCCATAGTGCTGGGCGCACACTCTAAAATTGGGCTTTTTTAAAGGCAAAAATACAGGGTGGCAGACAGTTTTTAAGCACAATTTAAATCACACAAACAGATTAAAACAGTCTCCTAAAAGACACACTCTGCAAGATGTATGTAGCCTTTTTACTTAGGATAGAAAAAAGGGGGTGGGGGTGCCACAAACTAGCAAGGCAATTCACACAAGTCACGGCAAAAACGATTTTCAACTAAACACCACTTTAAAAGAGGCCATGCTGCCTGAAACACAGAGACTCCACAGTAGAACACACACAGGTAGCTGAAACAAACAATTTTGAACAAATAATACTGTTTACCCAGAAAAATTTCTGGGCTCCTTACCTAGGTCTTTTTGAAATCCTTGAACACTGGGCTGTATCTGGACACAGGGGAGATGCACAGAGGCTCCCAAAATGGAGGTGGCTGTCTTGGGCTTCCCTCCACAAACTTAAGGGGCCAGAGCAGGTGTGGGGGGGGGGGCGGGTCTCAGGTGCAGCAGGGACTCAGGGAGCCAATCAGCTAAGTCCAGTCCCTGTGGTCAGGGGGAAAGGCAAATGTTGCTCTATTCAGAATCTCCTTGGATACAGACAGGCTGAATCCACACTTCAAGCTAGCAGAGTCTACTTTCCAGGTAAGGGGGAGAATGTTTAAGATACAAACACTGCAATAGTGCTGGGCGCACACTCTAAAATCTGGCTTTTTTAAAGGCAAAAATACAGGGGAGGGCAGACAGTTTTTAAGCACAATTTAAATCACTCAAACAGATTAAAACAGTCTCCTAAAAGACACACTCTGCAAGATGTATGTAGCCTTTTTACTTAGGAGAGAAAAAAAGGGGGGTGGGGGGTGTGCCACAAACTAGCAAGGCAATTCACACAAGTCACGGCAAAAACGATTTTCAAATAAACACCACTTTAAAGGAGGCCAGGCTGCCTGAAACACAGAGACTCCACAGCAGAACACACACAGGTAGCTGAAACAAACAATTTTGAACAAATAATACTGTTTACCCAGAAAAATCTCTGGGCTCCTTACCTAGGTCTTTTTGAAATCCTTGAACACTGGGCTGTATCAGGACACAGGGGAGATGCACAGAGGCTCCCAAAATGGAGGTGGCTGTCTTGGACTTCCCTCCACAAACTTAAGGGGCCAGAGCAGGTGGGGGGGGGGGCAGGTCTCAGGTGCAGCAGGGACTCAGGGAGCCAATCAGCTAAGTCCAGTCCCTGTGGTCAGGGGGAAAGGAATCTGCTGCTCTATTCAGAATCTCCTTGGATACAGACAGGCTGAATCCACACTTCCCAGCTAGCAGAGTCTACTTTCCAGGTAAGGGGGAGACTGTTTAAGATACAAACACTGCAATAGTGCTGGGCGCACAATCTAAAATCTGGCTTTTTTAAAGTAAAAAATACATGGGGGCAGACAGTTTTTAAGCACAATTTAAATCACACAAACAGAGTAAAACAGTCTCCTAAAAGGCACACTCTGCAAGATGTATGTAGCCTTTTTGCTTAGGAGAGAAAAAAGGGGGGGGGATGCTACAAACTAGTAAGGCAATTCACACAAGTCACGGCAAAAACTATTTTCAAATAAACACCACTTTAAAGGAGGCCAGGCTGCCTGAAACACAGAGACTCCACAGCAGAACACACACAGGTAGCTGAAACAAACAATTTTGAAGAAATAATACTGTTTACCCAGAAAAATCTCTGGCCTCCTTACCTAGGTCTTTTTGAAATCCTTGAACACTGGGCTGTATCAGGACACAGGGGAGATGTGCAGAGGCTCCCAAAATGGAGGTGGCTGTCTTGGGCTTCCCTCCACAAACTTAAGGGGCCAGAGCAGGTGGGGGGGGGGGGCGGGTGTCAGGTGCAGCAGGGACTCAGGGAGCCCATCAGCTAAGTCCAGTCCCTGTGGTCAGGGGGAATGGCAACTGTTGCTCGATTCAGAATCTCCTTGGATACAGAGAGGCTGAATCCACACTTCCAAGCTAGCAGAGTCTACTTTCCAGGTAAGGGGGAGACTGTTTAAGATACAAACACTGCAATAGTGCTGGGCGCACACTCTAAAATCTGGCTTTTTTGAAGGCAAAAATACAGGGGGGGCAGACAGTTTTTAAGCACAATTTAAATCACACAAACAGATTAAAACAGTCTCCTAAAAGACACACTCTGCAAGATGTATATAGCCTTTTTTCTTAGGAGAGAAAAAAGGGGGGGAGCGGGGAATGCTACAAACTAGCAAGGCAATTCACACAAGTCACGGCAAAAACGATTTTCAAATAAACACCACTTTAAAAGAGGCCAGGCTGCCTGAAACACAGAGACTCCACAGTAGAACACACACAGGTAGCTGAAACAAACAATGTTGAACAAATAATACTGTTTACCAAGAAAAATCTCTGGGCTCCTTACCTAGGTCTTTTTGAAATCCTTGAACACTGGGCTGTATCAGGACACAGGGGAGATGCACAGAGGCTCCCAAAATGGAGGTGGCTGTTTTCGGCTTCCCTCCACAAACTTAAGGGGCCAGAGCAGGTGGGGGGGGCGGGTCTCAGGTGCAGCAGGGACTCAGGGAGCCAATCAGCTAAGTCCAGTCCCTGTGGTCAGAGGGAAAGGCATCTGCTGCTCTATTCAGAATCTCCTTGGATACAGACAGGCTGAATCCACACTTCCAAGCTAGCAGAGTCTACTTTCCAGGTAAGTGGGAGACTGTTTAAGTTACAAACACTGCAATAGTGCTGGGTGCACACTCTAAAATCGGGCTTTTTTAAAGGCAAAAATACAGGGGGGCAGACAGTTTTTAAGCACAATTTAAATCACACGAACAGTTTAAAACAGTCTCCTAAAAGACACACTCTGCAAGATGTATGTAGCCTTTTTACTTAGGAGAGAAAAAAGGGGGGGGGGTGCCACAAACTAGCAAGGCAATTCACACAAGTCACGGCAAAAACGATTTTCAACTAAACACCACTTTAAAAGAGGCCAGGCTGCCAGAAACACAGAGACTCCACAGTAGAACACACACAGGTAGCTGAAACAAACAATTTTGAACAAATAATACTGTTTACCCAGAAAACTCTCTGGGCTCCTTACCTAGGTCTTTTTGAAATCCTTGAACACTGGGCTGTATCAGGACACAGGGGAGATGCACAGAGGCTCCCAAAATGGAGGCGGCTGTCTTGGGCTTCCCTCCACAAACTTAAGGGGCCAGAGCAGGTGGGTGGCGGGTCTCAGGTGCAGCAGGGTCTCAGGGAGCCAATCAGCTAAGTCCAGTCCCTGTGGTCAGGGGGAAAGGCATCTGCTGCTCTATTCAGAATCTCCTTGGATACAGACAGGCTGAATCCACACTTCCAAGCTAGCAGAGTCTACTTTCCAGGTAAGGGGGAGAGTGTTTCAGATACAAACACTGCAATAGTGCTGGGCGCACACTCTAAAATCGGGCTTTTTTAAAGGCAAAAATACAGGGTGGCAGACAGGTTTTAAGCCCAATTTAAATCACACAAACAGATTAAAACAGTCTCCTGAAAGACACACTCTGCAAGATGTATGTAGCCTTTTTACTTAGGAGAGAAAAAAGGGGGGGGGGAGGAATGCTACAAACTAGCAAGGCAATTCACACAAGTCACGGCAAAAACAATTTTCAACTAAACACCACTTTAAAAGTGGCCAGGCTGCCAGAAACACAGAGACTCCACAGTAGAACACACACAGGTAGCTGAAACAAATAATTTTGAACAAATAATACTGTTTACCCAGAAAACTCTCTGGGCTCCTTACCTAGGTCTTTTTGAAATCTTTGAACACTGGGCTCTATCAGGACACAGGGGAGATGTGCAGAGGCTCCCAAAATGGAGGTGGCTGTCTTGGGCTTCCCTCCACAAACTTAAGGGGCCAGAGCAGGAGGGGGGGCGGCTACTCAGGTGCAGCAGGGACTCAGGGAGCCAATCAGCTAAGTCCAGTCCCTGTGGTCAGGCGGAAAGGCAACTGCTGCTCTTTTCAGAATCTCCTGGATACAGACAGGCTGAATCCACACTTCCAAGCTAGCAGAGTCTACTTTCCAGGTAAGGGGGAGACTGTTTAAGATACAAACACTGCAATAGTGCTGGGCGCACACTCTAAAATCGGGCTCTTTTAAAGGCAAAAATACAGGGGGGGCACACAGTTTTTAAGCACAATTTAAATCACACAAACAGATTAAAACAGTTTCCTAAAAGACACACTCTGCAAGATGTATGTAGCCTTTTTACTTAGGAGAGAAAAAAATGGGGGGGGGTGCCACAAAGTAGCAAGGCAATTCACACAAGTCACAGCAAAAACGATTTTCAAATAAACACCACTTTAAAAGAGGCCAGGCTGCCTGAAACACAGAGACTCCACAGTAGAACACACACAGGTAGCTGAAACAAACAATTTTGAACAAATAATACTGTTTACCAAGAAAAATCTCTGGGCTCCTTACCTAGGTCTTTTTGAAATTCTTGAACACTGGGCTGTATCAGGACACAGGGGAGATGCACAGAGGCTCCCAAAATGGAGGTGGCTGTCTTGGGCTTCCCTCCACAAACTTAAGGGGCCAGAGCAGGTGGTGGGGGGGCGGGTCTCAGGTGCAGCAGGGACTCAGGGAGCTAATCAGCTAAGTCCAGTCCCTGTGGTCAGGGGGAAAGGCAATTGCTGCTCTATTCAGTATCTCCTTGGATACAGACAGGCTGAATCCACACTTCCAAGCTAGCAGAGTCTACTTTCCAGGTAAGGGGGAGACTGTTTAAGATACAAACACTGCAATAGTGCTGGGCTCACACTCTAAAATCGGGCTTTTTTAAAGGCAAAAATACAGGGGGGCAGACAGTTTTTATGCACAATTTAAATCACACAAACAGATTAAAACAGTCTCCTAAAAGACACACTCTGCAAGATGTATGTAGAGAGAATAAAAAGAGGGGGGAGGGTGGGTGCCACAAACTAGCAAGGCAATTCACACAAGTCACGGCAAAAACGATTTTCAAATAAACACCACTTTAAAAGAGGCCAGGCTGCCTGAAACACAGAGACTCCACAGTAGAACACACACCAGTAGCTGAAACAAACAATTTTGAACAAATAATACTGTTTACCAAGAAAAATCTCTGGGCTCCTTACCTAGGTCTTTTTGAAATCCTTGAACACTGGGCTGTATCAGGACACAGGGGAGATGCACAGAGGCTCCCAAAATGGAGGTGGCTGTCTTGGGCTTCCCTCCACAAAAGTAAGGGGCCAGAGCAGGTGGGGGGGCGGGTCTCAGGTGCAGCAGGGACTCAGGGAGCCAATCAGCTAAGTCCAGTCCCTGAGGTCAGGGGGAAAGGCAACTGCTGCTCTATTCAGAATCTCCTTGGATACAGACAGGCTGAATCCACACTTCCAAGTTAGCAGAGTCTACTTTCCAGGTAAGGGGGAGACTGTTTAAGATACAAACACTGCAATAGTGCTGGGCGCACACTCTAAAATCTGGCTTTTTTAAAGTAAAAAATGCAGGGGGGCAGAGAGTTTATAGGCACAATTTAAATCACACAAACAGATTAAAACAGTCTCCTAAAAGACACACTCTGCAAGATGTATGTAGCCTTTTTACTTAGGAGAGAAAAAAGGGGGGGGAGCTGGGAATGCTACAAACTAGCAAGGCAATTCACACAAGTCACGGCAAAAACGATTTTCAAATAAACACCACTTTAAAAGAGGTCAGGCTGCCTGAAAGACAGAGACTCCACAGTAGAACATACACAGGTAGCTGAAACAAACAATTTTGAACAAATAATACTGTTTACCCAGAAACATCTCTGGGCTCCTTACCTAGGTCTTTTTGAAATCCTTGATCACTGAGCTGTATCAGGACACAGGGGAGATGCACAGAGGCTCCCAAAATGGAGGTGGCTGTCTTGGGCTTCCCTCCACAAAGTTAAGGGGCCAGAGCAGGTGGGGGGGCGGCTTCTCAGGTGCAGCAGGGACTCAGGGAGCCAATCAGCTAAGTCCAGTCCCTGTGGTCAGGGGGAAAGGCAACTGCTGCTCTATTCAGAATCTCCTGGATACAGACAGGCTGAATCCACACTTCCAAGCTAGCAGAGTCTACTTTCCAGGTAAGGGGGAGACTGTTTAAGATACAAACACTGCAATAGTGCTGGGCGCACACTCTAAAATCGGGCTTTTTTAAAGGCAAAAATACAAGGGGGGGGAGACAGTTTTTAAGCACAATTTAAATCACACAAACAGATTAAAACAGTTTCCTAAAAGACACACTCTGCAAGATGTATGTAGCCTTTTTACTTAGGAGAGAAAAAAGGGGGGTGGGGGGGGTGCCACAAACTAGCAAGGCAATTCACACAAGTCACGGCAAAAACGATTTTCAAATAAACACCACTTTAAAAGAGGCCAGGCTGCCTAATACACAGAGACTCCACAGTAGAACACACACAGGTAGCTGAAACAAACAATTTTGAACAAATAATACTGTTTACCAAGAAAAATCTCTGGGCTCCTTACCTAGGTCTTTTTGAAATCCTGGAACGCTGTGCTGTATCAGGACACAGGGGAGATGCACAGAGGCTCCCAAAATGGAGGTGGCTGTCTTAGGCTTCCCTCCACAAACTTAAGGGGCCAGAGCAGGTGGAGGGGCGGGTCTCAGGTGCAGCAGGGACTCAGGGAGCCAATCAGCTAAGTCCAGTCCCTGTGGTCAGGGGGAAAGGCCACTTCTGCTCTATTCAGAATCTCCTTGGAAACAGACAGGCTGAATCCACACTTCCAAGCTAGCAGAGTCTACTTTCCAGGTAAGGGGGAGACTGTTTAAGATACAAACACTGCAATAGTGCTGGGCGCTCACTCGAAACTCAGGCTTTTTTAAAGGCAAAAATACAGGGGGGCAGACAGTTTTTAAGCACAATTTAAATCACACAAACAGATTAAAACAGTCCCCTAAAAGACACACTCTGCAAGGTGTATGTAGCCTTTTTACTTAGGAGAGAAAAAAGGGGGGGGGGTGCCACAAACTAGCATGGCAATTCACACAAGTCACGGCAAAAACGATTTTCAACTAAACACCACTTTAAAAGAGGCCAGGCTGCCTGAAAACCAGAGACTCCACAGTAGAACACACACAGGTAGCTGAAACAAACAATGTTGAAGAAATAATACTGTTTACCCAGAACAATCTCTGGGCTCCTTACCTAGGTCTTTTTGAAATCCTTGAACACTGGGCTGTATCAGGACACAGGGGAGATGTGCAGAGGCTCCCAAAATGGAGGTGGCTGTCTTGGGCTTCCCTCCACAAACTTAAGGTGCGAGAGCAGGTGGGGGGTCGGGTCTCAGGTGCAGCAGGAACTCAGCGAGCCAAACCAGCTAAGTCCAATCCCTGTGGTCATGGGGAAAGGCAACTGCTGCTCTATTCAGAATCTTCTTGGATACAGAAAGGCTGAATCCACACTTCCAAGCTAGCAGAGTCTACTTTTCAGGTAAGGGGGAGACTGTTTAAGATACAAACACTGCAATAGTGTTGGGCGCACACTCTAAAATCAGGCTTTTTTAAAGGCAAAAATACAGGGGGGCAGACAGTTTTTAAGCACAATTTAAATCACACAAACAGATTAAAACAGTCTCCTAAAAGACACACTCTGCAAGATGTATGTAGCCTTTTTACTTAGGAGAGAAAAAAGGGGGGGGGTGCCACAAACTAGCAAGGCAATTCACACAAGTCACGGCAAAAACGATTTTCAAATAAACACCACTTTAAAAGAGGCCAGGCTGCCTGAAACACAGAGAGTTCACAGTAGAACATACACAGGTAGCTGAAACAAACAATTTTGAAGAAATAATACTGTTTAACAAGGAAAATCTCTGGGCTCCCTACCTAGGTCTTTTTGAAATCCTTGAACACTGGGCTATATCAGGACACAGGGGAGATGTGCAGAGGCTCCCAAAATGGAGGTGGCTGTCTTGGGCTTCCCTCCACAAACTTAAGGGGCCAGAGCAGGTGGGGGGCTGGTCTCAGGTGCAGCAGGGACTCAGGAAGCCAATCAGCTAAGTCCAGTCCCTGTGGTCAGGGGGAAAGGCAACTGCTGCTCTATTCAGAATCTCCTTGGATACAGACAGGCTGAATCCACACTTCCAAGCTAGCAGGGTCTACTTTCCAGGTAAGGGGGAGACTGTTTAAGATACAAACACTGCAATAGTGCTGGGCGCACACTCTAAAAACGGGCTTTTTTAAAGGCAAAAATACAGGGAGGCAGACAGTTTTTAAGCACAATTTAAATCACACAAACAGATTAAAACAGTCTCCTAAAAGACACACTCTGCAAGATGTATGTAGCCTTTTTACTTAGGAGAGAAAAAAGGGGGGGGGGTGTGCCACAAACTAGCAAGGCAATTCACACAAGTCACGGCAAAAACGATTTTCAACTAAACACCACTTTAAAAGAGGCCAGGCTGCCTGAAACACAGAGACTCCACAGTAGAACACACACAGGTAGCTGAAACAACCAATTTTGAACAAATAATACTGTTTACCCAGAAAAATCTCTGGGCTCCTTACCTAGGTCTTTTTGAAATCCTTGAACACTGGGCTGTATCTGGACACAGGGGAGATGCACAGAGGCTCCCAAAATGGAGGTGGCTGTCTTGGGCTTCCCTCCACAAACTTAAGGGGCCAGAGCAGGTGTGGGGGGGGTGGGTCTCAGGTGCAGCAGGGACTCAGGGAGCCAATCAGCTAAGTCCAGTCCCTGCGGTCAGGGGGAAAGGCAAATGTTGCTCTATTCAGAATCTCCTTGGATACAGACAGGCTGAATCCACACTTCAAGCTAGCAGAGTCTACTTTTCAGGTAAGGGGGAGACTGTTTAAGATACAAACACTGCAATAGTGCTGGGCGCACACTCTAAAATCTGGCTTTTTTAAAGGAAAAAATACAGGAGGGGGGCAGACAGTTTTTAAGCACAATTTAAATCACACAAACAGATTAAAACAGTCTCCTAAAAGACACACTCTGCAAGATGTATGTGGCCTTTTTACTTAGGAGAGAAAAGAGGGGGGGTGGGGTGCCACAAACTAGCAAGGCAATTCAAACAAGTCACAGCAGAAACGATTTTCAAGTAAACACCACTTTAAAAGAGGCCAGGCTGCCTGAAACACAGAGACTCCACAGTAGAACACACACAGGTAGCTGAAACAATCAATTTTGAAAAAATAATACTGTTTACCCAGAAAAATCTCTGGGCTCCTTACCTAGGTCTCTTTGAAATCCTTGAACACTGGGCTGTATCTGGACGCAGGGGAGATGCACAGAGGCTCCCAAAATGAAGGTGGCTGTCTTGGGCTTCCCTCCACAAACTTAAGGGGCCAGAGCAGGTGTGGGGGGCAGGTCTCAGGTGCAGCAGTGACTCAGGGAACCAATCAGCTAAGTCCAGTCCCTGTGGTCAGGGGGAAAGGCCACTGCTGCTCTATTCAGAATCTCCTTGGAAACAGACAGGCTGAATCCACACTTCCAAGCTAGCAGATTCTACTTTCCAGGTAAGGGGGAGACTGTTTAAGATACAAACACTGCAATAGTGCTGGGCGCACACTCTAAAATCGGGCTTTTTTAAAGGCAAAAATACAGGGTGGCAGACAGTTTTTAAGCACAATTTAAATCACACAAACAGATTAAAACAGTCTCCTGAAAGACACCCTCTGCAAGATGTATGTAGCCTTTTTACTTAGGAGAGAAAAAAGGGGGGGAGCGGGGAATGCTACAAACTAGCAAGGCAATTCACACAAGTCACGGCAAAAACGATTTTCAAATAAACACCACTTTAAAAGAGGCCAGGCTGCCTGAAACACAGAGAGTCCACAGTAGAACATACACAGGTAGCTGAAACAAACAATTTTGAAGAAATAATACTGTTTACCCAGAACAATCTCTGGGCTCCTTACCTAGGTCTTTTTGAAATCCTTGAACACTGGGCTGTATCAGGACACAGGGGAGATGTGCAGAGGCTCCCAAAATGGAGGTGGCTGTCTTGGGCTTCCCTCCACAAACTTAAGGGGCCAGAGCAGGTGGGGGGGCGGGTCTCAGGTGCAGCAGGGACTCAGCGAGCCAATCAGCTAAGTCCAGTCCCTGTGGTCATGGGGAAAGGCAACTGCTGCTCTATTCAGAATCTCCTTGGACACAGACAGGCTGAATCTACACTTCCAAGCTAGCAGAGTCTACTTTTCAGGTAAGGGGGAGACTGTTTAAGATACAAACACTGCAATAGTGTTGGGCGCACACTCTAAAATTGGGCTTTTTTAAAGGCAAAAATACAGGGGGGCAGACAGTTTTTAAGCACAATTTAAATCACACAAACAGATTAAAACAGTCTCCTAAAAGACACACTCTGCAAGATGTATGTAGCCTTTTTACTTAGGAGAGAAAAAAGGGGGGTGATGCTACAAACTAGCAAGGCAATTCACACAAGTCACGGCACAAACGATTTTCAAATAAACACCACTTTAAAAGAGGCCAGGCTGCCTGAAACACAGAGACTCCACAGTAGAACACACACAGGTAGCTGAAACAAACAATTTTGAACAATTAATACTGTTTACCCAGAAAAATCTCTGGGCTCCTTACCTAGGTCTTTTTGAAATCCTTGAACACTGGGCTGTATCTGGACACAGGGGAGATGCACAGAGGCTCCCAAAATGGAGGTGGCTGTCTTGGGCTTCGCTCCACAAACTTAAGGGGCCAGAGCAGGTGTGGGGGGGGCGGGTCTCAGGTGCAGTAGGGACTCAGGGAGCCAATCAGCTAAGTCCAGTCCCTGTGGTCAGGGGGAAAGGCAACTGTTGCTCTATTCAGAATCTCCTTGGATACAGAAAGGTTGAATCCACACTTCCCAGCTAGCAGAGTCTACTTTCCAGGTAAGGGGGAGACTGTTTAAGGTACAAACACTGCAATAGTGCTGGGCGCACACTCTAAAATCGGGCTTTTTTAAAGGCAAAAATACAGGGGGGCAGACAGTTTTTAAGCACAATTTAAATCACACAGAGTAAAACAGTCTCCTAAAAGACACACTCTGCAAGATGTATGTAGCCTTTTTCCTTAGCAGAGACAAAAGGGGGGGGATGCTACAAACTAGCAAGGCAATTCACACACGTCACGGCAGAAACGATTTTCAAATAAACACCACTTTAAAAGAGGCCAGGCTGCCTGAAACACAGAGAGTTCACAGTAGAACATACACAGGTAGCTGAAACAAACAATTTTGAAGAAATAATACTGTTTACCAAGAAAAATCTCTGGGCTCCTTACCTAGGTCTTTTTGAAATCCTTGAACACAGGGCTGTATCAGGACACAGGGGAGATCCACAGAGGCTCCCAAAATGGAGTTGGCTGTCTTGGGCTTCCCTCCACAAACTTAAGGGGCCAGAGCAGGAGGGGGGGCGGCTTCTCAGGTGCAGCAGGGACTCTGGGAGCCAATCAGCTAAGTCCAGTCCCTGTGGTCAGGCGGAAAGGCAACTGCTGCTCTTTTCAGAATCTCCTGGATACAGACAGGCTGAATCCACACTTCCAAGCTAGCAGAGTCTACTTTCCAGGTAAGGGGGAGACTGTTTAAGATACAAACACTGCAATAGTGCTGGGCGCACACTCTAAAATCGGGCTCTTTTAAAGGCAAAAATACAGGGGGGGCACACAGTTTTTAAGCACAATTTAAATCACACAAACAGATTAAAACAGTTTCCTAAAAGACACACTCTGCAAGATGTATGTAGTCTTTTTACTTAGGAGAGAAAAAAAGGGGGGGGAGGGGTGCCACAAACTAGCAAGGCAATTCACACAAGTCACGGCAAAAACGATTTTCAAATAAACACCACTTTAAAAGAGGCCAGGCTGCCTGAAACACAGAGACTCCACAGTAGAACACACACAGGTAGCTGAAACAAACAATTTTGAACAAATAACACTGTTTACGAAGAAAAATCTCTGGGCTCCTTACCTAGGTCTTTTTGAAATTCTTGAACACTGGGCTGTATCAGGACACAGGGGAGATTTACAGAGGCTCCCAAAATGGAGGTGGCTGTCTTGGGCTTCCCTCCACAAACATAAGGGGCCAGAGCAGGTGGTGGGGGGACGGGTCTCAGGTGCAGCAGGGACTCAGGGAGCTAATCAGCTAAGTCCAGTCCATGTGGTCAGGGGGAAAGGCAATTGCTGCTCTATTCAGTATCTCCTTGGATACAGACAGGCTGAATCCACACTTCCAAGCTAGCAGAGTCTACTTTCCAGGTAAGGGGGAGACTGTTTAAGAAACAAACACTGCAATAGTGCTGGGCGCACACTCTAAAATCGGGCTTTTTTAAAGGCAAAAATACAGGGGGCAGACAGTTTTTAAGCACAATTTAAATCACACAAACAGATTAAAACAGTCTCCTAAAAGACACACTCTGCAAGATGTATGTAGAGAGAATAAAAAGAGGGGGAGGGTGGGTGCCACAAACTAGCAAGGCAATTCACACAAGTCACGGCAAAAACGATTTTCAAATAAACACCACTTTAAAAGAGGCCAGGCTGCCTGAAACACAGAGACTCCACAGTAGAACACACACCGGTAGCTGAAACAAACAATTTTGAACAAATAATACTGTTTACCAAGAAAAATCTCTGGGCTCCTTACCTAGGTCTTTTTGAAATCCTTGAACACTGGGCTGTATCAGGACACAGGGGAGATGCACAGAGGCTACCAAAATGGAGGTGGCTGTCTTGGGCTTCCCTCCACAAACGTAAGGGGCCAGAGCAGGTGGGCGGGCGGGTCTCAGGTGCAGCAGGGACTCAGGGAGCCAATCAGCCTAGTCCAGTCCCTGTGGTCAGGGGGAAAGGCAACTGGTGCTCTATTCAGAATCTCCTTGGATACAGAAAGGCTGAATCCACACTTCCAAGCTAGCAGAGTCTACTTTCCAAGTAAGGGGGAGACTGTTTAAGATACAAACACTGCAATAGTGCTAGGCGCACACTCAAAAATCGGGCTTTTTTAAAGGCAAACATACAGGGGGGCAGACAGTTTTTAAGCACAATTTAAATCACACAAACAGATTAAAACAGTCTCCTAAAAGACACACTCTGCAAGATGTATGTAGCCTTTTTACTTAGGAGAGAAAAAAGGGGGGGGAGCTGGGAATGCTACAAACTAGCAAGGCAATTCACACAAGTCACGGCAAAAACGATTCTCAAATAAACACCACTTTAAAAGAGGCCAGGCTGCCTGATACACAGAGACTCCCCAGTAGAACACACACAGGTAGCTGAAACAAACAATTTTGAACAAATAATACTGTTTACCAAGAAAAATCTCTGGGCTCCTTACCTAGGTCTTTTTGAAATCCTTGAACGCTGTGCTGTATCAGGACACAGGGGAGATGCACAGAGGCTCCCCAAATGGAGGTGGCTGTCTTGGGCTTCCCTCCACAAACTTAAGGGGCCAGAGCAGGTGGTGGGGGGCGGGTCTCAGGCGCAGCACTGACTCAGGGAGCCAATCAGCTAAGTCCAGTCCCTGTGGTCAGGGGGAAAGGCAACTACTGCTCTATTCAGTATCTCCTTGGATACAGACAGGCTGAATCCACGCTTCCAAGCTAGCAGAGTCTACTTTCCAGGTAAGGGGGAGACTGTTTAAGATACAAACACTGCAATAGTGCTGGGCGCACACTCTAAAATCGGGCTTTTTTAAAGGCAAAAATACAGGGGGGCAGACAGTTTTTAAGCACAATTTAAATCACACAAACAGATTAAAACAGTCTCCTAAAAGACACACTCTGCAAGATGTATGTAGCCTTTTTACTTAGGAGAGAAAAAAGGGGGCGAGGGGGTGCCACAAACTAGCAAGGCAATTCACACAAGTCACGGCAAAAACGATTTTCAAATAAACACCTCTTTAATAGAGGCCAGGCTACCTGAACCACAGAGACTCCACAGTAGAACACACACAGGTAGCTGAAACAAACAATTTTGAACAAAAAATAGTATTTACCAAGAAAAATCTCTGGGCTCCTTACCTAGGTCTTTTTGAAATCCTTGAACACTGGGCTGTATCAGGACACAGGGGAGATGCACAGAGGCTCCCAAAATGGAGGTGGCTGTCTTGGGCTTCCCTCCACAAACTTAAGGGGCCAGAGCAGGTGGTGGGGGGGTGGGTCTCAGGTGCAGCAGGGACTCAGGGAGCCAATCAGCTAAGACCAGTCCCTGTGGTCAGGGGCAAAGGCAACTGCTGCTCTATTCAGAATCTCCTTGGATACAGACAGGCTGAATCCACACTTCCAAGCTAGCAGAGTCTACTTTCCAGGTAAGGGGGAGACTGTTTAAGATACAAACACTGCAATAGTGCTGGGCGCACACTCTAAAATCGGGCTTTTTTAAAGGCAAAAATACAAGGGGGCAGACAGTTTTTAAGCACAATTTAAATCACACAAACAGATTACAACAGTCTCCTAAAAGACACACTCTGCAAGATGTATGTAGCCTTTTTACTTAGGACAGAAAAAAGGGGGGGGGGGGCCACAAACTAGCAAGGCAATTCACACAAGACACGGCAAAAACGATTTTCAAATAAACATCACTTTAAAAGAGGCCAGGCTGCCTGAAACACAGAGACTCCACAGTGGAACACACACAGGTAGCTGAAAGAAACAATTTTGAACAAATAATACTGTTTACCAAGAAAAATCTCTGGGCTCCTTACCTAGGTCTTTTTGAAATCCTTGAACACTGGGCTGAATCAGGACACAGGGGAGATGCACAGAGGCTCCCAAAATGGAGGTGGCTGTCTTGGGCTTCCCTCCACAAACTTAAGGGGCCAGAGCAGGTGGGGGGGGGCGGCTTCTCAGGTGCAGCAGGGACTCAGGGAGCCAATCAGCTAAGTCCAGTCCCTGTGGTCAGGGGGAAAGGCAACTGCTGCTCTATTCAGAATCTCCTTGGATACAGACAGGCTGAATCCACACTTCCAAGTTAGCAGAGTCTACTTTCCAGGTAAGGGGGAGACTGTTTAAGATACAAACACTGCAATAGTGCTGGGCGCACACTCCAAAATCTGGCTTTTTTAAAGGCAAAAATGCAGGGGGGGCAGAGAGTTTATAGGCACAATTTAAATCACACAAACAGATTAAAACAGTCTCCTAAAAGACACACTCTGCAAGATGTATGTAGCCTTTTTACTTAGGAGAGAAAAAAGGGGGTGGAGGGAAGGGGATGCCACAAACTAGCAAGGCAATTCACACAAGTCACGGCAAAACGATTCTCAAATAAACACCACTTTAAAAGAGGCCAGGCTGCCTGAAACACAGAGACTCCAAAGTAGAAAACACACAGTTAGCTGAAACAAACAATTTTGAACAAATAATACTGTTTACCCAGAAAAATCTCTGGGCTCCTTACCTATGTCTTTTTGAAATCCTTGAACACTGGGCTGTATCAGGACACAGGGGAGATGCACAGAAGCTCCCAAAATGGAGGTGGCTGTCTTGGGCTTCCATCCACAAACGTAAGGGGCCAGAGCAGGTGGGGGGGCGGGTCTCAGGTGCTGCAGGGACTCAGGGAGCCAATCAGCTAAGTCCAGTCCCTGTGGTCGGGGGAAAGGCAACTGCTGCTCTATTCAGAATCTCCTTGGATACAGACAGGCTGAATCCACACTTCCAAGCTAGCAGAGTCTACATTTCATTTAAGGGGGAATTATTCTAATTATTATTTTTCCATTACTCTCAGTTAGTAAAACATAAAATACATTTAATTACTCATTAATTTATTTTCATTTTCGAAATATCTGTGTCAATTATCAGTGTAGGCCTCATTTTAATTTCAGCCTTGCACTTTTAAACGCATGTTATTCTTTCAGATAATCACGCAATCTTATTAGTAATTTTCACACTCTAACAATCACTCCTCTAATGACCATATATATGTCATCACAATAGTAAATTAATTAATTTATTAATTCATTTATGTTAGCCCAAATCTTAGGGCCTCATTATGATAATGGTGGTAAATTCCACCTACCGCCATGGCCAAGGCCACAAAAAGATTGTCGCCATGGCTAGCTACCATCCACCATATTATGACCGTGACCGAATTTCCGCCAGAAGGCTGGCGGAATTCCATCTGCAGTCACGAGGGCGGCAAGGTAGCGTTGCTGCCAGCAGCAGCGCCACGCCAGAAGAACGCCGCCGACCGTATCATGGCAAGCAGTGCTCCGACAGGAGAAAGGGGGTGTTGTGTGAGTTTGTGGGGGTGTGTGTGTTTGTGTCTGTGTGCGTGATTGCGGGTGTGGGGCGAGTGTGCGTGTATGTTGTGATGTGTGAATGCGTGTGTGCTTGTATGGATGTCAGTGTGTGTGGGTGTGTGGGTGTGAATGGATGTATGCATGCGTGGGTGAATGTTCGTATGCGTGTGTATGTGTGTGTTTTGCCATGTGTGTATGTATTTTTATGTTGAGGGGCGGAAGGGAGGGGGAGGACTCTGGGGAGGGGGGCAGGGGAGACCCCTATCAGTGCCAGGGAAGGAATTCCCTGGCACTGATATTGCCTACATCCAAGATTCTCGTGGTGGTACAAAACCACGGAAACTATGGTCGGTGGGTGGGGTTGTACTTCCGTGGGTGGCCTAGTGACGGCCTTTGGGCTGGAGACTGTAGTCTCCAGCCTGGCGGTCGTTACTGCCATGGCTGTCGGTGTGTTAGATTGGCAGTTTGGCTTTTGCCAAACCGCCAATGTCATAATATGCAGTATGTACCGCCAGCCTGTTGGCAATACTTCCGCCACTATTGCACCGACCGTCAAGGTCCTAATGAGGGCCTTAGTCTCTGTAATACATCTATTCTTTTTTGTATTTCTCCAATTTTCAGTTTGTCCTAATTCAGAACATTGTTTGCTTCTCAGTTTCTCAAGGCTCAATTCTTCCCTCCTATGATAATTTTTAATTTGATTTCTCTTAATCAGTTTATACAGTTTATAAAATCCGATAGTACAAATGACACAAGTAATTACTCTCAATAATGTTCTTAGAATTTTTCCCACCTTTCCCAAACCAAGATTACGCAGCCAATTTCTCACATGTTCTCACACTTTTGCCAGCATTTTCCCTTAACCAAGATCTTTTAAGTCTGAATTTGAATCTGTCAGGTTCTTAATAAAATTTCTAATTCCTTTACTATTTTCGGAAATGTATGCACAACAATGTTTCGATTTTAGTATCCGGCATACTCAGCCTTCTTTTGCTAAAATGATTTTTAATGCAAGATGGTTCTGAAGAACCATTGAACGGACCGCAGCCATTTCAGTATCCATTAAATTTACACCTCCAGAAAAATCAGTTAGCATGTTATCCACAATAGTGGACAACTTTCTAATTTTCAGATCTTTCAGAGCAATTCCTGTAGAATGAATAATTTCTCCAAATATATCTCATGTTAGAAATGGTGTCTTTGGTTGGCAGTCAGGTAACACTCTGTCCAAGCAAGGACCCTCACTCTAGTCAGGGTAAAGGAGAATCACAGTCAGTTAACTGCTGCTCACCCCCTTGGTAGCTTGGAACGAGCAGGCAGGCTTAACTTCAGAGACAATGTGTTAAATATTTGTACAAACACACACAGTAAGACAGTGAACCACTACAAAATGACACAACCCGGCTTTAGAAAAAAATAGTTATTATTTTTCTAAATAAACAAGACCAAATACGACAAAAATCCACAACATACAGTTAAAAGTGTGAATTTAGCACTTAAAAGCATGAAAACAGTGCCTTGAGGCACAAATACTGAAAGTTGGTAACAAGCGACGTTGTGATGGAGTCGTTCCTACAATGCGATGGCGTTGTTTACGGAGTCTTTTGACCCCCAGGTACAGTACCTTAGTAAACAAGTAGAAAACAGGCTGGGGCACGGAGTCGGGGAGGGCGGTGTCACTGGGTTCAATGCGGCGTCGGTTCCGGTGACACAGGGCAGAAGAGCAGAGGCGTCGCACAGCGGCGTCAGGTCCTTACTGCAGGGCGGTGGAGATGAAGCGGCTTCAGATGCAAAGTCGGTCCCCTGGTTCCGGCAGATGAGAGGTCCAGCGGAGTCACGATGCTGTGGATCAACCTCACAGGGCTGCGATGATGTCACAGGGCCGCAGGTGCTGCAATGGTGTTGGCTCATCACGGACGTCGGTCTTACGACACTCCGATGTCAGCGAGATCGGGCGGGATTAGTGGCTGCAGCGATAAGAGACCTACAGGGTCATCGGACTTCTTTGAGGTCCACGGCCTTGGGCAGGCAGTGTTCTGGTTCCGGAGTAGTGGCGTCGGCCTACAGGGTCATCGGATTTGTTGCACTCAGACAGGTTCACGGCCTCGGGCAGCTGGTGGCACGGTTCTGGGCATCAGAGCCCTTTGCGAAGTTGCACAGTGTCGTTAGGCTGTTTTTTCTCCAGGAATTCACTTCCAGGGGTCGCAAAACTGGAATGTCACCCTCTGGCAAGCTAGAGTTCACAGCAAGTAAACTTGGGTCTGGATGGTGAAGCCTTTGCTGTCCCTGAGGCTTCAAAACAGGCGGCAAGCTCTACTCCCAGCCCTTGGAGTTACTTCTCAAGCAGGAATATAACAAAATCCAGTCTCTGTCCCCTTGCACAGGCAGAAGCAGCAAGTGCAGGATAGCCCAACACAGCACAGGCCAGGGCAGCACTTCTCCTCAGCTGTTCAACTCTTCTTCAGGCAGTGGTTCCTCTTGAATCCTTGAAGTAATCTGATTTTCAGGGGGTTTGGGCCCAATACTTATACCCCTTTCTGCCTTTGAAGTTGGCAAACTTCAAAGGAAAGTCTCTGTTGTTCACAAGATCCTGCCTTACCCAGGCCAGGCTCCAGACTCAGACAAGGGGGTTGGAGACTGCATTATGTGAGGGTAGGGAGAGCCCATTTAGGTGTAATTGCCCACTCCTCCCTCCACTCTAGCTCAGATGGCCCATCAGGATATGCAGACTACTTCCCATCTCCCTTTGTCTTACTGTCTAGAGGAAATTCACACCAAAACATGGGAAGCAGAGGCAAAAAAGACAGGAAAGACCACACCAAGGATGCCACGTTTAACACCCCAATTATTTCAGAATAGGTTTCCCTTTTTGGTCTTAGGCCCATATTTTTATTTTTTGTGCGCCGCATTTGTATCACTTTTTGACCCAAAAGCGGTTCAAACTTACAAAATACAAGGTGTACCTAGATCTTCACCAGTTTGCATTGTCTCTGTTTCTGTTTCCACAGTCTTTCTTATTGCTTCTTGAGACTGTTTATTTTCATCTTTTAGTGGATAGGGCAATTTCCTCGTGTGGCTGACCACTACCCACTCGCCAGCCCACAGACTGTGATCCTGGTCCTGGGATGGTTGCAAGCTTATCGCTTCCACCTGATGAGAGAAAGAGCGAACCACATCACTGATATTTTCGCAGTAATCCAGCACCATATCATCTGTTATATTCACAAGAGCATTTGCAGGAACAGCCTGCATCTTCATTGCTCTACCCACGAGGATTTCATGGGGTGACAGTCCTGTCTTCCTATCAGATGTGTTTCTCATGCTCATCAAACCAAAGGCAATGCATCTGGACATTTACGATTCATAGATGCACACATCTTTGCAAGTTGTGCTTTCAGTGTACCATTGATTTGCTCTAACAATCCAGATGCTTCAGGTCGATAACTACAGTGCAACTTCTGCTCACTGTTTAAGGCTCAACATAGTAACTTTATCACTTCGTTATTGAAGTGGCTTCCGCTATCTGATTCTAAAGAGGCTGGAAATCTGAGCCTTGGTATCAATTCTCCAAGCAAAAGCTTTGCTACTGTGAGACTACCATTTCTACGTGTAGGGTAAGCTTCAATCCAGCGACTAAAAATACAATCACCAACACGTATCTCAAACCACCACACACAGGCATTTCAATGAAATCCATTTGCATTCTGTTAAATAGCGCTCCTACTCTTCCAATGTGACTCAGATTGACAACTGTTCTTTTTCCCACGTTGTTCTGCTGGCAGGTGATGCATCTGTGACAAATTGCTTCTGCAACCAGTCTAAACTTTAGATTAAACCTGAACTTTTTCAAATACTAGGTTTTAGTCTTTGTAAGAAGGACTTCAACATACTGAGGGACCAAAACAATTAAAGGATGTCCCATCACAATAGCTTCACATTGTCATATAGAAGTACCAACCGCTGCCACAGTTCGTAAACAGCCAGGTAAAGCTGTGGCGACTGGATCAAAAATAGCAGAAAAATATGCCACAGTTCGTGTGCAAATCGCCCTGTATACCTGTATAAGGACAGAAAAAGCACAGAAATTTCTTTCATGACAAAACAATATAAATGTTTTTTTTGTAGTCAGGCGTTCCCAAAGCTGGTGCTCTGCACAAACTCTCTTTCAACTCAGTAAAATCTTTTATATGAGGTTCATCAAAAAGAACGAACATCCCGACATCTCTTTGTGTCACTGAAGGATTCTTTTGCAAATTAGGATTACATGGACTGTTCAGCACTTCTTTTAGAACTCCTTGCTTCACAAAATCTTCAATAATAGGATTTACTCTTTCAGTTACATCTGGTGCCATGTGATATTGCGGTATCTGTGGAAAAACTACATTAGGTTTGACTGTGACTTTAACTGGTTCAACTCGTTTGATCACACCAATATCTTTTCCAGATAAATCTCAAACTTTTAAATTAACTTTATCCTGTATGTCAGTTGGCAGGTCTTTTACTGTGAAAGCATAATAGAACCTAATCAGTGGAAACTCTTCATTCACTGAATCACATTCAGTTTCCATAGATGAATCACCATCATCATCACTATTTGCCTGAATAGCAGCCCATCATTTGAACAGGTAATAAAACATTTTGTTTTGCACAATAGATCTCTTCCTAACAAGGAAACTGGACTTGAGTCGCAAACCACAAATTTGTGTAGTCCTTCAAAGTTTCCAGTAATCGGGTTTATCAGAAACTGATTTCAACTTCTACAATCTGGATTTTTTTCCCAGAAGGTGGCACATTACGCACTTCTGCTGTTCTCACTGTAGAATGTGTAGCCCCTGTATCAACTAGGAATGAGACACCATGACTCATAACCTTTCCATTTACATAAGGACCCTTTTGATCCACTTCTAACAAAGCTGGTAACACACATTCTTCTTCAAATGAACTGTCACTCTCCCTATCATTCCATCACTCATCAATTCATAATTCGATTCATCCTCACTGTGAAGTGTGAACTGTTGAACTGAATGATTACTGTATATAACTTTTGACCTGTGTTCTGTTGAGGAAGCATCATCTGCTGCTGCACCAGTGGAGCTTGAGGTATTTGAATTTGTTGCTTTGGTAGCATTTGTGCACGAGGCTGAATGAACTGTGACAGTGCAACCTGAAAATGTGGCATTTGTATTTCCGCATTAGTTGAGAACTTTGCATTTGATGAGGAATCTGCATTTGATTATTTTGAACATTTAAATTGGGACCCCTCATTCTCGGACCTCTCGAATTTGAGAAACTGATTGTTTTCATTCATCTGCGTAACCATGCCTTCTTGTACCAACATTGGACACTCACGCTTCCAATGCCCCAAAAAACACAACTATGACAAGGTAACATCTTTTTCATTGTCTGCATATCACCTGAATTGACCATCACTTTTGAATCAACATGATTACCAATTCCATTTTCACCACAACCACTACCTCTTGCTTGATTCAGAAACAACATGTTTCCGTGTTGCTGAGGAGAGATTCCCTGCTGCTATGGATAATTTCCCTGCATCCCTGATTGTGCTGCTTTAATCTGCATCATCATTGTTTATTCCTTCAAATTCTTCTGCTTTATTCCAGTCTCATCACTACAGTATTTCGCAAACTGTAACACTTCATCAATCAGTTTTGCTTGCCAACAATTCACATGACTCTTAAGCATCTGTCCAAATTCAGGTCTCAAACCTTCAACAAATCTAAATGCAAAATGAATCATGTCCTTCGGCTCAATTGTTTCTTTACCACTGTAATGTTTAAACGGTTGCGGTAGTCTCTCATAGTATGCATGTATTGACTCTGTTGCTTCCTATGCTGCCCTATCAATTCTCTGCCAATCAATACTTTTAGGTGAAATTCTCATTTTCAAAAATTCTAACACTTTGTAATAGTACTACATTACATCAGGTGATGGTGCACCTGTAACTGGATATCATGGAGGCTCTCTTGTTGGCTACTCCATACTCCTCTTGCATTCAACCCATAAATCAGCTGGAACCACTATTTCTAACAGGAAATTCAAGTAATCCCACAGGCGTTTTGTAAGCTTCACAAACCGATCTGTTTGCTGGTACCATTCTATTCTCAATCTCAGGTAGTCATTTGTAAATGACAAAATATCACTTCTTCTCCAAGGAACATGTACAAAATTCCCTCACATTGGAAATACTTTTACTGTATTATCAGTCTGCTGTGCATTAATATTAAAATTTGCAGACTCCTTTTTCTTCTGATCTTTTTTCTTCACCCATCTGCCTTCACATTTATCTAATGCTCCCCATAATTGGATATTCTGAATTATTTCTTTAATATGAATCTTCATTCCTGCAAGGACTGCTAATTTCTGGTGTACCAGTCCTGCTCTGTGTGTAACAATTTTACATGTGAAGCGTAACTCATCCTCATTATACAAATCTATTCTATTTACATTAATTGTTCCCTCCATCATTTCATTTATTTCTAATTTAAGGGTTGCCGGGTTCAAAGAATTTTCCCTCTCAGTATTTGCTTTTGTCTTCGTTCCACTCATCTTCTCTAGCCAGTCTGTTGACTGCTGAGCTGTCAAACCTTGTAATGAAACATTATCATTACTTACATTAGGTACTTTATTATTTACATTTGCCATGCCCTGTGGAGTGATATATGGAGTCTCTGGAATCAGTGAAGTTCTGGAATAACTCAAATCAATTAGTGGACCTGTCTTGTCAAAAGTCTGGTTCACTGGAGACATGACTCCCGTATGAACATTTAATCTCTCCATTTCTGCATCTGAATTGAAAACATTCTGTCCATTATTCTCATTATTTCCATGGATAACCAATGGTACAACAGGCCCAAAGGTAAAAGGAATTGTCAATGCTTCTGGACCTGTCTGAACATTTTGATTTCTTGAATATATTACTCCTGAATTCTGACCAGTTAAAATTGAGGAACACATCTGTGAACTTACAAACAGGTGTGTACCCCTTAATACCCTGAACCCGTATTGGAGACACTAAACTAGGTGTAGACTCCATCTGGACCATCACTGGTTTCTTGTACGCCTGTGATATCTGTGATGACTGTACAATAGGCCCTGTTATAATTGGTGCAGAACTTACAACAGGAACAGTAGGGTAGGCTACAGGTGGGACAGTCGTAATCATAGGTGTCTGAGTAACAGTAATAGCAGGAACATTAGTTGAGACCTGTATTAACTCTGTGTTACTACAACTGAAACTGGAGGACTTGGATCAGTACTAGTACTTGGACTTATCTCTTGTGCCGCATATGGTGTAACTGCATTATAAATTCCTCATCATCTGATTCATCCTCACAAGTCAATGATTTTCTAGCCTCAACTGACTTCGACACATCTTCTTTAGAAGAGTCTTTATTTTTCCTTTTAGTCTTTTGTTTGACACATCCATCTTTCTCGTGTATAATTGCAGGAAACATTTTAATTCCCTGTAAAGTCTCAGTTCTCCAAACTTTGAACTCATTGTCCCATCTAGGTTCTGCTAATGTCTTCTCTGCTTTTCTCATTCTTCTCTCAAATTTTAATTTCTCTTGTTCTCTGGCCACTAATTCCCAAGTAGCTAAAGCTTCAAATTGTGCTGATCTAGGAGGAGGTTTTAAATAATACAACACTTTTCTAAATTTTTTTAAAATTCTCATATTTAAAGTTCCATGGACAGGAAATGCTAAACTACCGTCTTTCTCTGTAATTTTTCACCAATGTTTTAACCAAAGACATGCTCCAGTACCTTTTTCCTCAATAACTATATATGCTGGCATAGCTTCTGGGTGGCAAATCTCTCCTACTCTAGCTTGATATATATTCATCTTCCCTTAGTGCACTCTTTAACACTTTGAAAAATGTCATTATTACTCAAATTTGACACAAAAGTACAATTAAAATTCAAAACAGTAAGTAATTAAATCCCAAAATCCTTTGCGCTTGCCTCTCTCGACCAATATCCTGTCACGGTTGTCCACCAATCCCTTCACAAGCTCCCTTTCACCAGTCGACCTATCCCACAGCGGACCTACGCAACGTCACTGTTGGAAAATGGGTTGTTGGTAAGGGCAGGTAGGTACCTACACTTAGCAACAGGCCACTAACCTCCACTTAGATCTCAGTAAATTAAACCCAGCTCAATCCTTGGTAGCTTGGCAACGAGCGACAAGGCTTAACTTAGGAGACAGGGGGGGTCATTCCAACCCTGGCGGTCAGTGTTAAAGCAGCGGCTAACCCGCCAACAGGCTGGCGGTTAAAAAAATGGAATTCTGACCCTGGCAGAAACCGCCAACAGAGACCGCCACTTTAACACTCCGACCGCCACAGTGGGACAAACAAAGCGCGGCGGTCACCGCCAACAGACAGGCGGGAGACAATGTACCGCCCACCCTATCACAACCCACCAATCCGCCACCTTTTCCGTGGCGGTAGCCCCGCCGATATAAACACGGCAGAAACAGATATTTCGAATGGAAAACGCTCACCTCCATGCACCCTACGAGGAATCTGGACAGCATGGAACCCGAACTACACATCCTCCCAGCTATTGTATTCCTGCTCCTCTACCAGGAGCACGAATGCCGGCGCAGAAGACAACGGTGAGTACTGCACCTACGACACAGGGGATGGGGGAGGCAAAAAATTACGGGGACACACATACGCGACACACCCACCCCCACCCTCACCCACTACAACACACACATCAATGCATAGCAATACATCAGAGTTACCACCCCCAAACCCCCCGGAAGAATGCAAATACAAAAGGAAATGATTATAAAATTTGATTTATATTGTAAGGCTGAGTATAAAATATATCAAACATCTATAACTATATATACATAAATTGTCCTGTCCGATATGTGTATCGGCCATTGTTCGTGGGCCACTGGGCCAAAACACATGGGCAAAGCCCACACAGGATACCTGACTCCAACGGAGAGAACACTGCAGGGGTATCAGATAGGAAAACTACAGGCACCTCAGGGGGAAGGAAAGGGGGGGCACCTCAGCAAGATGAGTCCACGACGCCAGACCCACGAGGGGCCTCCATGGCCACTGTGCCATCCTGGGGAATGCAAAGCCACAGTCTCTCAGGTCTCTACAGTGGGTGGGTTGCCCACTGTGCCATCCTGGGGAGTGCAAAGCCACAGTCTCACAAGTCTCTACAGTGGGTGGGTTGCCCACTGTGCCATCCTGGGGAGTGCAAAGCCACAGTCTCGCAAGTCTCTACAGTGGGTGGGTTGCCCACTGTGCCATCCTGGGGAGTGCAAAGCCACAGTCTCTCAAGTCTCTACAGTGGGTGGGTTGCCCACTGTACCATCCTGGGGAATGCAAAGCCACAGTCTCACAAGTCTCTACAGTGGGTGGGTTGCCCACTGTGCCATCCTGGGGAGTGCAAAGCCACAGTCTCACAAGTGGATGACAGTCTCCACTGGTTCTGGAGGGGGACTAGTGCCCAGAGTGCTTTGTGCAGCCCTGCCCGACACAGATGCGGGCCTGCCCCTTCCGCCAATGGGTCAGCAGTTCATGAGATGAAGGGCCCAGTTCAGCATTGCTTTAGACAGCGGTGCCCAGCGGAGCGGTGCTTGAGATGAAGGGCCCAGCGGAGCGGTGCTTGAGACGGCGGTGCCCAGCGGAGCGGTGCTTGAGATGAAGGGCCCAGCGGAGCGGTGCTTGAGATGAAGGGCCCAGCGGAGCGGTGCTTGAAATGAAGGGCCCAGCGGAGCAGTGCTTGAGATGAAGGGCCCAGCGAAGCAGTGCTTGAGATAAAGGGCCCAGCGGAGCGGTGCTTGAGACGGCGGTGCCCAGCGGAGCTGTGCTTGAGATGAAGGGCCCAGCGGAGCGGTGCTTGAGATGAAGGGCCCAGCTGAGCAGTGCTTGTGATGAAGGGCCCAGCGGAGTGGTGCTTGAGATGAAGGGCCCAGCGGAGCGGTGCTTGAGATGAAGGGCCCAGCGGAGCGGTGCTTGACACGTCGGTGCCCTGTTCAGCAGTGCTTGAGACGGCGGTGCCCTGTTCAGCAGTGCTTGAGACAGCGGTGCCCTGTTCAGCGGTGCTTGACTTGAAGGGCCCTGTTCAGCGGTGCTTGAGACGGCGGTGCCCTGTTAAGCGGTGCTTGACTTGAAGGGCCCTGTTCAGCGGTGCTTGACTTGAAGGGCCCAATGCAGCGGTGCTTGACTTGAAGGGCCCTGTTTAGCGGTGCTTGACTTGAGGGGCCCTGTTCAGCGGTGCTTGAGACGGCGGTGCCCTGTTCAGCGGTGCTTGACTTGAGGGGCCCTGTTCAGCGGTGCTTGACTTGAGGGGCCCTGTTCAGCGGTGCTTGAGACGGCGGTGCCCTGTTCAGCGGTGCTTGACTTGAAGGGCCCTGTTCAGCGGTGCTTGAGACGGCGATGCCCTGTTCAGCGGTGCTTGAGACGGCGGTGCCCTGTTCAGCGGTGCTTGACTTGAAGGGCCCTGTTCCTGTTCAGCGGTGCTTGAGACAGCGGTGCCCTGTTCAGCGGTGCTTGACTTGAAGGGCCCTGTTCAGCGGTGCTTGAGACGGCGGTGCCCTGTTCAGCGGTGCTTGACTTGAACGGCCCTGTTCAGCGGTGCTTGAGACGGCGGTGCCCTGTTCAGCGGTGCTTGAGACGGCGGTGCCCTGTTCAGCGGTGCTTGACTTGAAGGGCCCTGTTCAGCGGTGCTTGAATTGAAGGGCCCTGTTCAGCGGTGCTTGAGACGACGGTGCCCTGTTCAGCGGTGCTTGACTTGAAGGGCCCTGTTCAGCGGTGCTTGAGACGGCGGTACCCTGTTCAGCAGTGCTTGAGACGGCGGTGCCCTGTTCAGCGGTGCTTGACTTGAAGGGCACTGTTCAGCGGTGCTTGACTTGAAGGGCCCTGTTCAGCGGTGCTTGAGACGGCGGTGCCCTGTTCAGCGGTGCTTGACTTGAAGGGCCCTGTTCAGCGGTGCTTGAGACGGCGGTGCCCTGTTCAGCGGTGCTTGACGTGAAGGGCCCTGTTCAGCGGTGCTTGAGGCGGCGGTGCCCTGTTCAGCGGTGCTTGAGACGGCGGTGCCCTGTTCAGCGGTGCTTGACTTGAAGTGCCCTGTTCAGCGGTGCTTGAGACGGCGGTGCCCTGTTCAGCGGTGCTTGACTTGAAGGGCCCTGTTCAGCCGTGCTTGAGACGGCGGTGCCCTGTTCAGCGTTGCTTGACTTGAAGGACCCTGTTCAGCGGTGCTTGAGGCGGCGGTGCCCTGTTCAGCGGTGCTTGACTTGAAGGGCCCTGTTCAGCTGTGCTTGAGACGGCGGTGCCCTGTTCAGCGGTGCTTGAGACGGCGGTGCCCTGTTCAGCGGTGCTTGACTTGAAGGGCCCTGTTCAGCGGTGCTTGACTTGAAGGGCCCAATGCAGCGGTGCTTGACTTGAAGGGCCCTGTTCAGCGGTGCTTGACTTGAAGGGCCCTGTTCAGCGGTGCTTGAGATGGCGGTGCCCTGTTCAGCGGTGCTTGACTTGAAGGGCCCTGTTCAGCGGTGCTTGAGATGGCGGTGCCCTGTTCAGCGGTGCTTGAATTGAAGGGCCCTGTTCAGCGGTGCTTGAGACGGCGGTGCCCTGTTCAGCGGTGCTTGAATTGAAGGGCCCTGTTCAGCGGTGCTTGAGACGGCGGTGCCCTGTTCAGCGGTGCTTGAATTGAAGGGCCCTGTTCAGCGGTGCTTGAGACGGCGGTGCCCTGTTCAGCGGTGCTTGAGACGGCGGTGCCCTGTTCAGCAGTGCTTGACTTGAAGGGCACTGTTCAGCGGTGCTTGAGACGGCGGTGCCCTGTTCAGCGGTGCTTGACTTGAAGGGCCCAATGCAGCGGTGCTTGACTTGAAGGGCCCTGTTCAACGGTGCTTGACTTGAAGGGCCCTGTTCAGCCGTGCTTGAGACGGCGGTTCCCTGTTCAGCGTTGCTTGACTTGAAGGACCCTGTTCAGCAGTGCTTGAGGCGGCGGTGCCCTGTTCAGCGGTGCTTGACTTGAAGGGCCCTGTTCAGCGGTGCCCTGTTCAGCGGTGCTTGAGACGGCGGTGCCCTGTTCAGCGGTGCTTGACTTGAAGGGTCCTGTTCAGCGGTGCTTGACTTGAAGGGCCCAATGCAGCGGTGCTTGACTTGAAGGGCCCAATGCAGCGGTGCTTGACTTGAAGGGCCCTGTTCAGCGGTGCTTGAGACGGCGGTGCCCTGTTCAGCGGTGCTTGACTTGAAGGGCCCTGTTCAGCGGTGCTTGAGATGGCGGTGCCCTGTTCAGCGGTGCTTGAATTGAAGGGCCCTGTTCAGCGGTGCTTGAGACGGCAGTGCCCTGTTCAGCGGTGCTTGAGACGGCGGTGCCCTGTTCAGCGGTGCTTGACTTGAAGGGCCCTGTTCAGCGGTGCTTGAGACGGCGGTGCCCTGTTCAGCGGTGCTTGAGATGGCGGTGCCCTGTTCAGCGGTGCTTGACTTGAAGGGCCCTGTTCAGCGGTGCTTGAGACGGCGGTGCCCTGTTCAGCGGTGCTTGACTTGAAGGGCCCTGTTCAGCGATGCTTGAGACGGCGGTGCCCTGTTCAGCAGTGCTTGACTTGAAGGGCCCCATGCAGCGGTGCTTGACTTGAAGGGCCCTGTTCAGCGGTGCTTGACTTGAAGGGCCCAATGCAGCGGTGCTTGACTTGAAGGGCCCTGTTCAGCGGTGCTTGACTTGAAGGGCCCAATGCAGCGGTGCTTGACTTGAAGGGCCCTGTTCAGCGGTGCTTGACTTGAAGGGCCCTGTTCAGCGGTGCTTGAGACGGCGGTGCCCTGTTCAGCGGTGCTTGACTTGAAGGGCCCTGTTCAGCCGTGCTTGAGACGGCGGTGCCCTGTTCAGCGTTGCTTGACTTGAAGGACCCTGTTCAGCGGTGCTTGAGGCGGCGGTGCCCTGTTCAGCGGTGCTTGACTTGAAGGGCCCTGTTCAGCGGTGCTTGAGACGGCGGTGCCCTGTTCAGCGGTGCTTGAGACGGCGGTGCCCTGTTCAGCGGTGCTTGACTTGAAGGGCCCTGTTCAGCGGTGCTTGACTTGAAGGGCCCAATGCAGCGGTGCTTGACTTGAAGGGCCCAATGCAGCGGTGCTTGACTTGAAGGGCCCTGTTCAGCGGTGCTTGAGACGGCGGTGCCCTGTTCAGCGGTGCTTGACTTGAAGGGCCCTGTTCAGCGGTGCTTGAGATGGCGGTGCCCTGTTCAGCGGTGCTTGAATTGAAGGGCCCTGTTCAGCGGTGCTTGAGATGGCGGTGCCCTGTTCAGCGGTGCTTGAGACGGCGGTGCCCTGTTCAGCAGTGCTTGACTTGAAGGGCACTGTTCAGCGGTGCTTGAGACGGCGGTGCCCTGTTCAGCGGTGCTTGACTTGAAGGGCCCAATGCAGCGGTGCTTGACTTGAAGGGCCCTGTTCAACGGTGCTTGACTTGAAGGGCCCTGTTCAGCCGTGCTTGAGACGGCGGTTCCCTGTTCAGCGTTGCTTGACTTGAAGGACCCTGTTCAGCAGTGCTTGAGGCGGCGGTGCCCTGTTCAGCGGTGCTTGACTTGAAGGGCCCTGTTCAGCGGTGCCCTGTTCAGCGGTGCTTGAGACAGCGGTGCCCTGTTCAGCGGTGCTTGACTTGAAGGGCCCAATGCAGCGGTGCTTGACTTGAAGGGCCCTGTTCAGCGGTGCTTGACTTGAAGGGCCCTGTTCAGCGGTGCTTGAGACGGCGGTGCCCTGTTCAGCGGTGCTTGACTTGAAGGGCCCTGTTCAGCGGTGCTTGAGATGGCGGTGCCCTGTTCAGCGGTGCTTGAATTGAAGGGCCCTGTTCAGCGGTGCTTGAGACGGCAGTGCCCTGTTCAGCGGTGCTTGAGACGGCGGTGCCCTGTTCAGCGGTGCTTGACTTGAAGGGCCCTGTTCAGCGGTGCTTGAGACGGCGGTGCCCTGTTCAGCGGTGCTTGAGATGGCGGTGCCCTGTTCAGCGGTGCTTGACTTGAAGGGCCCTGTTCAGCGGTGCTTGAGACGGCGGTGCCCTGTTCAGCGGTGCTTGACTTGAAGGGCCCTTTTCAGCGATGCTTGAGACGGCGGTGCCCTGTTCAGCGGTGCTTGACTTGAAGGGCCCCATGCAGCGGTGCTTGACTTGAAGGGCCCTGTTCAGCGGTGCTTGACTTGAAGGGCCCAATGCAGCAGTGCTTGACTTGAAGGGCCCTGTTCAGCGATGCTTGACTTGAACGGCCCAATGCAGCAGTGCTTGAGATGAGTGTCCAGCTCAGCAGATCCGGCCATGGCATGGATGTCACTCGCCACCTGACATGTGGCTGGCGGGGCCTTCCTGCCCATCTGTCGGTTGGCTTGCGGGGTCCTCCTGGGCTGCAGTACCGGGCCTGTGGGTGTCCTCCTGCACACCTGGAATGGGGCTGGTGGGGCCCTTCTGGGCAGCTGGCCTGCTGCCGGACTTGTCGGGCGTGCTGCCCTTGCCACCCTTCCCTGCTCTTCTGTGGCCCTTTCCAACCTTTGGCGGTGTGCCAGGTGGCACCCCACTTCCTGATGGAGCCAGGGTAGGGATTTTGGAGCCTGCTGTCTTTGGCCTCTCGTGCCGGGCACTGGCAATCTTTGCTTGCTCTTCCGGGGGTGGGCTGCCCGTGTCTTGGCTCCTAGCAGAACTAGCTGACCTTGAGGGTGGGGGACTCCAAAGTCCTTGGACAATAGTCTTTATGGGTCCAGGTTTTGTTGTGGCTGAGGTGCTGATTGGAGTCTTATGAGATGGACGGGGTGGGGGAGTTGTTGGAAAGAGGTCAAGTTTGGAAAGGAAAAGCAATTTAGAAAGAGAGGGCCGGGTAGGTGTAGTGGTATGGGAGTGGAGGAAGAGGATGTGGTTGTAGGAGAGTGAAGTCTGGTGTCTTTGGGTGCAGGTGCTTGGGCTGGAGGCTGTCGTGAGGTGGATGGCTGTTGGGTGGGTGGCTGCCTGCGTTTGTGTGGTTTGGAAGAGGGGGTGACAGACACACTGGGAGAGGACACAGGGGACGTGTAAATGGTAGTGGGGGTGGTGACTGCACGTGTGCTGAGTGTTCTGGTGGGTGTGCTGGTGATGGACGTAGTAGCTAAAGATGTTGTGCATGCAAGTGTGAGTGGAGACGTCACAAGGAGGGAGGAGGGAGACGAGGAGTAGGGGGACACAGAGGAGGCAGTGGCTGTTGGTATGTCTGCATGTGGATGTTGCTTGTGTGAATGCTTGTGTGATGTGTGGTGCTTATGTCTGGATGAGCTTCCCTTGGGTGTTGAGGTGTGTGCAGGCTGGTCTGATGGTGTGTTTGGGATAGGCAGAGGCACAGGGGATTGGGTCTGGGTGGAGGAAGTTGGGGGGGGGAGGCTAGAGACAGGGACAATGGCTGCCGTCAGTGCTGAGGCCAGAGCGTTGAACGATCGCTGATGGGCAGCCTGACTAGAATGAATGCCCTCCAGGTATGCATTACTCCGTTGCAGCTCCCTTTCTACACCCTGGATGGCATTCAAAAGGGTAGACTGCCCAACAATGATGGTCCTCAGGAGGTCAATGACCTCCTCACTGAGGGCAGCAGGGGTGACAGGGGCAGGGCCTGAGGTGCCTGGGGCGAAGGAGATGCCCACCTTCCTGGGTGAGCGGGCACGGGGCGAACGCTGAGGGGCTGCTGGGAGGGCGGTGCTGGTGCGCTGGGTGGCGGCTGTACCTGTTGTTGTGGGGAGCACGGATGTTGCCGCCACCACAAGGGAGCTCCCTTCAGAGGACGAGTCGCTGTCACTGACATCAGCACGAGTCCCCGCTGTGGAGCTCCCCTCGCCCTCCGTCCCACTGGTGTACTCAGAGTCCGTTGCATGGCCCTCCAGGGCCATGTGGGATGCAGCTCCCTCGTGCTCCGATGCCACTTCTCCTCCGCCTGATGATGCTAATGCACACATGAACAGGAAGACCACAAAAAAAGGGTGGGGGGGAGAAATAAAGACATGTTGAGTGCATGCATAGGCGACACCGTTGGCGGAGAGGACAGACACAGAAGCCCCCTGCACTACGCCGCGCACTTGGGGTACACTACTCAATCAGTGGGACATGGCCTACAAGCCTATGGACGACAACTGCACACATAGATGACACAGGGCCATGGATACCTGTACTTGGCACCCTACAGAGGTGGGGGGTGGGGGCACAGGGCCATGCCTTACGGAGGGGCCTAGCCTACAGAAATCGCCCTGGCCTAGGGATACCCACAGCCCTCCTCCCCCACCCAGACACCTCCACTGCGCACAAAGTCAGCAGAATGTGCTTGTACTCACCCCCTTGTGTCTGCTGTGATGTCCTCACGCGCCCATCCAAATCGGGGTAGGCCACCGCCAGGATCCGGGATATCAGGGGGGTCAAAGTACGACTGGCACCCTTCCTACGTTGGGAGGCCATCCCCAGCTGAGCCTCTGCCGTCTTCCTGCTCCAGCGTTGGATGTCCTCCCACCTCTTCCGGCAGTGGGTGCCCCGTCTGTTGTGGACCCCCAGGGTCCGGACGTCCTTGGCGATGGCACGCCAAATAGCGACTTTCTGGTGGGCGCTGACCTATGTGACATGTACAGGGGGAGAAAAAAAATCATCACCTTCTGCATGCTCAATGTGAGTGGCCCCCCATCCCCACCCTTGCCATGTGGGACATGCTCTCATCTGTCATTTGATGCATGCCTTAATCGCTCCCCTCCCCACCATCTTTCATCCACCCCACTCAACACAGGCATTGGCCACAAAGCATGGTCCCAGTGTACTTACCTGTTGGTCTGGAGGACCGTAGAGTAGCGCATACTGGGGGAGGACCCCATCCACGAGTTTCTCCAATTCTTCAGAAGTGAAGGCAGGGGCCCTTTTTTTCCAGTCGCAGCAGCCATTGTCCCTTCCAGACCGAGGTCACAGCAGCACTTGCAGTGTAGGTCCTCTCCTGTGGAAGATCAGGTATCGAGTGATTAAGCAGATAGAAAATGGCGGTCACGCCCGCGGCGGTGCGTACCGCGACCGCCGGCGCACATCGTCATTGGCTCCTGAAACCCATAGGGTTCAATGTTAACCAATGCGGCTTTGCGCCGCGGTCTTCGACCGCCTACCGCCACGGTGTGCCACGCCAGCGCATTGACCTCACATCCTACTGTCGCACTTCACAGGTCAGGCAGCCGCCATTTCAAGGGCCCACATGGCTTAATTTCTACTGCGTCACACATACCTAGGCCTTGCATCAACACTCATACAAGCCATTCAATGCATTGTGAATCGTGTTCTGTGCAAGCTGTGGGAACGTACCTGTGGGTTGATTGACTCTGTGCTCGCTGTTGTCCTTCATAGGCACCGTCCGCTGGGACATGCGAGGAGATGGAGGAATCTTCCCTTGTACAGACCGCTGGTGGACCTGTCGACAATGGAGGAACGACATGTCATGCTGACATACAGGCTTGACCGAGCCACTATACAGGAACTGTGTGCCCAGCTGGAGCCAGACCTGATGTCACCCATCCGCCAACCCGCAGGGATCCCCCCTCTGGTGCAGGTGCTGTCAGTGCTCCATTTCCTTGCAAGTGGTTCCTTTCAAACAACAGTGGCCATATCATCAGGGATGTCCCAGCCCATGTTTTCCAAGGTGTTGTCCAGAGTTTAGTCTGCCCTGCTCAAACACATGCGGAGCTACATAGTTTTCCCTGAGGTGGGGGATTTGCCTACCGTGAAGGGTGATTTCTATGCCCTTGGACATATTCCCAACATCATAGGTGCCATTGATGGGACACATGTTGCTTTGGTCCCCCCCAGCAGGAGTGAACAGGTGTACAGGAACAGGAAGAGTTATTATTCCATGAATATCCAGGTGGTCTGTTTGGCAGACCAGTACATCTCCCATGTTAATGCCAAGTTCCCTGGCTCAGTGCATGACGCCTACATCCTGCGGAATAGCAGCATCCCGTATGTGATGGGTCAACTCCAGAGGCACCGGGTGTGGCTATTAGGGGACTCTGGTTACCCCAACCTTTCCTGGCTATTGACCCCAGCGAGGAGTCCCAGGACCAGGGCAGAGGAACGGTACAATGAGGCCCATGGGCGGTATAGGAGGGTGATCGAGCGAACCTATGGCCTCCTGAAGGCCAGGTTTAGGTGCCTCCATATGACAGGTGGATCCCTAATGTACTCACCAAAGAAGGTGTGCCAGATCATCGTGGCCTGCTGTATGTTCACAACCTGGCTTTGCGACGCCAGGTGCCTTTTCTGCAGGAGGATGGTCCAGATGGTGGTGTTGTAGCAGCTGTGGAGCCTGTGGAGAGTGAAGAGGAGGAAGCCGAAGAGGACGACATAGAGAACAGGAACACAGTAATACAGCAGTATTTTCAATGACATACAGGTAAGAGTACACACCGGCATATTACTTTTACTTAAAGACTTCTACCTCTCTACTTCTGACTTTTTCCCCCAGTGTATGGTAACTGTCTTGTGACTTTCCCTTCCGTTTTCAGATATGTGGGCCCCACTGCGTGACATCTGCTTTGTTTCCCCATGGACTACAGCTGTGTGACAGCGGTTTGTTGGCATCACAATGTGAATGAACATTTTGGCACAGTCATGTCTAATACATTTGTTCAAAATCACAGCCAGACTCCAGATTGTTTATGTGCAATAAGTGTGTTTATTCAAGTGCTCTAAATTGGATGGGTGGTTGCAAATCGGTGAGGGGTGATGGTGGAGGATTGTCCATGGCAGAGTCCAGACTATCAGTATCACAGGTGCACTATCGAAATGCCTGTGGAAAGTGGAGCAGGGGCAATTTAAGGTTGGACAGGGTGACAATGTGGGACAGTGGGATGACAATCAGGGCGGTATCCTTTGCTGGCGGGGGTCTTGACATCTTACTCTGTCTTCTTCCTGGATCTCAGGGCCCGCTTGCGGGGTGGTTCTCCTTCTGCAGGGGGTGGGGTTCTGGTGGCCTGTTGGTCTTGTGTCGGGGCCTCCTGTCCACTAGCGCCGGCGGAGGTGGTAGGCAGTTCTTGGTCCATGCTAGTGTCAGGGGCCCTTTGAGGTGCCACAGTGTCCCGCAATGTGGTGACTACCTGATTCAGGGCCACTACAATGGTACCCATGGCGGAACTGATGTTTCTTAGTTCCTCCCTGAACCCCATATACTGTTGCTCCTGCAGAAGCTGAATCTCCTGAAACCTGGCCAGGACCGTCGCCATCGTCTCCTGGGAGTGGTGTTATGCTCCCATGATGGAGGAGAGGGCCTCGTGGAGAGTGGGTTCCCTGGGCCTGTCCCCTCCCCCCTGTCGCACAGCAGCCCTCCCAGTTCACCTGTTTCCTGGGGCCTCTGTCCCCTGGACCGTGTGCCCACTACCACTGCCCCCAGGTCCCTGTTGTTGTTAGGGTGGTGGGTTAGCCTGGGTTCCCTGTAGTGGTGGACACACCGCTGATTGACGTGTCCTGGGGACAGAGGTATGGGCCCGCTGGGTGGGTGCTGTGCTGGTGTTCCCAGAGGGGGGGAAGGTCTGCTGTGGCCTGTGGCTGTCTGAGGGGAACAGATTTTCTTGAGGTCCCCGATGGACCGGGCTGGTCATCTAGATCCAGGGAGACAGAGCTGCTGTCCTCACTGTGGGCCTCTTCTGGGGGTGGAGTGGACATTTGTGGACCCTCCTGCGCGGTGATCTGGCGTTCGGGTCCTGCAGGGGTACAAAAGTATGGTTATTGCTTCTGTGTGTGCCATGGCGTGCAATGGGTGGGTGCCCGTGTACCCCAGGGCTGGCATTCCTTTGTGGGGGCTGTTGTGACGGTGGTTTGGAGGGGGGGATGGGTATGTGCAGTGGGCATGCTTTGGTGATGGGTGTCCATGCTTTGTGGTCGCATGCAGGGCCAGGTTTTGGGATGGGTGGGTTGTGATGGTGAGACATTTGCAAGGAGTAGGTGTGATGGGGGTGGGGGTGAGGGTGGGGGTATGAGTTGGCATGCTGGTGGGGTGGGGGGGATGAAGTAGTGAAGGTTTCACTTACCAGAGTCCATTCCTCCAGCTACTCCTGCGAGGCCCTCAGGATGCAGAATGCAGGATGTTCAAGACCTGCTCCTCCCATGCTGTAAATTCTGGGGGAGTAGGTGGGGGTCCGCCGCCAGTCCGCTGCACCACGATGTTGTGCTTGGATACCATGGAACGCACCTTCCCCCGCTTCCTGATGTCGTCCCTATTTCTTGGGTGCTGTCCCACAGCGTTGACCCTGTCGACTATTCTGCTCCATAGCTCCATCTTCCTGGCAATGGTGGTGGGCTGCACCTGTGTCCCGAACAGCTGTGGCTCTACTCGTACAATTTCCTCCACCATGACCCTGAGTTCATTATCTGAGAACCTGGGGTGTCTTTGAGGTGCCATGGGGTGGTGTGGGTGATGTGTAGGGTGGATTGTGTGGTGCTAAGTGTGGTGATGTGTATTGTTGTGTTGTGTGAAGTGCGTGCTACTATTGCTGGGTGACAGTGAATTGGGCGTCTGGGTGCTCGGATGTCTTTTCTCGGTGCGTGTTCACGAATCTGTAGGAGTGGAGATTTGTGGGTGATGTGGGTGTGTGTTTTATATTGTGTTGGGTGTGTGGGAGTGGTGTGTGTATGTGTATCAGGTGTGTGTATTTTGAATTGTCCAATGTGGTAGTGTTTTGTACAGGTATGTGTATTTCGAGCGCGGCGGTGTGTACCGCCAATGAAATACCACGGTTGAAAGACTGCCGCGTGGATTCGCGTGTCGTGATAGTGTGGACGTATTTCTGTTGGCGTGACCGTGGAGGTTTGGTCATCGACAGTTTCTCGCTGCCCTTTGGTGTGGCGGACTTTTGTGGATGTCGGGATTTTGGCGGTTTGCCTGTTGTGGGTCAGAATGACTGTGGCGGTTTACCGCGGCGGTGTTATGGCGGTCTTCTGTCTGGCGGTAAGCGCCTTTTACCGCTGAGGTTGGAATGACCCCCAGAGTGTAAAGCATTCAAATATCACAAAACAGTAATTAAATAAAACACAGGAAACAGTTTGAAAATCCAAAAATAATTTATAAAAATGTATTATATTTTTATCTTTAAAATGTCACAAAAACAACTAAAATCCGAGGGGAACCGGAGATATGAATTTTGAAAGAATTATTGTTTTTTTAGCACCTAGAAACAAAAAGCACCAATCGGGTCATCTGGTTGCACCTCGACCGGGGCAAAGTCAAAGTTTAAGGCCGACCGCGATGGAGCCCGGCTCGGCTACAGCCCGCGTGAGGCCTCGGTCAAAAGTTTACCTTTGCACTTAGTCGTTTTTCTGAAGATTTTCTTCAGCAGGACGAACCTGCCAGTCCAATCCGACCTCCTGGAACTCTTCTCCGGAAACGCGTCACGGGAGACCTCGGTGGGGATTTTTACCTTCGGACTTAGTCATTTTTTTTTAGGTGAAAATCCTTCGACCAGGACAAACTTGGATCTTGATCCGACGTCCTCGGAACCCTCCTCGGATACGCTGGCTGGGAGGTCCCGGTCAAATTTTTACCTTCGGACTTAGTCTCTTTTTTGGAGATTTTCTTCACTGGGATGAACCCGCAAATCAGGCCGGGTCACAGTTGAGGCAAGCCCGTTAGAGTTGCCGCGGCGGGTCGGTCCCTCTATGGAGCTTTTTTTCAAAAGTTCTCCAAACTTCTCCAAACTTCTGGGGCTTCTCCCAGATGTTCTTTTAAGGTTCTTTTGGGGTCCACAGCTCACCCAAGGGTCCAGAAGCTCTGAGATGATCCTTGGGGGTGTGGACTACAACTCCCAGAATGCACGTGTTACAAACTCCTTTTTGGCCACTGGGCAGTGGTCAGCTGGTTAATTTTTTCAGGAGCTGATGCAGGGGACTCTGGTTAGCAATTTGTCACCTGTAGCAAACAGGGAGTCCTTCCTTGAACCAATTGAAGCCAGGCAAAGTCCTTCTTGTGGTGAAGCCCAAGTGTGCAGCTGTTGCAGTCCTTCTGAGTGCAGGTTCCAGGTGCAGGACAGGGGTCCAGCAGGGTAGTCCTTCTTCTCCTGTGGTTCTTCCTTGTTGGAATCTGATGGGGATCTGAGGTGTGGGTGCAGGTCTGCCAGTTTTATCCTTGCTCCTGGGTGAAAAACAGGGGGTCCTTATTCTCAAATCAGGTGCAGGGTCCTTCCCCTTGTGATGACCACTTCCTGAGAAGCGTGGCAAAAATCAATCTCAGTAGGGAACATTCTTCAAAAATCCATCATGATTAAAAAAAATTTTGGAGGATACATCTGCTGAGCACAACCACTGGTCTGGCTAAAAATCATAAACACACCCCTCTCCTGCCCTCTCCTAATCTAATCAAGGGGGCACCTAGTTGTCTGGGGGTGCAGGATGTGGGGGTGTTGCTGGGTTGCTCCAAATGTCCTTCTCTGCCTTTGAAGACCAGTTTGGCAGCCCTCCCCCTTCCTGCCTCACCATCTGCTGAGGGGAAATTCCCTCCCACAGGCACATCTCTTTGTATGAAGCCAGGCCACTTCACACCTCATCAAGGCAGCCTGGCCAGGCTGCCAGAGGCTGGCCAATCAGGGCACTGCAGCAAAAACAATGCAGGGCTGAAATTGGCAACTTTTCAGGTAAAGTTTAAAACTCTTTACCTGAACAAGTTATATTAAATCCCACAACTGGAAGTTGTGGGATTTATTATAACAATTAATTTGATACCAAACTCTTTGTTTCTGTCATTTAAGGGGACTTTAAAAATTAAAATAAAGTCTCCCCATTCTAGCCTCTGAAGGCCATTTACTACAATGAAGGAAAAACAAATTTGGCTATTTTTACCTCACCAGGGCTTATAAAACTACTTTTATAAGGTCCCTGCTTATAGTCACATGGCACCCAGCCCTAGGGGCACACAGGGCACACCTTAGGGGTGACTTCTATGTAAAAATAAGGTAGTTTAAGACTTTGGAACTACTTTTAATTCCAAAGTCAAATTTACATATAACTTTAATTTAAAAGCAGCCAGCAAGGCGGGCCTGCCTTTAAAATGACACTGGGCACCTAAGCAATGCACCTATGGGTGCACTACCCATGCTGTGGTCCCTAAACCTACATGCCCTACCATATGCTAGGGACTTATGGGTAGGTTAACCTAGCCAATTATAATTAGTCTAATTTGCATATCCACTTTACACAGAGCACTGGCCCTGGGACTGGTAAGCAGTACCCAGGGCACAGCCAAGTGTCAGTAACCACCAGTACCTATCCAAAAAGTGTGGGGGTGACCAGGGCAAAAAGGAGGACTTTCCTACAGTCACTCTTACACACACAAGCTCACAAAGTCTCAATGCTTGTCCTCCCGAAACTCAAATCTCACAAAACTAATACAAAATATTGTGAGTACTAATGAAAATCAACAGCAACTTGTCTGTTTGCTACAGGTAGAGAACACAAAGACTTCAGAAGCCTCACAGAAATTTCGATTGAGACATTTAGCTCTGACAACTACTCATTCAACTTCAGCTTTCTCTGACTTGCAAGTAAAATTCAATCAGCAAATTGTACCTTGATGAATACTAGATCCTTCCTGTGCACTAAGGAATCACCAGTATTGGTCAAACTAAAAATCCCCTTTAACACACAATCTAGGAATTTTGTCAATCACATTCTATCGACCTGCTAAAACAGACAAGTTACAACAAAAACCCAAGTATCTCATATATTGTATCAATACTCCTGAGTCTTAGACCACGCAGGGTTGGTACATCAAGAACCACATGGGCATTTTTTTTAGCACAAAGCACCACACACAATTGAAATTCGATGACTTCCATACATGCACCCTTTGGAGTATGCACACTCCCTAACAAACTACATTGAAGTACGCCAACCCCCTAATTCTCACAAACATCACAATTCACCTGTGATTTGCTTAAGCAGTGCAAGCGCAAAACCCTAACTCAATCACAAATCACACTAGAAACGCTGAGAACACCTTCAAACAAGCATTGGCAAAATCAACTTCCATCCAAACAAGCAATGGCAAAACCACATTTCTAAAATTTGGAATTTTCAAACAAACATAGGTAAAGTCAAATCTCCACATTTTTCTAAATTACATATAAATAATCAGTCTGAACTGATATCACCTAACCATTGCTATATTAAAGTCCCAGAAAATAACTAGCTACTCTACCATTAGTCAGACTATGGAGTGGGTAGGACAGAACCAATTAAATCTAAAGCACATTTCTTCATGTTGCATTTCTTGTATTCTTTTTCTCCCTCATTGGTTCAGCTTCTTTCAGTGCCATCACCAGTTTCCGTTTGCAGAAGTAAAATGTTTCAAACTACATAAAACTACTGAAAGCCATTGTTTTCTGTGGAACATTATCTAACAGGGAATAATAAATGTATCAAAATACATAGGATATTTCAGAAAGAACAGGACACTTTCCACTGCCATTTGCATTTTCTAAGCATCACATTTATTTCATTAGGAATTAGCTTAACATAGGCCTGTTTAAAAAAGAAGTAAAATGTGCAGTGTACAACATTTCATAAAACTCAAACTATTTATTTTCTGAACATGTAACTATTATTTTTCCATTATTCTCAGTTAGTAAAACATAAAATACATTTAATTATCTGTGTCAATTATCAGTGTAGGCCTCATTTTCATCTCAGCCTTGCACTTTTAAACACACGTTTTTCTTTCAGTTAATCATGCAATTTTATTAGTAATTTTCACATTCTTAGTCTATATCATACCCTTGGCTTCCAGGGAGACACGTTTTGTACAGTGATGAATGTAGATCCCTGTATTCTATCATATTTTAATACTTATGGTTTTTATTAGCTATAATAAAAATTTACCTATTTACTACTTGGACAGCTCATGAAACAAAGTGAATTGCCTAAGGGTACACATTTGACAGGTGGTATAACAACCTACAAATATATTTTTGTTATTTTTTATGTTACAAGGCATACTGTTTGTTTAGTTGTTTCTACATGCTGTGACCAATAAGTGCAACTAATATCAATGATGAAAGGCCAGGCCAGCCCTATAGCAATGTGAACTTCCAAATAAACGTTTGTTGCCAGGATTTAAATCATCAAGAAACCTTGCCACAGTAATCATGCTGAATGGTACTCGTTTTATCCATGTTAAACATTTAAAAGTCGGTCCCAATGCATGGAGAGGTCGACCTTCAAGCTGCATGATGCACCTTGATGACTGCAGCATGGTCTTAAAACCTTCTGCCTCATAGCTTGCTTGTTCACATTACAAATCAAACTGATGCTTGACTACATTAACATCAGTCATTTTTCACCAATTTAGAAATTTAAAGAAATGGACGGTGGCCACGATCAGTTTGCACTTTTATTATGCTTTAGAGAAAAGTTCTCAAACACACAATTTGTGAACAGCAAAATGAACAAACTGCTATCTGCTGGGAGGGAGACACTAAAACAATTAAAAATGTAATGCAGGTGAACACTTTTCATTATGAAAAGATACATCTTTTCTCAAACCACATTTACTATTCATCACTCTTTGAGGGTTGAAAGGGCCTCTCATGATTAGGGATGCACACAATTCACGCATTTTAGTTTGGCATAATAGCTTGAAATTTCTGAAATATAATGAGAAATTAAGAGAAATGCAGATCTCGCATTTAGCACTATATTTCAGAGCAACAAACAAAAGTGTAGAAAGCAACAGTCTTTCTCATTCTGTTCGTTCACATTGTTCCTTTATCCCATGATAACATTTTTACTGGAATAGATTTGAAATTAGGCAATGTGTCATAATGGTCTAACTTTGGAAAACGTGCATAACCTCTGTTAAGTGACATGTCAGAAACTGGGTGAAATTATCCCAGCATAATAGCATTATTCCTTCGGCCTACCTTCATGATGTGATGGTGTGGTGTTCTATATCCAGGGGTGAGGGAGCATGATTCTGTATCCAAGTTATGATGTAGAACCCTATTTATCATGCTGTGATGTAACTTGTTTAGAATGCATGATTGTTACCATGGGAGGCTGAGAAGCAGTTGATCCCTTCGGTTTGTCTCAAAGACATGCGTTTGGTTGGGTTGGGTTAAAGAATTCCCTAAGGTGTTTTGTAACAAATTTGTCTGTCTAAATGATTACATAAATTTCATAAAACCCAAACATGATGCATCACCTAAAATGGCAAAGGTTAGGAATGTTCCTATTTTGGTGAAGAAAAGCCTGAAAGAAGAATTGAATCAGGTAAAATTGCACCCTATGTCCCAAGATCTAACAGTTTTTATCACTCCTTTTGGCACGTTCAGATTATTAAGAATGCCCTTTGGCTTAATTTCTGCAGCCTCAGTATTTCAGAGGGGGATGGAAAGAATTTTGAGGGGTATGGGAGGAGTCAGAGTGTATCAGGATGATGTGCTTATACTTAGAAAGGATCCTAAGGAAGATGAAAGTAGGTTCAGGAAAGTGTTGTCAAGATTACAAACTGCTGGTCTTACCCTTAGAGCAGATAAATGCAATTTTGATGTGCAAGAAATTGAATACTTGTGCCATTTGGTATCAGCCACAGGAATCAAACTGAAAAAGGATCTGGTAGAAACAATATGTAAATTACGAGCACCTCAAAACAAAGAGGAACTCATGAAATTCCTTGGTAAGACTGAATTATCCAAAACTTTGCAGAAAAAACATACCACATGGGAGAATTACTAAGAAAGGAAAGGAATTCAAGTTGTATGTTTGTGAAGATGAATGTGATGTGGTTCAGAAATGTTTGTCTAAAGCACCAAATCTAAGGAGTTTTGATCTGGAATGAGAATCCTACATTAAAACGGATATAAGTTCAAGAGGTTTGGGAGCTGTCCTTATGTAGAGAATTGATCGAGAAGAAATAACTAAATAGTTTATTTCCAGATCCAGGAGTTCTTTGGGCGGTACGCAAACGGAGAACATTTTTGTGGGGCAGGAAATTTCAGATTCAAACTGATCATAAACCTCTCAACTTGTGTATCAGGTGTGTGTATTTGGAATTGTCCAATGTGTGGTGTTTTGGAGATGTGTGTATTTTGAGCGCAGCGGTGTGTACCGCCAATGGAATACCACAGTTGAAAGACCGCCGCATGGATTCGTGGGTCGTAATAGCATGGGCGTGTTTCTGTTGGCGTGGAGGATTTGTTTTCGCCAGTTTAACACTGACCTTTGGTGTAGCGGAGTTGTGTGGGTGTCTGAATTTCGGCGGTTTCCGAAATGTGTGTCATAATAGCTTTGGCGGAATTCAGTGCCCGCGGCTGTGTATTGGCGGTCTTCTGCACGGCGGTAAGCGGCTTTTACCGCCAATGTTGTAATGACCCCCTATATTTCTAAAAGTTGAAATACTTTTTAAGAATCTAAAACTATCTCTAGAACTTAATTCAAACTTTTACAAAACTTTTAAACTCTAAAAGAAATGCTAACAGGGACTAACACAAGGCCCTAGCAGGACTTTTAAAAATTTAGAAAAATAGCTCACATTTCAAAAATTAGTTTCTAATGACAATTTTTGGAATTTAGTCATGTGATCAGGTATTGGCTGAGTAGTCCAGCAAATGCAAAGTCTTGTACCCCACCACTGATCCACCAATGTAGGAAGATGGCTCTGTATGTACTATTTCAAAGTAAGAAAGAGCATGCACAGAGTCCAAGGGTTCGCCTTAGAGGTAAGATAGTGGCAAAAAAGAGATAATTCTAATGCTCTATTTTGTGGTAGTGTGGTCGAGCAGTAGGCTTATCAGAGGGTAGTGTGAAGCATTTGTTGTACACACACAGGCAATAAAAGAGAAACACACAGTCAAAGACAATTCTAGGCCAATAGGCTTTTATATAGAAAAATATATTTTCTTAGCTTATTTTAAGAACCACAGGTTCAAGATTTACACACAATACTTTAAATGAAAGGGATTTCACTCAGGTATCTTAGGAACTTTGAATCATCACAATACCATGTACAGTTTTGGCAAAAATGGCAATAAGCTATTTTAAAATTGGACACTGCAAAATTCAACAGTTCCTGGGGGAGGTAAGTATTGGTTAGTTTTGCAGGTAGGTAAAGCACTTACAGGGTTCAAAGTTGGGTCAAAGGTAGCCCACCATTGGGGGTTCAGGGCAACCCCAAAGTTACCACACCAGCAGCTCAGGGTCGGTCAGGTGCAGAGCTCAAAGTACTGCCCAAAACGCATAGGCTCCAAAAGAGATAGGGGTGCCCCGGTTCTAGTCTGCCAGCAGGTAGGTACCCGCGACTTCGGAGGGCAGACCATGGGGGTGTTGTAGGGCACCGGGGGGGAAACAAGTCAGCACAGAAAGTACACCCTCAGCGGCACAGGGGCGGCCGGGTGCAGACGGCAAACAGGCATCGGGTTCGCAATAGGTTTCAATGGGAGACTCAGGGGTCTCTTCAGCGAAGCAGGCAGGCAAGGGGGGGAGCTCCTCGGGGTAGCCACCACCTGGACTAGGAAGAGGGCCACCTGGGGGTCGCTCCTGCACTGGAGGTCGGATACTTCCGGTCCTTGGGGCTGCGGCTGCAGTGGGTTTACCAGGCGTCGGGTTCTTTGAAGCAGGCAGTCGCGGTCAGGGGTAGCCTCTGGATTCCCTCTGCAGGTGTCGCTCAGGAGGGTCAACTCTGGCCACTCACAGTCTCGCAGTTGCTGGGGAGTCCTCCCTGTAAAGTTAGTTTTATACAGGTGGAGCCGGGGGCGTCGGGTGCAGAGTGGAAAGTCTCACGCTTCCGGCGGGAAACGTGTGGTCTTTAAAAGTTGTTTCTTTTTTTGAAAGTTGTAGTTTCTTTGGAACAGGGCCGCTGTCCTCTGGAATTCTTGGTCCTTTTAGATGCAGGGTAGTCGTCTGAGGCATCAGAGGTCGCTGGACCCTGGGGGAACGCGTCGCTGTTGCAGTTTTTCTTGAAGTGGGGAGACAGGCCGGTAGGGCTGGGGCCAAAGCAGTTGGTGTCTCCGTCTTCTCTGCACGGCTTCAGGTCAGCAGTCCTTCTTCGTCTTCAGGTTGCAGGAATCTATCTTTCTAGGTTCTGGGGGGCCCTAAATACTCGATTTAGGGGTGTGTTTAGGTCTGGGAGGATAGTAGCCAATAGCTACTAGACCTGAGGGTGGCTACACCCTCTTTGTGCCTCCTCCCGGTGGGGAGGGGGTCACATCCCTAATCCTATTGGGGGAATCCTCCATCTGCAAGATGGAGGATTTCTAAAAGTCAGAGTCACCTCAGCTCAGGACACCTTAGGGGTTGTCCTGACTGGCCAGTGACTCCTCCTTGTTTTTCTCATTATCTCTTCCGGCCTTGCCTCCAAAAGTGGGGCAGTGGCCGGAGAGGGCGGGCATCTCCACTAGCTGGGATGCCCTGTGGCGCTGTAACAAAGGGGGTGAGCCTTTGATGCTCACCGCCAGGTATTACAGTTCCTGCAGGGGGAGGTGAGAAGCATCTCCACCCAGTACAGGCTTTGTTCCTGGCCACAGAGTGACAAAGGCACTCTCCCCATGTGGCCAGCAACATGTCTAGTTTTACCAGCCTGCCACACACCAGTCAGCCCACACTGGAAGTCGGGTATGTTTTCAGGGGGCATCTCTAAGATGCCCTCTGGGTATATTTCACAATAAGATGTACACTGGCATTAGTGTGCATTTATTGTGCTGAGAAGTTTGATACCAAACTTCCCAGTTTTCAGTGTAGCCATTATGGTGCTGTGGAATTCGTGTTTGACAGACTCCCAGACCACATGCAGCAGCCCTAGAGACCTTCCCTGGCATCAGGGCCCTTGGTACCAGCGGTACCAGTTACAAGGGACTTATCTGGATGCCAGGGTGTGCCAATTGTGGAGACAAAGGTACAGGTTAGGGAAAGAACACTGGTGCTGGGGCCTGGTTAGCAGGCCTCAGCACACTTTCAAATCATAACTTTGCATCAGCAAAGGCAAAAAGTCAGGGGGTAACCATGCCAAGGAGGCATTTCCTTACAACACTGTTCACCCATGCCAAGGCCCTGATCCCCAAGCATATGACACATACTGTAAAGGAGTACCTACATTTTTATTTAACAGTAAAAAAAGATACTAAAACTAGGGGAAACGCTTTAACTAACCTATCCTAACTACACATCACCCACAACTGGCCCTAACTACGCTAATCTAAACTTACTTATCACATTTAACTAAACACTCTAAACATCAACCCCCCACCCCCCTTATATGACGGGACACATGTATGACAACATATACTAACCTAAACACATACTATCTTATCCTAAACATATATATATATATATATATATATACACAAATATATTTGTATATATTTTTTAATTTAAAAAAAATATTTTATACACATAAACCCCAACATCATCCTACAAACACACACCCACAAAAAAACACATGTGAAGATATAATCCCCTCCACCCCCAACCCACTTATACTAACTTAACTAACAGCCTATTCTAAACTAACACTAATCCCCCTAAAAACACTAAATATAAGAACCAGGAAAGAGGAGGAAGGGGAGGGAATCATGGCTGAGGGTCAGAAAGTCACAAGTTTGCCCTCTGCAGGTTCTTCTTTATACCACGCAGTCTCCTGCTATTGCGGGACACCTCCTGCTGCATCCTGTCCATCCTGTGCTCTCTCTCTCGCCTTCTCTCTGAATTTTTGGTTGTAGGGGTTTGTGGGTGATGTGGGTGTGTGTTTTATATTGTATTGGATGTGTGGGAGTGGTGTGTGTATGTGTATCAGGTGTGTGTATTTGTAATTGTCCCATGTATCGGTGTTTTGGAGATGTGTGTGTATTTTGAGCGCGGCGGTGTGTACCGCCAATGGAATACCGCGGTTGAAAGACCGCCGCGTGGATTCGTGGGTCGTAATGGCATGGGGGTGTTTCTGTTGGCGTGGAGGTTGAGGTTTTGTTTCCGCATGTTTATCGCTGACCTTTGGTGTGGCGGGATTGTGTGGGTGTCTGAATTTCGGCGGATTCCAAGATGTGTGTCATAATAGCTGTGGCGGTCTACCGCCGCCGCGGCGGTGTATTGGCTGTCTTCTGCGCGGCGGTAAGCACCTTATACCGCCAAGGTTGTAAAGACCCCCTATATGTGCATAGATACTGAACTGCACACAAATGTAGTCTCACATGCGCAGCTTGCATACATGCACACATGTATGTGCACATATGCTCATGTGCAACCAGCATAGTGATTCTTACTCTAGCTGTGCAGCAGTGACCTTATCTTAAAAGGCAGACACTGATGATTAACATGCTCAGTCCAATTACCATGAATTTCCCATGAGTGAGACTCACTCATAGTAAAGGTCCAAAAACCGAGCAGTAATAAACGAAAAATCCTGTTGTACTAAATGGGTAGAACAGAATTGTAGCATGTATATATACTTTCAAAAGTTGAAATAATTTTATTCAATTTAGCTTTATTTCCCTATAGGGTAACTTTGTTTCCTATGAAGGGCTACTTTAAGTCTCTGCCTCCATAATTTTCTATGGGAGGGTGTTGCAGTACCAGTGGATGCCTTTGTTCAATGCTTGATTTATTACTGCCCCTTTTTGGCAGTAGTAGTTTTGTGGTTCTACTCCTTGTTTAGTGGATTGGAGACATTTGAGTCTACACTTTTGAGTAACTTTACACTTGGATCTTGTGAATAGCCCACATTAGTAAAGATACTCAAACGTGTAAGAATAGATATACACAGGTAAATTTAACTCTGTGAATAACTCCCTAATGGTTTAAGAACACAGTGAAAATGAGGGGGCCCACATTCGATGTAGGAACATGAACTGGCTAGGTTTGAGTTCTAATCTCTCAATCGCCACTGACCCATTGATGAGCAGCTGACTCGTAAGGACTGCTAGCCATTGAGTGTATCAGCACCACTTGCATTCCCCAGGGTAAAAAAAAAAACTAACAATGAAGTACAAACAACCTCTAATTATCTTTCTGCCTGTTGCTTTACCATCTTGTTAATTAAGAAATTACGACACTCAGAAATGAGCTACAAAGTCAAGCAAGTTATTAAAGACATTTAGTTCAACTGAAACTGAATGCCACTTTAAAATAGCCCTGTCTTTTTAGGTCGAGCCTTCGAGACCTCTTGTATATACTTTAGTATACACTTCTTTGTAGACTTCAATTCTTCCCACTGCTTCTCATTAGTTTATGTCACTGTCCTTTAAAAATCCTTGCTTATAAGTGGCTAACCTTTCCTATTTGTCCCACCTTCTCCTCCTTTGTCTACTCCCACGAACCACGCCCCTAGTACTTGTACCTTTCCACTCGTCCCATTATAGTATCTTTGTCAGGGACTTTTTTTTCCCTGTTGCTCCAAGTGCTTTTTCAGCCAGAGGCAACACTGTTATCTCCTCCAAGCTTGTTGTCGATCCCCTGCCTGCAGAGTTATTTAATTTTAATTATATTCCTAAATCACTTCATCTGCTTGTGCCATTCCTCCCCTCGCCCAACACCTCCCACACTTCACTGCTGGCATTTCATTACATCCTACATCTCCCCATGACTAGCCCCCCAACCATCTTTGCTCCTCGCTGCTCGTTTTTCTTTAGCATTTGGATGACAATAAGCACAGTTGTTGGCCTTTTAATTAGCTTTTTTAAAATAAACATTTAAACATTTTCTAAAAGCAATTCAGACAAAAACACACACACACGACATGAGCATGGAGTCAGGATCCCTGCAAAAAAAAAAACGTTTTCAGAGTCAAATAAAGTTGATTAGAAAAGCAAAGAATGGCATTTTGTTTAGTGACCAGAAAGCGCTCACCCAACGCAAACTTTGAGAAAGGTATTGTTTTTTCTGGGACTCCTACTCTGTGCTCCTGTCCTGTAAGCATGTTTTGGTTCGAACTGCTTCCTGGCTGAAAAGAGCTCACTCATTTTGAGTTTGTTTTCTGAAATCTTGGCATGCCTCTTTCAGTGTGCACCCGTCCAATATGTGAGTTGTAAAACATAAACCTGTGTGGTTTGTTGCCTTTACAAAGCATTTTTTTTTATTTCTCACAAAAAAAATGGGAGCTTTCAAAACTGTTTTTTTTTTGCTGGACCTCTATCACAGCAAATTGAAAACGTTTTTGAAAACTCACGTCTGGTGCGCATATTAAATTTCGAAAAGAAAGAGCTTTGTAAAGGCTCCAGAACATATGGAAAACACGCAAGCAGCAAGGATTGCTTCTTTTGTCTATAAATTGTAAATAAAACACAATTCTTAAAAAAGCCTCAAACGCTGCTTTGCAATTACAATAGTAAGTAAACAAAATCGATTTTCTTGCTTTACTGTTGGACAAAGCAAGGGATATAATTTTACATTTGTTTGTTGTTGGGGAAGGTTTATGTTTTTCTTTTTAAAAGAACATATACCCACGTAGTTAATATGCATTTTAGTGGAAAACAAATATTTAGTTTGGAAACACATGTTGTGTCTGGCAGTGATGACTATCTTGGATGCTTTCAGCCTTTACAACCTTTTACTGGATAAGACTAATTACTGGTGCATGTGGGACACAGACTCAGAATACTTTGCCTCCTTTGCCTCCTCACAGCATGGCTGACTCCAACATTTTTTATAAAGAAGTGTTAAGTGTTAACGCTTTAATTAAAAGTGGGCTTAGCATAGACTAAAGGCTTGCTGGGACAGAAAGGTCGCCTGCAGCCTCCTCCTCTACCCGTCCTCAGTAATTTCAAAAACATAACACCTATCCTTTACTAAGTGTCATCTGCACCTACTAAACTAATCTGTTGCCTTTGTAAAAGGCAATCGTTTTTTTTCTTTCAAATCTGTGCGGTCACAGCACTGTTTTCAGTAAGTAGTGAATATTTAAGGTATGGGGTATTCTTAAATTTTTCTCTTTAAACACTCAAGCACTCATGCTGTCACTTTGACATTGCCTCTTCCCCCAAGGTGCATGCTCACCCTGTCACAACATCCAACAAGCATAAATTATTTAGCAAAATATTAAGGGTTATTTTTAGTATTTCTAAGCATTCCTAGCCTTCCCCCAGCATTTCTGTTAGTCAGTCGGCAACTCTGATGGTGGGGTGGTGAAAGTGGTATTCTATTGTAATTTTTTGCAGTAGATGGAGGAAGAAGGTAAATGGAAGTGCTTTAGTTAAATGCTGGGCCACAAGAATTATGTGGCAGAGAGGACCAAATTATGTGTCAGGGTTAACCAATTTATGTGGTAAGAAAAGCCCAGTTATGCATTTACAACACCAATAGCTCCAACTCTCGCAAATGCGAGACCTATTGCAGTGAGTTTAGAGCGTTTCTTACAGTAGACAGTACTTTTGCAGCTGTGCCAATCAAAAGCAGAGTCACTTGAATTGCGTCCTCTGTCAGGAGACCACGGATTGCGAAACATTATGCTCAGAAAAAAAGGCGAGAACTTACATTAGTGTAGATGAGTTTTTCAGATGTTCTTTTATTTATTCAAGTTATTAACATGCCATGGCAGCCTAATCCCTAGGCGGCCACAAGACTTTGAGAAGGCTATTTGGGGGAAACAGCTTTTAAGAGAAAACAAATGATCCGTCCAGTGTGTAAAGCTTATGCCACATCCTATTCTCATATGGATGCCAATGAAAAAAACTCAAGTTACTTGGACATTTTGGTAGTATAATGTCCTTCAGAGGCAAAACAGAAAGGAGGTAAAAGGGCATATACCAGGCCTCTCAGACTTTTGTAGTTTTCAATTCTTTTCTTTTTCATAGGTCCGCATTCAATGTACAGTATTATTGAGGCAGTCCTGCACCCAGAATAACATATAGCGTGCGTTTTTGGTAATTTTGGGGGGTGTAATACTTCATAATACCCAGTTTTCCCCTGGGTAACTCCCAAGAAAGTGTGAATCAAGAATATTGCAGTAATTCCCTGTCCTCACCTGAAGATTTCACGCGATTTCAACTAGTAAAATATCCAGTGGGGAGACATTGCTGACGTGGTACTCCCTTACAGTTTACAATTCTTGATTTTCCAGCTGGGCCAGGAATTACACAGCCCTTGTAATAAGGATTGACTACTTGGGGAGGCAGTATGGATGTGGTACACACACTTCACATTACTGATTTTCTTGCGAAATTGGGAATTACACAGCCCTCTTAGCAGTGGCCCCCAAAGTCCCCCGCGGTGCATGGGAGCCACCGACCTCCAGGGGGCCTCCTCAGCACAGTACACTGGCGTGAGAGCTCCGGAGTGAGCTCGATGGGGCAGGCTCCATGTTCTGTGCAGGGGGTGGCCTTCAAGGTTCGTTACGACGCTGCTTCTTACTAAGGACTAAGGCTTTTTTAACGGACTGTGGTGTATCGTATTTAGTAGGTATTTGTGGAGCTCACATTCATGAAAGCTTCATGGTGCTACTCTGTGATAAACAGTACAATTGTAGACAGATACTGCAGATTTATTAAGTGGTACTTCAGGAAATTCCTAAACCTGGTAAGATCTGTCCAAGAGTAAACACATACAGGCTAGTAACTCCAGGTCCTTGCCATGATCGCCGAAAAACACCTGTCTCCGAGCATGTGTTTGAGATCTTGACATCTTTAATAACAAGCATTTACAATGCAACGGGTCTTGCGTTTGCTCATGTTAGAGCTGATCGCGTTGTGAACTCCTAACCCGACTTTTCACCTATCGGGCAAAAGTGCATTTATGTACAAAACCCGAAAAAGTGAAATTAACTATGTAAAGCGCTCGACTTCTGCCAAGTGAGATTGCGCTCGTAAATTAGAGAAAATGAAGTCCACGAGCCTGATGGAAAACAGTGAGCCTCGCATGTTTTCTGTACTTGATCGCTGCGCTCGAGGAGGGCTAGCCACCGGAAAAGGTATGACGTATGCTTGCCTTCGACTAATGAAAGCAAGCGGATTTTATTAGGCAAGCCCAAGAACCAATAAAAACACTGACATGAGGTTGCCAGGGCTCCGAGCCCTTTTCTAACTACAAAAGCGTCTCGATGCGATACGCATTCGCGAGCGCATGCAACGCAGGCTTAACCCTAAAAATTGGGGTGAGGCGTAGAGAGCTCACCTCGTTAAGTGCCACAACAATATTTTTTAGATCTAAATTCCAGAGATCGATGGTACTTAGCTCCTTAGACTATGGTCATTGTTTTAAATTGGACATGGTTTGTAACAGTTGCCATTGTGGCTAACATAGCATGGGGAATATTTGTGAAAATGTAGGCGCGTTGGGAATGAGTCATGTAGTGGCATTTTGTACCAGTTGTTATTGAGGATAAAAAGCATTAAAAAAAAATCAGAGGAAATTAGATGTATAGAGCTGCCATAATCACCTCTTGATTGAACAAAAGAATTTATGATGGGAATATGAAATTTAGGGGCATATATAAGAGCCCCTAGCTCCTCCTTGCGCCACATTAGTGTCATTTTTTTAACGCAAATGTGGTCCAATGAGGCCAAAATTCTGGTGCCATATTTACAAAGTGACACAATGCAGGCATTGTTCAACTTTGTAATCCTTTGTGCTACATTATGACTGCGCCAGGCATAATGTATGCAAAGAGGGTGTTCCCCCACTACGTGGGCAAAAAAGTAGTGCAAAGGAATCTAACTGATTTATTTGCGTCATTCTTCAGCACTTTCAACGCCTGCTCAGAGCAGGCATTAAAAGGAGGCACACCCTTGATTACAATGGGCCTCAGTGAGTTTTGCAGGATTAGCATCAACATTTTTTATCCTAATCCTGCAAAGCTCCGAACTAGCATCAAAAAGTCTGATGCTAGTCCCCTAACTACCACCATGGTGCACCATATTTTAAATATGGCACACACCTGGTCATGTTGGGGGGGAGTGAAGGGGCTCAAGAAAAGTGGCACTGCACTATGTGCAGCACCACTTTTCTTAAATATACCCCTTATTGTCAATGAATTTTTTGGGGGTTTTGAATTGTCAGGATTAGTTAGGGCTTCAGTACATTACCTGCTTGGGTTTTTGGCAGAAGTCAGAATTAATATAATGTAAAGGTTGCAAGCTGAACTTATTGTTACTGATTTTTGGCTTAAAGCAGCGAACCAGTTTAAAAAATCAACTTTAGACTAATCTGTGGATATCAGAAGGAGTTTGGTTTTCGGTGGCTTCCGTTTTAGGAAATTAAAAAAAATCTAACATTGAGTGACTGGTAGGCAATCTGCCATGGGGGCCTGTTTGAAACTTGCCTGAAATGTGTTATGCTTACTAAATGAAAGATCATCTGTATATCTAGAAATGTGTTCATATATTATGGTGCAGTTTAGCCAGAAGGTCATATAGATGTTGAATAAGAGTAGTGGTAATATGGACCCCCCCTAAGGTATACCACAGCTGAAGGTCTTAGGTTCTGAGCGGTGGCAGGTGGGGGGGGGGAGAAATGCCACTCTTTTTTACTGATATTTGAGAAAAGATAGTAGCCATTTCAAGGCTACTGCTAAAACTCCTACTTCTATGCGTGTGGAGCTTTGTGTAGTGCAGTTGACAGTGCCCGATGCAGCAGACAGGTCAAGAAGGATGAGTGCCCCAACACCATCGTCATGCACCAGTCTATGTAGATTGTGAAAGACTGACAAAACAACTAATTCAGTGCCCATACCTGGGTGGAAGCCTGTCTGCTAGCTTTGAAGACTGTTGGTATGTTAGTTGTGGAGTCATTGAATATCAGTTTCTGTAGCATTTTGCCCACGAAAATGAAGCAAGGAGGTAAGTATGTAACTGTTATTATCCCTAGTATTTAGGTAAAGCTTTTTTAATAGTGGTTTGACAATTGCCAGTGTCCCTGATGATGCCACTATACTGGATACTGGAAGAAAGATAACTATCGAAAATAGTAATAAAATCATAAGGTAAAAGATTGATTATAACTTTCATCAATAGTTCGGGACAACTGGTGTCTACAGACACACAGATCAAATGTTTTTCACAAGCTATAGTAAATGAATAACAGGACACCATAGGAACTGACGAGCAATTATTGCTATTGTAGCTGATAGAGCGTGACTCTGAAAGGTTAGGTTTAGTAATAGTATAAAGAGATACTTGGCCAAGTTTAGTGATTTAGAAATTTGGTCTGAGAAATAAGTATTTTTTGTTACACTGTTTTGTATGTTCCTCTTTAAAAGACAAGTCATAATGTGTATTCTATATCCGCTCAAGTTGCTGTGTTCGTGATTTCAGATTACCTAGTTCCTGGTTGAAGTTAAAATTCTGTCCATTAGGCCTATAGGCTCTTTTTTTACAAAAAACACAGAATAGAGGAGTCATTTGACATTGTTAGGCTATTAAGAAAAGAGTTCACAACTTCTACGGGGTCCACATTTATCACCGGATTGAAACTGATGTTCAGCGAGTCAAGTATGAAAGGAGATGCCCTTGGCCCAGTTTACAGAGGCATAGTATTATAGTTCCGTTGAGGGTTCACACTGATTCCATTTCCTTTAGAGAGAGAAGTTACTACACTGGTGGTGGTACCTTGACTGAAATCCACGAATGGGATAGCAAAGTTATCATACCAAGTGGGTTCAATAGGATTATCTACTTTTATGTAATCATTTTTTAAAAAATATAATAGAAAAGATAGCCTGCTTTATGTGTCCAGTAGGGATTCATTGAATGGAGGTTACATTTATCCAAATATAGTTTAAATTGAAGGACTGCTTCTACAGGGTGATCAAACTAGAGATAAATGCTGTCTAAGAAGGTTAATTTTCTGCTTTCCATTACATATAAAGACCAATATCGTCTGCTAGTTTAGCAAACTTATAATGTGTTGCAGTAGGTGGATAATTCAGATTAATAAAATGGTGGCACTTAAATGATAGCAGCAAGACTGAGCAAACATTACGTAGCAAGATATGTACATTAAATTGCTTGTTGACAGAGAAGGCATGCAAGTAGACCAAATTTAAAGGACTAGATGAAGGCATATTGGCCCTCATTACAACCCTGGCTGTAAATCCCACTTTCCGCCGTGCTGAAGACCACCAACATACCGTAGCGGTGGTGGAAAATCAGCTTCAGGTATTACGACCCACATCTCGGAATCCGCCACAATACAGACACCCACATAAGGCCGCCACACTAAAGGTCAGTGATGAACTGGCGATACCAAAACCTACACCGTCACGCCAACAAGAATACACTATCATGACCCACGAATCAATGCGGCGGTCTTTCAACCGCGGTAATCCATTGGCGGTACACACCGCCACGCTCAAAATACACACACATTTACAAAACACAACCACATTGGACATTTCAAAATACACACAACTGATACACATACACACACCACACCCACAACACTATAAAACACACACCCACATTAATCACAAACCCTTACAACAAACAAATTTGAAAGAAAGCCCAGAGAGAGAGATTATCAAACACAACACCAGCATCCACAGCCACACAACACCATGACTCATACAACATCCATGCACCACAAACAACAGACACCAACACATCCCCCCACACATCACAACAGACAGCACCTCACACATCACCCACACCACATTATGGTACCTCAAAGACACCCCAGGTTTTCTGAGGAGGAGCTCAGGGTCATGGTGGAGGAAATCATCTGGGTAGAGCCACAGCTTTTCGGATCACAGGTGCAGCACACCTCCATTGCAAGGAAGATGGAGCTATGGTGGAGAATCGTCGACAAGGTCAACGCAGTGGAACAGCATCCAAGAACACAGAATGACATCAGGAAGAGGTGGAACAACCTACGGGGGAAGGTGCGTTCCGTGGTATCAAGCAGTGCTGTACAGAGGACTGGCGGTGGACCCCCACCTCCTCCCCCACAACTATGTCTTTGCCACAACTAACAACAGAGAGAAGCTATGGCAACTTATGGATGAAATGGGGGTTGAACAGGATCTGCTTGAGTTGATTAAACGTCTATACACTGACCTCACTATTTCAGTCCAGTATGGCCAGTATGGCGAGAGGTCCTCTTCCTTTCAATCCATGTGAGGATTTAGACAGGTTTGTATCCTAGCACCTTTTTTATTTTTGCTATATATTATTGGCCTTTACAGATTTCTAGTGAAAAATGGGAAGGATTTCCCCAGGATGGGTTCTAGACAACTTCCGGTTTTACTGTATGCCGATGATGCTGTTTTAATTGCTCGTACAGCAAACGGCCTTCAGAACTTATTGGATCTTTTTTTAACTTTTATGCAGGAGCTTGATTTGAAAGTTAATTTTACAAAGTCGCACGTTATGACATGTGGCCCTCGAAACACACAAACTAAGGGCCATATTTATACTTTTTGACGCAAAGCTGCGCCGCCGCAGTTTTGCGTCAAAATATTTACTGCCGGCTAATGCCATTTCGATGCGCCGTGCAGGCGTCAAATTTATACTTAGACGCACGGCGGCGCAACCAACAGGTGGGAGTCATTTTTTTTTTACGCACATCGCGCCGTCAAGTCGTAAAGGAAAACGACGTTAGCGCGACGTAAATGACTGTGGGTCGATTTACGACAGCGCAACCCGGAAAGCGCCGTTTTTTTTACGCAATAGCGTCAAAAACACCCGCGAACACTGCCCTTTCAGCAGAGGAGAGCCAAAATGGATCCCAGATGCCACTACAGACCCCAGGAAGATGACAGCAGACCAAGAACCAGCCAGGATGATCCATACAGGAACCAGGACATATATAGAAAAAAAAGAAAGTGTTGCTTCAGTGCAGAGGAGCAGGAAATCCTGGTTAAAGAGGTGACGGAACACCAGCACCAACTGTTCCTCACCTCTAAGTTGCCAATCAGTAGGAGAGAGGCCATATGGCAACAAATTGTTGACAAGATCAACAGTGTGGCTGAAGTACGCAGAACAGTCACCGAGTGTAAGAAACGCTGGCATGACTGCAAACGTAGGTCAAAGGAAAAAATGGCCCGGAACAGGAAGGCAGCTCTGCAGACTAGAGGGGGGAGTCCAGCACACCAGGAGGCCCTGGACCACATGGAGGAGATGGTCGCAGCCGTCATCCCTGAGGAGATCGTCACAGGGATTCAAGGACAGGACAGCGCAGACTACCACGAGACAACGCACATGCAGGGTAAGTCACATGGGGAATTATAATGCAATAATGTTGACTGTAAGCAGGGGGGGAAATACCACTACACATTGCATGTAAGTCAGCATATACATGGAGTGGCATGGGTAAAGGGTCACGGCAGGGGGGCATGGCCTGCACATACAGAAGCTGGGGCACAACATTACACAACACCAACAACAGTCTCATGGGGGCATCCTGTCAAGACAACAATGGAGCTAAGGGAAAGCCTCGACAGGAGGGAAGGCCACTACGTCAAACTTACATCCTGGCACTCATCAGCCAAAATATCTCCTACATCAACTAGGGCCCTATCAGTAATCCAGTAGCCAAAACAACAACTGCAATGTAACTGCGACAACAGTTGACACTACAACCTCTGATCTCTGTGCAGCTCAAGTAGCCAATGGCAGTAACCTCCCCATGGAACATACATACCAAAATTAGGGGGTGAGGATGACATCTGCAACAATCTCCTGAAACAAGACAAAGGCCCCAGTACACTTATATGTCAATGCCCATAGTTGTCACATGCATCAGCCAAAGTAAACAGCAATAGGAGCCACACAGCACTAAGGACACACACATGCTGCATATGTCAGGGTCCTTCACATGCCTGGCTAACAAGGCAACATCACAAATGTCATACTGCTCAGACAACAGCATTGAGGAGGGGACACATGGAACTGGTCACTGAAATACACCTGCACAGTCAGAGGACTATATAGGACATTGATACGATAAACAGGGCAATCCAATTAAACACACATTACCCAACATCAGCTGGACACATTAACAATGTCTACATCCATATCCCATCATAACATTGCCATGCATAGGATATGCCACATGTCAATTACAATTAAGTCAATGTGAACAATCAGGGATTGGGGCAGGTCCTGAGAGGCAAGTGTGCTGCCAGGGCAATCACAACACCCACAGCCAGTGAAAGGTCTCACCATAAGAATAGAGGGTCGAGTAGGACAAAAAGATGGCTATTCCCTATTTGGTACAAAGCAACACCTAGAGGCGATTAGGCAGACAAGTCTGATAACTCAATATCATACATGTGACACACAGGTGGGCCATAGGCCTATAGCAATGCCCATATGAAGGACAGCAGATACCAATACCAAACAGGATCACAAAGTGAATTCATCAAAAGGCCGGCATGTTACGTAAAAATTGTCACAACACAGACACACTAATTGTACCCTGTTTCATTGCAGAGGAACATGGATCTCCTGCCGATATGCCTGTCCCTGATTTCCCTGATGACATGGATGACGAGCCCATAAACATTCCCCAGGAGACCATCCAAAAGGTCCTTGAAACCCTCCAGACCCCACCTTCAGTCACAAGGAGGAGCACAGAACAAGCAGCCATCACAGAAGAACCACCCACCACCCCAATTGTAAGACCTGCCAGCTCCAATACAGCTGAGGACTCTGACAACACTGGCACCAGCTTTGAAAGAACTGTAGTTGGAGTACAGCGGGAGCTGGCCAAGGAGGTGCGGGTGGGGATGCAAACTATGGCAGCCAGCCTTGAGGGGGTGCGCTCGTGCATGATGTCATCTGCAGATCAGGCAGCAGCTATGCAAGCCCTAACATCCATACTGCAAGGACTATAAGAAACTATAAAGGAATTCACCACTGCAGTAAGGGAGTTGCCACAACACCTCGCACCCCAAACTTTCCACTGCATGCACGAATGCAATCATGACTCCCTCAGGGCCGACCTGGCTGCCTACCATCGTGATGTGGCTGCTATTCTCAAAAACCAGCAGGCCCTCCTTGCTGCAGTACTGCCCTTAAGACCTTCACAGGGAGCAGCCACCGGGATGTCTGACTCCACGTCTTCTAACACTGAGGTGTGTGTTGCCCCTTCACAACCAACAACAACAAGGACAAAGCAGGCAACACACACATCAGAAGAAGAAGACATGGAACAGATCACATTCACACGGAAGAGTACCCGGAAGCACTAGTCCCTGCACCATGGCCTACTTTGACCAAGGTCCTACGTTTTGTCAATTGCCAGTCTCACTACAACTATACTCAATGACTGTTCTGCTAACCACTGTATGACTTGTCAGCATTGCCAGTGAATGTCTCTCTCCTACTAATCTTCAAATCCTGTCCCTCTGCACTGTCTGTAACATCACCCCAGCATGTCAGGAGCATCATCCACACCCCTTCTGTAGGATCACCATGTAAGAATGCACTAGAACGGACTCAGCAAACATGGACAATCTACATTTTGCACTCCAGCACCTATCAATAAATAGCACTTGCTCACCTAATATGTCTCTGTGTTATTTGACACATCAACTGTGCAGTAGATAACTCTAAAGTGCCTGTGTGACAACCATGTAGCTTGTCAATACAACTGTCCTGACATCATGTAGTCTGAGACATCTGTGCAGTGGCCAGGATTGCATCATAGCCTGACCATCCTGAGGAGAATAACTGATGAAGGGAGAAACCACACACAATCATGCTGTGTTGGACAGAATAATGCTCCATCAATAGCAATCAAAGTCAACTAATGGTGGCTGATAAATGTGGGCACCATGCAATACTAAAACATGAAATTATGCAGTATAATCTAAGCAAACACAACTAAACACAGCATCAATCACCCTTTCTGAGTATACTTCCATGAAGGGAAGTAATGCAGATTTTTTGCACACATGATCTATGTCAGCAATGAAGACAACAAGACAAGAGTCTTAACAACACCTCATCTACAAAGATGTCCCTAAACATCACACTGCAGTCCGACCTAATTAATTACCCACAAGACCAAGTCTGGAAGCACACTTTGTGATGTAGAAAACATACTCATCAACACAATTCCTTGGTGATCCATGTAAACTACAAATGGTGGTTCTATCAAATGGTGGATACTTACCAAGTTAGCACAGGGGTAGCTGCTATTTTAAACCTCTATTTTCTTCGGTGTGTAGCATAGGACACAAATGTCATAGAACAACAATCACCTACACTGATGGCAAGGCCATGATCAAGTAGCAGTTAACACATAATGCAAAGGGTTAACTATATATTTATTCATATGTATTCACACCAGAGGCAACTAAGGGAAAAGTCATACCTACACTAATCTAACCTGACTACTCCTTACCCACAACTGTCCCTAACTAACCTAATTTAAACTTACTCTACACATATAACGAATCGATCTAAACATCAACCCCCCACCCACCATTATGAAACAGGACACATGCAGGACAACACATACTAACCTACACACATACTATACTATCCTAAAAAATCATATATTTTTATTTATTTATTTTATATATATACATATTTTTTTTCTTAACAGACAGGAATCCCAACATTGACCCCCACCCACCCACACACTCAAAAATGAAAAGTAGAAAGAATAAGGACCCCCCACCCTCCTCCCTAACACTAACTAAGCTAACAACCTATACTAACCTAACACTAATCCCCAAAACCCACCTATCATGATAAAAAGGAAAGAGAAGAGAGGGGAGGGATACATTTAAATTAACCAAATAAGTCCTAGAGGTTGGCCCTCCGTAGGGTCCGCCTGATGGACCTGACCCGCTTCTTAATGTACGCCACATCCTGGCTCAGCTTGTCCACCTTCCAAATGAACTTGTCCATTTTCTGGTCTAAAGCCTGGAATGCCGCAGGGTCAATTGGAGGTGCTGCTGCTGTCTGTGTGCTGGCAGAGGTGCTCAGTGTGGGAGTTGTTTGTAGCCCACTGGACTGTCCTGCAGCTCTGAAATTGCTGGGTCCAGGTCGTGCTGCAGAGGCAGGGACAACTGTCCCCACCGTTGCTGGGGCCACTTGGGGAGAACTGGTGGATGTGGTAGTGGTGGCTGTAGTGGGCAACGTTGGGCCACCCTGTGGTGAGGCCCACCATGCTCCGGAGGCCCGATCCGCCTGGTATTTTCGGGCCATCCGTCGGAACCCGAACTGCACCTGCAGGATGTGACGGTATCTCATGGCCCGCCTCTCAAAATCATGCCTCTGTGCGGCACTCATGTTTGCAGCTGTGAAGAGAAAGGGCAACTATTTACCATAGGAAATGCATTGGGTGGAATAGTACAATGGGTCAATTGGAAATTACTTTTACTGTAGTTGTAACAGCTCATATCACCACATAGATCATTGAAAGTCTCAGAGGAAGTACATGGGAAGCCTGCATACAAAGGTCATCTCACACATAGCATATACAATAATCTACATGATGGGTAACAACTGCCAATAACTTGTCATCAAAAAAAAATTACAATTGCAGCCAACAATCATGCTGCACCTCCTCCGCCTATTGCCTGGACTACGTATGTCAGTGTATGTGATAACAATCACAAACCTCAAGATCTGCAATTTGTAATGGGATTTGCTAGTATAGAACTCATGTGCCATAACCGAGTGTGTACACTAGGTTCAAAACAAAGTTTCAAATGGTCACAAGTATGTGTAACATACTGGTTGCTTCAGTCCTAGGTACCCTATTCCCAAACACATGCCTGTCTTTGAGGGGGGGGGGGTGGGAAGAACAACCAACAATCCCATAATCAATGCACACCCAGGAGTTTATAGAAAGCTCAACAAGTTTTTGCCTACACACACACAACACCAGTGAAGGCCTAGCAACAAATTGGAGTCAGCTAAACCTTGTCCTATCCAAGGTCCACAAATGTCAAAATGTACTGACTTAGGCCAACATCACATACCATCAGTGAGGCATATTTTACTACACACACAGAGGAGCAAGAACACCCATGATCATGAGTAGAATGTACACCTAGGCCATTGCACTCTAGTCCCACACACTTCTAGTTCAACTTGTGGAAGTACATGCTCCCGGAAGATCCAACCTACAGTGTACTCAGTCCATCGTTAACTAGGGAAGCAGCATTTTTCAGACAAGCCTTTTGCAGAAGCTATCTGGGAGAATGTCAGTCTGAAATGCAGACTCAGTCCGAGACAAGTCCCAGAGCAACTCTTATATTAGCCAGTGTATTCCACATGACTCACCCCATTCCCCATAGCGGGCCCTACTGGAATGGCCTACAGACCCAAAATCTGAGAAATGGATAAGCATAGGTCTACTCAAAATGAATTGATAATTGAAATCCCACTAATGGAACAATACTAATGAATGGGCAGCGCATCAAACCTTGAATTCTGTTGAACACACAGTAGTCCATCATGCATCACCAGCAAACATTAAAAATAGCACACATGCAACACTCACTGTAGGTGTCGGGGTCCGCAAAATGAGCCACCTCTCCCACTGTGTACGGTGCAGGTCCATCTGTAAAGCATGGAAGGAAGAATATACTCAGAATCCGTGCACTGACAAACAATTGCAATTACAAAGACAATGTGAGAATATGACATGAGTAATGAAACACTTTCAAACATGCTCATACTGCACGGAATTATTCTTGAGCAACATTTACATTGGATGAGTGTCCTGCTACAGTTACACACCCTACTACACACATGCAGTGGCCTGGACAGTCATGTGGTGTCAAAGATGCACCTCCATTAGTATGCCCCAACAATATAGGGGTGCATTCATCTCATCATGTGCATCCAAGAGAGACATCCAAAAGCTGGTTACTTGAGGACTGCATGACCTCTCAAACTCAAACAGCCTATGTGGTCATTTTCCCTACACACCAACCAGACACACATGTGACATATGTGTGGACAACATTGCTAACTTCAATTGACGTGAAGGCAGCACTCATTTATAGCATCATGTTGGGTTTACAAATGTCAATCTAGCTATGGCGTGTACATATGTAGGTATGATGTTTCAACATCCATTTTTCACTGGCTATTGTGACATGTAGAATTGTAATTGAGTCATTAATGTGTTGCTTGTCTGACACAAAGGCAGCACTACATTACGTACTGCTACAGGCAACCGGTATGTGTAGAAAACATGAGCTACCTGACTGCTAGCATTTGACTTACTTCACATTGTGCAACAATTACCCAGTAGGTTTCCCTAGCATTACACACAGTCAGCTACTTTTCTGGCAGATTGGGTAACAATCATCACATGTCGCCACAGAGCTTTAAATTGTGCACATGTAATTGATGTGTACTCACCAACATGGCCACCAATCCTGATTCCCAGGTGGTCCAGCAGATCTTGCTCCCTGGATATCAGATCAGCCCAGCGGTGCTTCAGTTGATGTTCATTCCTTAGGCTACCATATACACGGACCAAGTGCACCTTCCCCCACCGGACTTTACGGGCCTCCGTGTGATACCCTTGTATCACCCTACCCCCAGCCTCCAGCATGAGTGGGAGGAAATGGCAAACAAGCCATATTAATCCACCCAATTCCTCCTCACCCATCCTGGCAAGCCGTGGCCTACCAGACATGTCAGCACTGACAAAGGGGAAAAAGTTGGAGAAAAAGGAAAAGGGGGAAATGGGGAAAGGTAGAGTGTTAAAAAACAAAGAAAACTTAAGAAGAAGAGCCCACCTAACCCCTATATTACAGTACCCACAACAGAGTCCCACAGACAATAAATGAAACACTGGACTTGACAAAATAATACAACACAGACTCAAACAGTATTCAACAACAAGACAATGATGACAAAAGCACAATTGAGAAGGTACACTGGACACAAAAGCACTAATACACAGGACAACACTTTCCACACAGCCACACAGTGTAGAATAATCTGAGACTGCAAAGTGAAAGTGAAAGTACACCCAATGTACAGATTCTGTAAACAGGATATCCTATTACATCACATCCTGCATAAAATGTCCGCCGTTTTTTTTCCGATATGCGTCATTTTTTGACGCATACAGCTTGTGCGTCATACTTTTTGATGCATAGGAGTGCACATAAACAAATATAAAGGACCAATGATGAAAAAAAAATTGACTCTGCATTGAGGCTTATTTTACAGTTCTAGAGTTGAAAATTAAGCCGCTGGCAATTATGATATCTAAATATGAAAAATAATTTTGACTCTGCATTATCTGCACTCCTGTGCGTCAAAAATTATGACGCACAAGCTGTATGCGTGGAAATATGACGCATTATGGAAAGAATGGTGGCCATGTAATGCTGGATATTATTATATCTATTTTTAAGATATTTTTTTGACTCAGCATTATCTGCACTCCTGTGCATCAAAAATTATGACGCACAAGCTGTATGCGTGGAAATATGACGCATTATGACAAATATGTCTTTCATTTGTCAAATTGTGAAAAGAATTTTGTCATGACCAAACGGTGCTAAGTGATACACATTTGGGGTTAGCTATAGCAAATGTCCCTTATAGGATGTATAGAAGGTATTCACAGTGCAATAGTAATGATTGGTCAGAATGGATATTACTCATAATTGTACACATATGTGGGTAATTGCTGATGGCTAATTTCAAAATATGAATGGGATACCAGGATGTATTCCTTAGCAAAAATGTGTCCACATTTATCACAGTAATCAAAATTATATAAAGGCCAAATAGGTAGTGCAATTGTCACCTACACTTTTTAAGGGGGTAACCATGTCCTAATTACGAGTTAATGTATCTTAAATGTGTTTTACTTTTGACATGTAGGCCACACATGCGCCTTATGCATGTGTGTGCTTCACATGTGCACATATAATGTCTATTTGGGGGGCAGTACAGGTGGACTTAGGCCCCCAGCACCCTAGGGTTTGCTCTTCCAGACTTGCAAATTTATCCACGGGTTTCCCAAATTCAGTAATGCTATACCTGCAGCAGCAGGCTCTTGGACGCAAATAGGGTATGATTCACTGTTTGCCATTCTGTAATCCCATTTGCCCATTTGACGTTTGCCCTATTGATTCTTTGGAGAAATCTGACATACCATTTATCATTGATATTTTTTGCAAAATCTCAACGTTCCTCATGTCCTGATGGCAAATAGGTTGTTGATGTATGTGGCCCTTTATGCATTACCTGGTTTAGTGGCATGTTTCATTCTTCCTGCTAGGTTACAACTGGGACACTACTGTGATCGGCTGCTGGCAAATATTTTGTTGATTGGATGGTACATGTACAGGTGTGTGGTCCAATATTGATCCAGTATCAACTGTCAGGGTGTATGTTGTCACTGTAACTTCCAGGTCTCCTCATGAGTTAGTGGCACCTAATCTTGTTTCTATTGGGTATTGTTTGTAGCAAAATTTGAGAGAAGCCATTGAGGACATGGTCACCTACACATGGATGGTCCCACCCTGTCACTGAAAACGTGTAAAGAGACTTTCAACTGGGCAACCTTGGTGTGCTGAGTGAGAGAATGTCTCAGGTGTCTGGATCCGGCATGTGTCATTGCAACATTTGTACTCCAGTTGGCCTCTGTGGATGGTAATGTATCAGGAAACATCATAGCCTCTGTGCAGAAGTAAATGGCTGGTATTCAACACACACGACTCATCTTTATCATTTGAACAATGTTACTCAGCGTTTGAACAGTCAGGGTCCTCATATGTGTTGACTTTTCATGGACATTATCTGAGTTTGCTGGTTTTGATGGAGGCCATTTACACCATCATACACTATGGTCCTGGTCCACTGTCACACTTTGTAGTTTAGACATTAATGAGGGCCAGAAAACGGAAGGGCCAAGATTTGGCTATTCAAGGGCACTGTCACAAATCGGATGCAAATAACAGTCAGATGATGCTATACTATGTATTTGAGTACACATTGATGAGGCTAATTACAAATTAGTGTCTGAGGTACAAGAGGTTTTGGACAGCACGTGTGGTCCATAGGTGGACCCCAGGTATCTGTAGAGTGACCCACGGACAGATGCCAGTCAGGCTGACAGGATGCTGGGTCAATCAGGAGCAAGTTCTTTCAGTAATTACAAGATCACGTGTTCTGACTAGGACTGGTCAGAGGGAGCAGTAGACAGTTGAGATGTCACACTGTGTATGTCTTGTGTTGTTTTGAAGGTGACACATGAACCCTGATAAAGTTTTCTACGGCAACATTAGTGTCAAAGCTTAATGATGTAATAGCTTAAATTCAAACATGTATGCAGTCGGAGGCATCAGCAGGGACGGGGCATGTACATTTGGGTGGTGTGCATGGAGGGGATCACTGGTGTGGCCTCCATCTGTGTCTCACTAGTCCTGTCAGATGGGATTTGCTGAAAATTAGCCTACAGTACCATTCACAGAAGAATCAATCTACAGGTGATACCGGGCCTTATAAACTCCAAGCCAGTGTATTATATGAGCTGAGTTCCATGCAGTGAGATGGTACTATGACAATGGTAGGCATAGGAAAGGGTGTGGCACACTGGATGACTCTTGTGAGTGTGTGTGTGTGTGTAGATGAGGGAATCTGAGTGTACACAAATCAGCATTCCAGGGACCTCTTCAGACAGGTGGGGTGTGAGCAGCTGCAAGTGTGTGTAATGTTTTTAGAAAAGGGCTGACATGTAGATGGGATGTGATGTGCTGGATGCTTGTCATAGGTGTAGCACTTGTGCTGTGTATGTTCTGCGTATGTGTAACTCTATTGACAGATAGTCATTGCAATGATAGTAAGTAGTTGGAATTACTGTTGACAAGAGTCTAGTACTACATTCCTGTTCCTGAAGCATTAGCATGTGAACTGCCTGATGTATGAGGCCTGTTTTCCCCTAGTTGAGTGATGGTGTTTTAGTTGTGTGCCATCTTCTGCGATGATCCATGTTTACTACATGTATGTGAGTCATATGTGTGGTCCTCAGCTATTGCCCTTCAAAGGCAAACTGTACAGGATGTCTGTCATTTACATTGTGTGTGTATTTGACCATTGTATGGTGGCCATTACATTTGTGGTGTATTTTTTTGTGTCATGATTGTTATATCATTATTGCTCAATGAGACAACATTCTTCTTCAGATATTTCAAGCTAAAGGTGGGCAGAAATGAATAGGCCAAACCATGATGTGGTGTTTGTTATCAGTGTTTATTTACAATAGTGCATTAAGTGGTGATGGTGATAATTATGAAAAGAAACTATTTACAATGTGTTGGCGCCTATGCACTCCAGCAGCCGTGTTTGGTTGTTCCCCCTCCTGTTGCAGGCCAGCATCCTCCTCTTCTTCATCTTCAGGCATGTATGGGTCTGGTTCGAGGAGGGGAATGTTCCTTTTTACACAAATGTTGTGCAATATTGCACATGTGAGTATGATCCTACAGACCATCTCGGGGGAATATAGTAGGCTACCGCCAGTGATGTCAAGGCAGCGGAACCTTGACTTGAGGATCCCAAAGGTGCGCTCAACAATGCTGCGTGTCCTCTTATGGGCGTCGTTGTATGCCCGGTCTGCAGAAGTACTTGGGTTCCCAAATGGTGTCATTAGCCATGGCTGGATGCCATACCCCTGATCAGCTGAAAGAAAAACATAGAATGGGATCATGTAGATGTAGCTGGCACTATTGAAAAGACCTTTAATGGCAGTAGTTGTCTTGTGTTGTCTGTGACTCTTTTGTGTACTAATGTGACATCCTATACTTGTAGGATGTACCATCTGCATTGTGTTGTTTCCTTGGCTGAACAAGTGTTTGTCTGCTAACCGTTTGTCAGCAGTATGTTTTGGGATTTGTAGTACAGCGTGCCCTCCCTAGCATTGTGACTTGTGATACAGGTGTCCGTGTGTCTTCACTGAGAGTGAGATGGTAGTTCCATGCACATTTAAATTTGGAGTGTTGTTAACACATTCATATCAAAGTACCCTGTACATCCCAAACCTTGAAACTTATGCAATGTATTAATGTAAAGGTCATTGTGACACTTACAATTTGCAAGGTGACATTTAGGCAACCACACTCATTAATGTCTTCACATTAGGCTGTACAGTAAATTCCAATGTGTGACAGGTTCAATGGTGACTTAAGAAACATGGCTAGTGATGTAAGGACCTCAGTGAGTTCCTGTCTAGATGTTGCTGTTGTGGTGTATGTGTTGTGTGTCCTAGAGGGTTGCTGTGCAGTGTGTATATAAGTAGGTTTCTGTACTTACCAACAAGTAGTCCATTGCCATACCGTCCATCCTGGAAGTGTTGGTTGATGGTGCAGTGACGGAAGATGAATGAGTCATGTACACTCCCAGTATATTTAGCCACGATGTTGCTGATCAATCCCTGGTGATCGACTATGGCCTGCACGTTGATTGAATGTGTGTGCTTCCTGTTGCGGTAGAGGTGTTCTGTTGCAGCAGGTGGCACAAGGCGTACATGTGTGCAGTCGATTGCACCAAGGACGTGTGGGAAGCCACTGATAGCGTAGAACCCCTGTTTAGTTTCCTGCTGCTTCTGCAGTGTGTTAGGGAAGCACATGTGGAGGGGTGTCAGGCGAATGATTGCATCCAGTACTTTTGGCAGAAATGCGGAGAATGATGGTTGTGATATTCCGCCAACCAGGGCACCAGTTGTTTGAAATGAGCCACTTGCCAGCAGGTGAAATACGGCAAGCAGCTTTGTTTCTGTTGGGATGGTGCGGGGTGTCACTAAAGTGGGGGCCAACTGCGGTTCAATGTTGCGCAGCAGCTGCTGAATGGCCTGCCAGTTCAACCGGTACCTCTGGATGATGTCGTGTTCCCTGTGGCCATGCAGGGTTGTTCTTTGGCGGAATATCCTCTCCTGCCTTCTGCGCTGCCTTTGGGGTCCCTGCTGGTGTTGCGGTAGCTGCTGTTGTTGCTGCTGGGCTCTGCGTCTGCGTGCATGCTGGATAAAAATCCCCTCCATGTCTCCCTGTTGCTGCTCTGCTGTTTGTTCTGTGTGTTCTGATTAAATACAGGTGTGTTTGCCCCATTTTAACGCCTGCCCTGACCCAGGCGTTAAATTTTGACGCAAATCGAGCTGTGCGTTATTTTTTTGCTCCGCCTCCTGGCCGAGAGTCATTTTTGCCCGGAAGCATAAATGCGACGCCCGGCCGTTTGCGCCGTTTTTTGGACGGGAACGCCTACCCTGCATATCATTAACGCAGGGCGGGTTGCCGCATCCAAAAAATGACGCACACTGCGGAATTTTGTCGTCCGCGGGCTCGGGCGTCAGAGTTTAAATATGGGGCAACGTTTGCGCTGATTGTGCGTAAATTTTTTTTACGCACAATCGGCGCAAACGGAGTATAAATATGCCCCTAAATGTTTTACTGTGGGCGGAAATATTTTAACTAAGGAGAAAGACTTTTGTTATTTAGGATTATATTTCTTCCTTGTCATGGAACCCTTATTTTATTTTTAAGACCCAACAAATGGAGAGAAACATGGAAGTGATTTTTCGCTTTGCTTGCAAACTAGGGCATAGACCAGTCCATCAGATCATTATGCTCTATAAATCCAAATGTGTTTCTGCAGCTCCCTATGGGGTGGGTCTTTGGGGTTACACCAATTCAGTCCTTTTACAACGCACGGAGAACACATTTTTGCACAGGCTGCTTTTGGTATCTAAGAACGTGGCAAATATCATCTGCCACGAGAAGCTGGGATTACGGCACATTGAGGATTTGATTGGCGTTGCTCCACTCCTGTTATGGTTAAAAGTCTGGTCAAACCCGGTGGCTAGCCTGGTACAAGACTGCTTAATCGACTATATTCAATCAGCAAACTATACAAAATTCTGTGGCTCACTTTTGTGCCAATTTATTTTCAGAATTTAGACCTGGAGAATATGTTTACTAATCCAGAGTCTCTGCCTATCAATGCTAAGGAACTGGTTAAAACACAATATATAGAGCACACCGCGAACCTTAGATATCAAGGGACAGTAACATTGAAAACATTTGATTCTTATGTGCAGATTTCAACTTCGACTTTGATAGAACCATATCTAACTTGGTTCCTGAACTCCTCATTATATTATTTAATTGTTTTATTTAGATTAAATATGATACATTTTAGAGTGGCTTTTCCAAAGAAATGCACATGGCAAAAAACGCTCCCTACTTGTCCCTGCGATAACTTTTCTAAGCAAAGCACTTGTCACTTTCTTTTATTTTGCACGCTCTACTCTGTTCCTAGACAAGTTTTTATATTGCCAATTTTGCACAATTTGCAAACTACTTCCTATAAGGAAGCACTGGCTATCATCCAAAGACTCTCATCAATACAAATGTGTCATTCTGTCTTAAGTTTTATCAAATTTGCCATGGCCATTAGGAACCGATATGAACTGGTTGAAGTAGACATATATTAACATAAATTGGTAATTCATGACCTTATTTTGATGTTGGGATCTTATTATATGTAAATTATCATATTTCTATATTTATGGGTCGTTGGATAGATTGACAACGGCAATATATACAGCTTTGCAATTAGTTGATTGAAGATGTTCTGTTATTATTGTCTTCATTTATATGTACTGCATTTGAATTTTTTTTTTTTTTTAGTGTGTAATGTACATGTGCTTTTATGGCATAATGCCGAATAAAGATTTTTGACTGACTGACTGAAATAATTTTATAGAGTAAAGACGTAGCACATTTTTCAGCTTTTATTTAGGTATTCAACATTTGATTGATGTATATTTTTACATTCTTAAATATGTATATTTCAACTCAAAAGTAAATACATATATTAGATAAATGAATTAAAGATTTTGAATACATTTGTATCAGTAAATGAAAATGTAATTCAAGTTTAAATGGTATTGTATGTTGTACATTTTCCACATTTTTCCATTATTTAACATTTTTAACATTTGTAAAATTGTTTTATATCAATTTTTTGACATATTTTCTAATTAATTTCTCTGGGAAGGTCGTCTTTGTTAGAAATTGGGTCTATAGTTTAAATGGGAAATAATGCTTATAAGTCACTAGTGGTCAAAAGGTTACTTGAGGTCCCGAGGGATGGTGCAAATCCAAAATTCACGTCAACTGCAATGGAGGGTAGGACAGCTATAGAACCCACACAGGGTCTGCTATAAAAGTACCTTTGTTGGAGCAAAGCAATGATGTCCACGGCACGATGTGTCAATATTTTCCAGGCAGTCGAGTCAATGCATTGTCGTCAGGCTCTGCTGAAGTGAATGAGGTGCATCGTTGTCAAGCCACGCAGAGTGTCATCGTCGGGCTGTGCAGACTGGTAATCTGCTGTCATCGAACAGACTCTACGTTGGCATCAAAGGAGTGATGCAGCAGAATTTCTCAAGCACTCCAGGCAATACAGAGGTTTTTGCAGACATCAGCTGCAGAAACCACTTCTGAGGCACAGGAATGGAGGGAACACAACAGGCAAGGGAAGGACTCACAGATAGCAGAACCCAGCAGCACCAGGAGAGTTGCAGGCAGTCTTTGATGTCCCTGTGACAGCAGAGAAACAGTGGGCAGGCCAGTAAGTCCTCAGAGTCACTTTGGGCTCACCAGGAAGGGTCCAGTCCTCCCCTATGCAGGGCAGAGATCAGCAGGCCGCAGGACAGCACAGCAAAGCAGAGAAGCAGTTCCTTGGAACAATCAGTTCAGGCACAGTGGCAATCTTAGCAGCACAGCAGTCTTTACACCAACAGAGTTTTTCCCAAGTCCATAATCCAGAAGTGTACTGATTTGGTAGAGTTAAAGACCCAGTACTTACACCCAAATCTGCCTTGGAAGTGGGGCTGACTTCAAAGTAGTTCTTTGAAGTGCACAGAGATCATTTCTTTCTAGCCCTTGCTGCAGAGTACCATTATGGGGGTAATCATCCCTTTGTGTAGGGAAAGGAACATACCTATTAAAGTGTAAGTGTTAGCTCCGCTCCATCCTGCCAGCCCAGGAAGGCTCATCAGATTGCAGATGAATGCAGATGAGTCCTTTAACACACCCACACCCTCCTGTGTTTGTGTCTGTCTAGAGAGAATGCACAAAGTGTAGCTGTCACCTAGCCCAGACATGTGTTAGAGACAGGCTGCAAGGCACACAGAGCAGTAAGAGCAGAGAAATGTTCACTTTCTAACAGTGGCATTTGTAAAATAATTCATCAATAGAGAGAATTTATCATTATCATTCTATTGATAAGAAACATGACATAGCTATTCCTTTTTCTGATCAGGAATTACAAATTAAAAGGCTATTAAGGGATTTCCTATGCTCACCTATGAGAGGAGTGGATCTCACAGTAGTGAAAAACAACTTTTGGCACTTTTTCACTACCTGGACATATAAAACATATCCCCTTTTCTACTATGGCTTGCCCCATTAGCCCCCAACCCTCCCACTGCCCTGCACTGAGCCTCTTGTGGCTATTTGGAGTAGTTCATGTTTAGGCCTCCATAACTTTTTATCCACATAAAGTATCCATGTCATATTTGCATACTTTTTTCCAACATTCTCAGGATTATAAAGGTACCCAAGGTTTGTGGTCTTGTCTGGAGGGGACCGAGAAATTAGCCAAAATAAGGCTAAATTTTGGAGGGGGGGTTTGGGGAAAATGGGACAAAAGAGCTGCCTAAGAAAGTGTCCAGTCTTTTTCCCTGCCAGTGGCATCAATGAAGGGTATTTTGGTGCTAAAATCACCATCTTCCCAGCTTTAAGGACGAGACTGACTGGAGTCAGAAAATCAAATTTTACAAAACAGTTGTGGCATTTTACTAGAGGGACAGCCTATTTTTCCTATTTTTTGTGCTTTCAACCTCCTTCCAGTCAGTGGTAGAAATGGGTGTAAAACAAATGGTGGATCCCAGAAAACTATACATTTCTGAAAAGTAGACACAATTCTTAATTTAGCAAAGGGTAATTTGAGTAGATCCTTTAAGGTTTTCTTACAGAAAGTAATGGTTGAAATGAAAAAATATTGAAATTGAGTTGAATAAAACAGCAATTTGTGTCTACGTTTTCATGTGTAACTTCTTCTAACTATGGCAGATTTTCAAAAGCAATGTACTGTTAAGTTCCCTGGATCTTCTGGTTATAGGACTTGTAGGTTTACCAAGAACCTGAAGTGCACAGAGCCAAAAAATGAGCTGCACCTTGCAATTGGTTTTCATTGTGTACAGCAATTCTTTTGGTAAAATATAAAGAGTGAGAAATAGGTATCAAGGAAACCTATGGGCTTCATTTACTAGAAACTAGTGCAACGGCATCAATGCACCAGTGTTCTAGCGCCAGCCCCAGTCCCCTTAACGAAGCCATGGTAGCACTGTATTTATGATACAGCACTCCATAGTACACATTTCCCACTGATCTGTGGTGCCAAACTTCTGCATTGCTGGACTAGCGTGAAAAAATTGCGCTACTCCAGCAATGGGTGAAAGGCACCCTTATTAAAAAAAACCTGCATCAGTTTAATGCCTGCTCTGAGCAGGAGTTACATTTTTGACACAGTGATGTCACAGAACGATGCAGGGAAATGTAGTAAAGTTCACTGCGCCAGTTCTGCATGACTTTTAACATGGGAATGCACACCCTGCATATATTATACCTGACATGGTCATAATGTTGCGCAGCGCTTTACAAACTGGTGCAATGGTCCCATTGCGCCAGTTTGTATTGTGGCACAATGTAGCTGACTGCTTGCATTGCTGCAGGGTCACAAAAAAGTGATGCTGTAGGGACACAAGGGGCATTGTAAATAAGCCCCTTTGCATTTCTGAAATGGGCACAAGATATGGAGTTTAGAAGCAGTGGTAATTTGCACTTATCTGAATTTGTGGGCACCCATACTAGCATGTGAAATGAAGACATTTCTGAAAATGACTTATTTTTTACACACTGTCTTATATTTGGAAGGCACAAATGCTGAGAAAGACAATCACCAATAACACTTTTTCTACTATTCTGTGTTCCTCTAAGTCTCCCGATAAAAATGGTACCTCACTTCTGTTGGTAGGCTTAGTGCCCGCTATTGTCATCGGCTCAAAACACAACCCAGAATCCCTTGCAAACCTCAAAACATGTCGAAAAAACACATTCTCCTCAAATTTCTGTGATGGAAAATTCAGGAATCTGTGGGGAGCCACAAACAACCTTCCACCCAGCATTCCCCAAGGTCTCCCGATAAAAATGGTACCTCACTTGTGTTTGTAGGTCTAGTGCCTGCGACAGGTAATGGCCCAAAACTCAACATGGACACATCACATTTTTCTACTGAAAATGTACCCTTTTTTGCAATGTACCTAGCTATGGAATTTGGGACCTAGCTCAGGCAGGACCTAGGGAACCCTAGCAAACCTGAATTTTTTTTTAAAGTAGATATCTAGGGCGTTAGATCTGACAGCTTAGGGGCGGTCTTCCCTCAACTTTTTGCCTGCCTCCATTTTTCTGATCTTGTTTTTGCTGGTTTTAGGACTCTGCTCTTTACCACTGCTGACCAGTGCTAAACTGCTTGTGCTCTCTCCCCTAATCATGGTAACATTGGCTCATACCCAATTGGCTATTTAATTTACTTATAAGTCCCTAGTAAACTGCACTGCATGTGTCCAAGACTTGTTAATGAAATGGTACTAGTGGGTCTACAGCACAGATTGTGCCACCCACGTAAGTAGCCCTATGACCATGTCTCAGGCCTGCCATTGCAAGTCTTATGTGTGCAGTTTCACTGCCACTTCGACTTGGCAATTAAAACATCTTTCCAAGCCTGAAACTCCCCTTCTATTACATAAGAGTCAAACCTAAGGTAGGCCCTTAGTGGCCTACAGGGCAGGACATGCACTTGTAAGTTTTACATGTCCTGGTAGTGAAAAACACCTAAAGTTGTTTTTCACTATTGTGAAGCCTGCTCCTCTCAGAGGCCAGTATTGCAAATGACCTTACATACCTTTAAGTGGTAATTTCTGATCTGAGTGGAGGGGCATTGTCATGTTTGGTATGGTTCGCATGATAGTAAGAAATCTTGCTCACTGGTGAAGTTGGATTTAACATTACTATTTTAGAAATGCCACTTTTAAAAAGTAGGCATTTCTCTACACTTACTGCTCTCTGTGCCTTACAGCCTGCCTCCAATCCACATTTGATCTGTGCTGGTTGACAGCTCCCCTGGTGCATTCCGCCCAGACAGCCATAAACACAGGACACTCAGCTGAATCTGCAATCATTTGCATACTGATGTGTCTTCCTGGTCAGAAAGGGTAGAGGAGCTCTTTCTTATACTTCTAAGGCCAGTGGCCTGACCTCACACAAAGGACTGATAACTCTCCACAGATCTCCTGACAGACAGGACTAGGTTGAAAGGGGAACTGGTGTACTTCAAAGCCACTCTTTGAAGGCTCCTCCACTTCAAAGGAACATTTGGGTATATATACTGTGTCTGTGATCCACTCAAATCAGACACTTCTGGACCTAGAACTAGACTCTGTCTGAGGGACTGCCGTGCTGCCCCAAGAACTCATCTGAACTGCTTTCCTGGAAGGACTGCTTTCCTGCTTGTTGCCCTCTGCCTGATGCCGAAAACCTCAAACTTTGTCTAACAATAACATTTTTCTCACATTTCTGTGATGGAAAGTTTTAGAATCTGAGAGGAGCCACAAAATTCCTTCCCCCCAGCACTCCCCCCCCCCAGGCTCCCGATAAAAATGGTACCTCACTTGTGGGAGTAGACTTAGTGCCTGTGACAGGAAACAACTCAAAATACAACGTGGACACATCACAGTTTTCCACTGAAAACTAACCCTTTTCTTGCAATGTGCGTAGCTGTTGATTTTGGGACCTAGCTCAGGCGGCACCTCTGGAAATCTAGCAAATCTGTACATTTCTGAAAACTAGACACCCAGGGAAATCCAGGATGGGGTGACTTGTGTGGATTTCTCCATGTTCTATTACCCAGAATCCCTTCCAAACCTCACAATTTGTCCAAAAAACTAATTTTCCTCTCATCTCTGTGATAGAAAGTTCTGGAACCTGAGGGACGCCACAAACTTCATTCCACTCAGCATTCCCCCAAGTATCCCAATTGAAATGGGTACCTCACTTCTGTGGGTAAGCCTGGTGCCCACGACAGGAAATAGCCCAAAATACAACGTTGGCACATCACATTTTTCTACTGAGAACTGACTCCTTTTTTTGCAATGTCCCTACCTGTGGATTTTGGGCCCTGGCTTAGCCGGCACCTACGGAAGCATATCAAATCTGCACATTTTTTAAAACTAGATACCCAGGGGAATCCATGATGGGATGATTTGTGAGGCTCTCACCACGTTCTGTTACCCAGAATCCCCTGCAAATCTCAAGTTCTGGAATCTGAATAAAGTCACATACTTCCTTCCACCCAGCATTCCTCACAGTCTTCAGACAGAAATAGCACCCCAACTTGTGTGGGTAGGCCTAGTGCTCACGACAGGAAACAGCCCAAAACGCAACGTGGGCACATCACATTTTCCACTGAAAAAAGACCCTTTTTTGCAATGTACCTAGCTGTAGATGTTGAGCCTGGGCTCAGCTGGCTCTTCGGGAGACCTAGCAACCTGTACATTTTGGAAAACTAGACACCCAGGGGAATCCAGGAAGGGGTGACTTGTCACCAGGTTCTGTTACCCAGAATCCTTTCCAAATCTCAAAATCTGTCTAAAAAAAATATTTCTTCACATTTCTGTGAGGAATAGTTCTGGAATCTGAGTAAAGCCACAAACGTCCTTCCTTCTAACATTCGCCCAGCCTCCCAATGAAATGATACCTCACTTGTGTGGGTAGGCCTAGAGGCCCAAAACGCAACGTGGACACATCACATTTTTCCACTGAAAACTGACCTTTTATTTGCTTAGCTGTGGAGTTTGGGCCTTACCTCAGCGAGCACCGAAGTAAGGCTAGCAAACCTGTACATTTTTTAAATATAGACATCCAGGGAAATTCAAGATGGGGTGACTTGTGTGGCTCTCACTAAGTTCTGTTACCCAGAATCCCTTGCAAACCTCAAGATTTTGTCTAGAAAAACACATTTTCCTCACATTTCCGTGTTGGAAAGTTCTGGAATCTGAAGGCAGCCTCAAACTTCCTTCCAACCAGCATTCCCCCAAGACTCCTGATAAAAATGGTACCTCTCTTGTGTGGTTAGGCCTAGTGCTCGTTATAGGAGATGCACCAAAATGCAATGTGGACACATCACATTTTTCCACTGAAAACCGACCCCTTTTTTGCAATGTGCCTGGCTGTGGATTTTGGGCCCTAGCTTAACCAGCACCTAGGCAAACCTAGCAAACCTGTACATTTTTGAAAAACTAGTCATCCAGGAGATCCAGGATGGGGCGACCTGTGTGGGTCTCACAAGGTTCTGTTACCCAGAATCCCTTGCAAACCTCAACATTTTGTCTAAAAATCATATTTTCCTCAAATTTCTGTGTCGGAAAGCTCTGGAATCTGCAAGGATCCACAAACTTGCTTCCATCCAGCATCCCCCTGAGTCGCCTGATAAGAATGGTACCTCACTTGTGTAGGTAGACCTAGTGGCTGTGACAGGAAGAGGTCCAAACGTATTGTAGAGATATCAAAATTATCTATCACAAAACAACCTGGTTTTGCAAGGGGGTAACCTGTGATTTTGGTACCAGGCTCACCAGCCATCCAGGGAAACCTACCAAACCCAGACATTTCTGCAAACTAGACACCTAGCTTAGTCCAGGGAGGTGTGGCTTGCGTACATCCTACATTGTTTTCCTATCCAAAATCCCCTGCAAAACTCAAATTTAGCTAAAAAATCACACTTTGCTCACATTTCTGTGTGGGCACACCGCATTGGCACAAGTTCCCCACACCGAGCATTTCACCCAGTCTTCTGATAATAATGATATCTCACTTGTGTGGGCGGGCAAGGGCCTGAGGGAAAGGCAAAAAATTTAAAGAGATTGAGGGAGCACCAAATAGTGTTCATCAGCAGTTTTCTTTATACATTTTTAAGCTGATTCTACATTGAGCACCTGCACAAGTGAGGTATCATTTTTATCTGGAGATCAAGGGGAATGTTGGGTGGTAGGAAATTTGTGCTGGTGCAAGTCTCTGGTGTCTATAGGGCTTTCTGCCCCCAAAGAGGGAGGCTAATCAGAGAATGTTGCCCATATATGCCCCCCAGAGGGGCAGAAAGACTGTGCCAATTTCTTTTGGGGGGGACAGTGGGTAGCCCCCTCACTACTCTGGTGAAAAAAATACTCCCTTCTGCCTATCTGGGTGGGAGTAGATCAGGGGCTATTGACCCCACCTTCCCCCCCATGGGGGCAGAAAGACAGTGCTCATTTTTTGGGAAGGGTGGGGAAAAACAAAGCCAGTTCCAGCCAGTCTCCACCCCTACTTGGCTAAATAAAATACTCCCTGGGGCCTAATGTGCGTTCTTCCCACCAAGAGGAGGAAGAAAGGCTGTGGCCATTTTGCTGTGGGTTGGGACATTGACGATACCAAAGTGGGCAGCCCGACCTCAATTCTAAAACAAAACATATAATCCCTGGTGCCTAGTGTGCCTTCTGCCATCCCACAAGGGCAGATCAGGGGCTATTGCCCCTAGCTACCCCCCAAGAGGGCAGAAAGACTGAATAAGGCCAACAAAAGAGGAAGCAAAAGCCCTTGCCCAAGGGGCTTCTCCCCCCTCCCAAATGTCTAGTCGGTGGATCCCTGCTTGGTGATCGCCCTCCTGTGGTAAAACTCAAACAGGGTTCCTCTATGGAAGAGTACCATTGGAAAGGTGAGATTTCCCCTTTCCAGTAATACCTCTCCCATCTTCTTCAGTGCTAGGCCCCTGAACACCGAGGCAGTGAAAGTGAATAAGCCAATTGGCTCATTTCACTTTAGCTTTCAGTGAAATTACATCAGCGCACCATGCGCATGTCAAGTCATTTAACTGAAAACCAAAACAGCCTTGGGTGCTGGGAAAGCTCTTTCCAAACTCCCTAGGCTGTTTTTAGAAAAACCTAAACCGTTGTTTGTGAACAGCAGAGGAATTTGGAACTCATATGATGAGGAGTGAATAGTTCCGTACTCCGCATACAAGCACTGGTGCGCATGACGGAACCATTCATTCATGCGCCGAAGGGGTTAAAAGTACATGTCCTGACTTTTACTTACATAGGCCCTCATTTGGACCTCGGCGGTCTTTTTTCAAGACGGCCGAGGTATCGCCGTGCTGAAGACCGCCAGTGCAGGTGGTTTTCCACGCGGCGTATTATGACTGCTGGCAGCCCTCCGTCCTTTTTCGGATGGAGAGCCGCCAGCAGCCATACTGTCGATCGGCAGGGAAGTGGAGGTTGCTCCACCTCCACGCCCCGTCATCAGAACACCGCCCACTGAATCACGTCCCATGATTCGGTGTGGCGGTGTTCTGGTGATGGGGTGCTGGCGGCGGAGCAGCCGCCATGGATCCCGTCCCCTCCCGGAGGATCAATGTACAAGGTAAGTTGATCGTCCGTTAGGGGAGGGGGGTGGGGCGGCATTGTGTGAGTATGTAGAGGAGGTGTGTGAGTGCGTGTATGCATGCGGGGAGTGTGTTGTGTGTATGGGAAATGTGTGTGGGTCGGTCTGTGTGCATGTCTGTTTGTATGTTTGCGGGTATGTGTTGTTGTAGTGTATGTGATCGTGTAGGGATGTGTGTATGTGCATGTTGGGGGTGGGGGTGGGGAGGGGATGTGTGTATGTGCATATTGAGGGTGGGGCGGGGAGGGGGGTCCTGCCTCCTTTGGGGGGTGCCAGGGGGGTGGGGGGAGGACTCCGGGTGGGGGAGACCCCTATCAGTGCCAGGGAAGGAATTCGCTGGCACTGATAGTGCCTACCGCCATGGATTTCGTGGCGGTTCCAAACCACCTGAAATCCATGGCGGCATGCAGGGTCCTGATACCGCCGACGGTCTGGTGACGGCCGCCAGGCTGGAGACCGAAGTCTCCAGCCCAGCAGTCGTCACTGCCCTGGCGGTCAGAGTGGAGAAGTGGGGGATGACCATGGCGGTAACAACCATGGTCATAATTCCATTTTTTTCCCGCTGGCCTGTTGGCGGTATTACCGCCACTTCTCTCCCGTCCGCCACAGTTGTAATGAGGGCCATAGTGTTCTGCCCATAGAGTCACTTAGGTCCTGCCTTAATGGTGACTTATATGTAATAAATGAGGGCTTAAAGGTTTAAAATGCCAAGTTGAAGTGGAAGTGGAGCTGCACACACAGGCTTTTCAGTGGCAGGGCTGATACATGTTTACAGGGCTACTTAAGTGGGTGGCACAATCAGTGCTTCAGGCCCACTAGTAGCATTTAACTTACAGGCCCAGGGTATATGGTATACCACTTTATAAGGGACTTGCCACTAAATTAAATATGCTAATTTTGGATCCACAAATGTTACCATGTTTAGGGGAGAAGTACATGCACTATAGCTGTATAGCAGTGGTGAAGTGTGAAGAGCCCTAAGGTCAACAAAAAGATGTAGCAAAAAATTAGGCAAAAAGTATTTAGGGCAACCACCCTAAGGCTGTCAGGTCTAACAGTCCCTTTTTAAAATTGTATCTAGCGGTCATTTCTTTCTACTGCTATCTTCTATTTTGTAGACTATTTGTGTCATTCATAGTCTATTTTCTCAGATCCAGGTTGTGGTTAGGTGCTGCTGTTCATTGGAACAGGTATGGGTTTTTAAAGGTTTTGTAACTTGCCACTTGGGGGGTATATCAGACACACAAACGTTGATGGTAGGAATGCTTGCAATTTCTCAAACCACTGGCAATCGCTCCGGGTAGCATCCCAACTCACTGAATGCTTGATGTACTGCCCCAAATGGCAAGGATATGCCCAGATGTGGTTTCCATGCCCCTTGTCTCCATGAAACCAAGCTGTACCTGGCTGATGCGCTCTTACCAGCGCAAATTGGTCCTGGGTTGCTTGTGTTCCATTTCATTGCGGACCTGGCAGTTCTGGCTAGAATGTTCCCATGAGTAGCAGGGCCAAGGCTGATTTACATATGGCTGGGTCTAAACTGAGGTGACATGAGCAAAACTACGTTAGGTTGGGATGCTACACCGAATGATTGCCAGGGGTTAGACAAATTGCAAGCATTCTTCACATCACCTTTTGTGTGTTTTATAGCTCTACCATAAGCTATGATATCTGCCTTTGGGATCTATCCAGGAGTGGCAATGGCATAAATGCATAATGTAATTAGCCATGGCATATGCTCTGAGCAGTCCAAATAAGAGAAACCCATGGGAATAGCTGTATACCACCACCCTTTGCATACGTTTCCGTGTGTCATTCCAAGAGATGCAGGAAATAACCCATAGCAACAGGCATCATATGTTCTGATAAGCTCTCCAATGAACAAGACAGAAGCAACCATTACATGACCAGCTTCAATATATGGTCTAAAGAAGCAACCCTGTGGAATCATTCTTAATACACTCAGACACTGAACAGGACATGGGGGCAAACCAAGAATTGACAAGTTTTAGTCATACTGCAACCAGATATGGCATGCTCTCTGTGGAGCCTACCCAGGAGAAGCACATACAAATGGACAGTATGCAACCAGTGATGTTATATATTGAGAGGTGTCCACTGACGAGTGGGCAATAATCGCTACATACAAGCACACATGGTATACATTTTGAGGAGTCACACAGGAAGCTGCAGGGAGCAGTTCATTGAAATGAACATTGCACAATTACACAGTAATCCTTAGTGTATGATGTGAGGATTACACCAATGTGTGTCAGAGCCGCAATCAAAGTGAAATCTGTAGATACCACAAGTACATGGACTGTGGGGTATAATGACAAGCAGTGATAAGAGCCAAGGAAATGAACACACATGACCCATGCAAGGGCATGAGAAGTACACCCATGAGTGGTGATAGCCTGAAAAGGAGTGATTCTGCAGAAGAAATGCATTTGGTTTCAGAATATGGGACTGGGGGAGCGTTATTCAAGAAAGGATGAGATTGGATGAAAAAGTTCATGGGGTCTGGTCCAAAGATCTACCAGACCGCATCAGGGAAGACATCTTGATTTCTCTGTCCTTTACCTGGAGACTTAATCTTACAGCCAGGCTGGATGTCGAGTGGGAAGAAACTAACTGGTTCTGGACCGTTAATCTGAACCTGGGGAGCCAGTCATCAACAACTGCACATAGTTACTCTAGGCAGTGATCCTCAAATGTTTTAATGCTGGTCCCGCTTAGTGTATAAAGAAATCACTGCCCCCCCAAGAATTTTTTTCATAATTATTCTAGTAAAATGGCAATGTTTAAACATGTCTACCTTTATTGAAACATTACCGTTAAGTTATGTGACCCTTCATAAAAATGCAAATACATGGTTGTGAAACATGCTATTCTGGTTTGCTAGGCTTTACTAAAGTGTAAAGGTATCCACATTGTGATTATCAGAGAATCGGGTGAGGCGTTGAGGAGTATTTTGAGTCCGTACCCTGTTGACTCATACTCCCAGCCAGATATAAATGACATAAGATATTATTGACCGCCCATTACAGAACGGTTTACTGCCGCTATTTTTCTTCAGCTTAAAACAAAGGACTGTTATCAGTATAATGCATCTTTTGGCCAGAGTCTGGCACCCCCCTGGGATCAATTAAGGCCCATCTAGGTGGCCCCTCAGTTTGAAGATCTCCTGCTGTACAGGCACAGGGAAGCAACAGGAAGCCTATGCAAAATTAGCAGAAACACACAAACCAGAAATGTACTTTATGGTTTCAGTGGCAATTAAATGCGGCTAATGAGCAAAATGGTGTCTGTGGCTGTTCATCAATGCCCCGGGCTTGGTGAGGAGATACTTAAAGAAAGACACAATTGGGCCAGACAACGTGCATTGGGGAGGCCTAGGGCTATAAGAAATTGTGTTACCGCTAGCTAGTGCCATTAGATGGTGGATATGCATTCACAGTCCTCTCAGATGTTTTTCACTGCTTTGCCTCCTTAAACTGGAAAACAGAGACTAATAAGAGAGTCTAGGGAGCAGAAACCTCCATGTCACTTGGCCGAGTAGAAAGTCACCAACACTGGCTTGACCGAAAAGTAGACTTCTTTATGGGTAGCCCACATATCCTTCCAGTTAATAGAAACTTTGCTACCGGTTTAATAGTTAATGGCTTTCTTCACAAAAGTTGTGTCTTTCTGTGTGCCCTTCCATATACATCTTAGTGCCATAATTTTACTGACATGGTACACACTAATTTGATCAAGTTGTTCACAACGGCTGATCGGATTCTGTGACCTCATTAAAGGCAAGAAGCTTGTTAATAGAGGCTCAAATGTTATATTTTATGACTTATTGTAGGATGCATTATGATGGTAGAACTTAAAACTGCAATACTAATGGATATTGGAATTATGAGGCATGGGAGGACCCAACTACGCAGCAGTGTTGACTAAGTTATTTAGCAAGAAAAGGTATATTAAGCTGGATGATTCGACACATTTTGTGGCTGTACGATATCACAAATTTGTTATTTTTATACATATTTCCACCTCACAGCACAACAGTATTTGTATTAACTTTTGATCCATGTGAGTTAGAAATAAATCCTTTGTTAAACATTCAATTTATGCAGACAATGAATTATGTGGCAAATGGAAAAAATCTAAAACTATATGCAAAATGCAGCAGAATCGCATCATTCAGTGGCCCAGGTTATATAGTTAAGTACTGATATTTATCTTGACGTGTTCCTATCAGGAGGGTGATAAGGGGGCTTCAATATTTTCCTACTTCAAACAATATTTTTCGTAGATATTTTGCCATCAGTGTCAGCCACCCATTCTAACCAGGCCTGTACAAACTTTTTCTTTCGCTGGTTTAATCTCACATAATTCCTGACTTTCACATTTACACAAATGTAGGTCAAATTTTTGTCATTTTGTATGATGTTACATTTCAAATGATTTGCTGGACACTGGTATGAGTTGAAAAAGACTTGCCGGCAGGTATTTTCTCTTGTTTAAGGGCCAGATTTACAAGGCCCTAGCTCCACACGAGCATCACCTTTAGTGATGCTCTGGTGGCGCTGTGCAGTGCACTACATTTACAAGGTGGTGCTGAGTCATTTTTTGTGGTTTAACGCCACCTTGTAAATGTGGGCCCCTCTGATGCAGTTTTCTGTGTCAGAGGGGCATGCAATGGGTATTGCTGTGGGTGTTCTGCCACAACACCCATTACTTTTGATGATTCCCCCGTTTTACTAGAAGACATAGGGGGTCATTCCGACCCTGGCGGTCATAGACCGCCAGGGCCGGGGACCGCGGATGCACCGCCAACAGGCTGGCGGTGCATCCAGGCCAATTCTGACCGCGGCGGTAAAGCCGCGGTCAGAAAAGGGAAACCGGCGGTTTCCCGCCGGTTTTCCCCTGGCCTGGCATGGGCACTGCAGGGGCCCCCTAACAGGGCCCCACAAAGATTTTCAGTGTCTGCATAGCAGACACTGAAAATCGCGACGGGTGCAACTGCACCCGTCGCACCCTTTCCACTCCTCCGGCTCCATTCGGAGCCGGCATCCTCGTGGAAGGGGGTTTCCCGCTGGGCGGGCGGGCGGCCTTCTGGCGGTCGCCCGCCAGCCCAGCGGGAAACTCAGAATGACCGCCGCGGTCTTTTGACCGCGGTACGGTCTTCTGGCGGTTCCTGCTTGGCGGGCGGCGGGAGCCGCCCGCCAAGATTAGAATGACCCCCATAATTCTGTGTCAGTGTCAAAAAACCTGCACCAACCCAAGGGGTGCCGTCAGCATGGCACAGCATGGAGTAGTACTCCTTGTTTCCATTCTGTGACTCTTCCTGCTTGTGTATTACCTGTCTGGGTCAGACTGACAGTTGGGCTGTTTGTGAATCCCCTCTAGACAGTGACACAAAGGGAGCTGGGGTGTAGCCTCCATATCCTGATGGGCCTTGTGAGCTAGAGTGGAGGGAGGAATGTTCACTTACACCTGAATGGGCTGTGCCTGCCCTCACACAATACAGTCTCCAGCCCCCTGGTGTGAATCTGGATCCAGGCCTGGGCAAGGCAGGATCTTGTGAACAACAGATACTTTCCTTTGAAGTTTGCCTACTTCAAAGGCAGGAAGAGGTCTAAGTAGTGGACCCAAAACCCCAGTTTTTCAGATTACTTCAGGAACCAAGAGAAAACTCTGCCAAGGAGAAGAGCTGAAGAGCTGGAGGAGGAGTACTGCTCCTTTGCCTGTGACTGTGTGTTGCGGGGTTGGCTTGCAGTTGCTGTTTCTGCCTGAAAGAGAACAAAGACTGAACTTTGTGGTATATTCCTGCTTTTGAAGAATCTCCAAGGGCTTGGACTGAGCTTGCCTCCTGTTTTGGAGTCTCAGGGCCTTCAAAGACTTCCTATGCCAGCACCTGGACTCTCTGCTGAGACTCATGCCCTGCTAAGTGGTGCCCCTTCCAGTCCCTGGTCCCTTGAGAGGTTGGCAGAACAAGGACTGAAATTCACACACATGACACCGTGCGGGGAAAATTTTGATGTATCACCTGCAAGGTGGCTGAAAAACGATGCGCTGCCGGCTAAGTGGCTGAAATCGATGAATCACCTGTAACACAGCTGGGAAATCGACACATCACCTGCATCGCAGCTAGAGAAAAAATGCAACACCCGCTTGCGGCTGCTGATAACAACGCAATCCCCAAGGAGCGCTGTTTTCCGACACCGTGCAACCTGATTTCTCACGCATCCTCGCTGGACATCAAAAATCAATGCAAGCCTATGCGGATCTGACGTGTCCAGTCCGGAAATCGACGCATCACTCTCTTGTGGGAGAGAAAAATGACACATCGCCTACCTGACCGAAGAAGAAACGACGCACGGCCTCACTTGCGAGTAAGGAATCGATGCATTGCTGACTTTTTCTACACACGCTCACCTGTTCAGCTTTATTTTTGATCCAACCATGTACTTTGTGTAACAACAACATTTCCATTGTTTTCTATGGAGTAGGACTCTTATTCTCTTGAAAACTCATATCTTGACTTGTGCATGTTTGATTTTTGTTGTTTTGGTCTTGTTTGATTTAGATAAATATTGTCTATATTTCTAAACTGGTGTGGTGCCCATTTTGTAGTGTTTTCACTGTATTACTGTGTGTCTTGGTACAAATACTTTACACATTGCCCTTAAGATAAGCCTGAGTGCTTGTGTAAAGCTACCAAGACTGATTTGTATATGGCTATTTTCAAACTGGAATGGCATGGGTACCAAAAAAAACCAATCACTGTACTAGGAATGAATGTTTGGCATTGGTCATCATTCCGTCCATCACTTGTTCTTTTTGCAGTTCATTCTAACAGTAGCAACAAAGTCTATCCATTTTGGTACCACTATTTCCAAAGGGTAGGAATCCATCTCGGTGGCAGGGGGAGGCCGGGGGATTCTTGTACTATCAGAATTTCTGCCAGTATTGACAAATATTAGTGGAATTTCCACTGAAATGTTAGTCTACCAAAGCGGCTCCTTCATAAGCGGGTACAATTCCGTTAATGAAGTAATATCCTTTGCACCAGCAGACATCACTAAATATGGCATTCTTTTATTCAGTTACCAAACTCTAAAGCAGCCTCTTAGCATTTTGAAGAAACATAAAACCATTGGAATTGGTGACTCTGAGTCAGTGCTGAATTAAACAGATGTAATAGTCACGCATCTTTAATAATATTATTAGAGAATTTATGGGCGTTGAAAGTTCTAAATTACTCTGCTGATTTTTTGCAGGATTCCTGATTTTCTCTTGTTCTCAAAGTTTGCAAGGTTTATCGTTGAGGCTTACATTTGCCATGCACAGTTCTTCAGAATATATTCACTGCACTGCAAGATCATTTTAATGGTAATCCATGTAAACCGAAATGATACATTTATGCAAAGTTTTTCTCTTCAAGTGTTTTGCAGATTTATTTTTATGTATAACAGCAAATGTGTTTCTCTGCAGACTTACGATTTGCAAAATAACATTTTGCAAAAGTCACAATTCTCAAGCAAATATGGTAGAGTGTAAGTGCTACGGAACATTGCGAAGTTCACATATTTTGCACTGAATATTGTGAGGGTTGAAAAAAACATAACTTTTCAATTTTGCGAATCTCTATGGAGACGTCCTTTGAGACAGCCAACAAGCATTGCTAGTTCAGAGACGTGCATGAACTCCTTACGGCGAAGGCCAATGGAATTATGCGATTCTGAGCCTGCAGCAGTTCTATACAATTAATGCCTTGTCAAATTTGCCACGTACTCCATCATCTGCTTCATGATCTGCATCCTTTAACAAAAAAAATGTTTCTAGCTCGTATGGACTAAAAGTTACAAAAAAAATAGTGATCCGTGTTACTACTCACTGAAAGGTCCTCTGAAAGGTTGACTTATCACATTTAATTTCCCTTTTTTGATTGTATGCGGCTGTTAATCTGGTATTATTGAGATGAAACCGTTGTTCAGACAACATGACAAAATAACGAAGTAATGTTATTGCAACTCCGCATAAGTTGTCTTTTGTTGCCACATAATTCAGGGAACCCTGACTCATATATGATTCTCTCCTGACACAATACGCAGTGCCACTGGTGTTATGTGTGCGAAAAGCTACATTGCTCAACATTTACAAAAAAATCTTATTAGCGACTTGTCATCTGAAAATAAAGATAAACGTCATGGTGACAGTTTTTAAAAATGTTAGACATATATGCAAGGAAAGAGACCTGATGACCTTTAAGATAGGAACATTGACTATTTTTAGAATGCACATCCATTTTAAATAAGAACAACCACCAGCCAGTGCAGATTTATTTCTCGGGTAGACTAGAAGTGGATCATGTGCTTGTAGTTCTAGTCTAGCTGATAATAAGGTGGGCCTGTTAAAATGCATTCAAGGGGCCACTAAATTCCACCTCTGTCCGGTAGTAAATGGTGAGAGCCTGGTATTACTCTCCAATCAACCAACACCCCCCCCAAAAAAATATAGTAGCAAAGAGGGTGAAAAATGATGGTCTGGACGGTAGCACCAATAGATTGCTAGTGGCTAAGATTTATTCAAGCAATTTTTCTATCACGTTGTTATTTGTTGCATTAGATCCTATAAGTTGACTAGGTTAACCCAGATGTGGGTGCCATGGAAGGAATTTAGTGTTTTGGGTTAGGTTTTACATTTTGTTATGTACATACTTATGTTATGCACTTATGTTATGTACATATGTTATGTTATATGTTAAGCACTATTACCAGCAACCGTGTGACAAGCCATACTGAATGAGCTTCAACTGTTATTTATTTTTGAGAAAGGAAAAGACTTGGTGACTACATTCTGTTATAATAATTTTAACAGAAAACCGGAGTTTTAAAATTGAATAAATTCTAAAACGGAACAACATTTGCTAAATATCTTAGAATCTACAAGCAGCTTCTTCAAGTAAGGACCCGGTAATGTATCTTTCCTTTCTAAAGGAACAGAGGAGAGTGTGAAGAAACAGACCTTTTTTAAGGTCATTCCCACTTTTTGCCCCTATTTTGACTACTAGTCACTGGTGTAATGACCCTGAAATGCCCTGAGTCCTGCTAAACAGGACTCAGTACATGTGTGCTCATCCTTCGAAAGAACATGTTTATGGTATGTTAACTGTATTTCTATAGCGCATGGCTAACCAAACTGGCCTCACAGCGCCGCTAGCTACACACCCTGCAGTCCTTCATGACACACCGATGTCTCCAGGTCACATTAGAAAAGATGACTTTTTAACAATTTCCTAAAGGAGATCTCCGATTGCTGACTTCTAAGGACTACTGGAAGTGTGTTCCGAATTCTGGGGCTGAAAAATGCTGGAAAGCGGCCTCCATGCCTTGCTCCTCTGATCTTCGGCACAATCAAGAGTCCCTGATTACTGGATCACTGTGACCTTCCTGGTGTGTGGGGAGAAAGGAGAGACTGAATGGTCCATGGTCCTTTTCTATAAATGGTCCATTGTGCAATGCAGAGGGCCTTAAACTGAATCCTCTTTTGTATAGGTAGCCAATGCAAGGCTCGCAAAGGCCAGTCTAGCTGTTTCTTGCTTCAGTAATTTATATAATATTCTTGCAGCAACATTTTGTACTACCTGTAGCCTATTAATCACATATTTTGGGCTCCCCAGACAGAGGAAGTTCCTGTTGTCAAGGCGATAGTTTATTAAACTCTGTACAACTATCCTTCTTATGGGGAACGGTAGCATTTGTAAGACTTTCCTTATGGAGCTTAAAATCCAGGAGCATACACCAGATAGTATTGTACCCTGTGTCTCCATTGCAGCTTGGAGTCAATTCAGACACCTAGGCTTTTCACCGCTTGAGCTGGCACCAGGCGATCACCTAGGTAATCTGGCCATGAAAGTTCTAGCCACTCCGGGATATTTATGCCTACCACCAAAACTTCAGATTTGTCACCATTAAGTTTTAACCTACTGTGGCCATCCAATCTGTGACTTCCCTCAGACAGGAGCTTAGTTAGTAGGAAGTGTGACTTGTGTCAAATGAAAGGGCCAGGATGATTTGTGTGTCATTGCAGGAGGCTGGCCCTTTATGTAGTGTGCAAAACTAGGCACACTATGCAGGAGGTCCAGGGAACCACACCTGGGTTTCCAGAGGTAAACATTAGACCACCTAATGCTCCAATTTTTAAGGTAGCTGGTCAAGCAATTCGGCTAATCCAGGAGATGTGCTAAGCATTTGCTACACTCATGCACCACGCACACTCAATGAATAACTCAAGACCAGATTTTATAAAAATACTTCAGACTTTTATATAATTTTTAAGACCAAGATAGTCCAGATGGGTTAAGTACTTTTTTAGTTATGAATTTTTTTAAGTTGTAATAAAGTTAGTCTTTCTGTGCGTAATTACCCACCATAGGAATCAATAGGCAGTCACTTTAAAAAATGCATTAAAAATCACAGGATGGTTTTACCAGTCTCTTCTTTGTGGAGTGGTCAGTGCAGTCGGTGGGCATCTTGTGCCAGCTGGAGAGCCTCGGGCGGCTCCCGGTTCTGGCGGGAGCAGAGCTGGAAAGTCTCTTGACACAGGCACATGGCCACTTGTAGGGGCCACCTGGAAAAGGAGCTGGTTTTCAGATTTAAAGATGGTGCCTTGTGGTCCCCTTGGGCTGTTGAGATTGCAAGGGGTTGGGGACCTGTGGAGCACAGCTGGTTCCTCGGCGAAGGGCGGCCAGATGCAGGGCGAGTTGGAGCTGTGAGCAACAGAGTCCTTTGGAGCTGGAGGTGAGTCCGTTTGAGGGCTGCTTACAGGACAATGGGGACACTCTGGTCAGAGGTCTAGGGTGTTCCTGAAGTCCCTTAACTGGGGTTTCCTCCTGATCCTGTGGGGTAATATTACCCATAAGATTATGCCCTCACATATAGTATGGTGCACCCTGCCTTAGGTAGGGTGGCAACATACAATTTGGGCAGAACCTACACCTAGAGGATGTGATGCAGACATTTCTGCAAACTGCCCACACTACATGTGACATGCAGGTGAGGCACAGACCTGGGAGAATGCTTAATGACAGGAACAATGAACTAGAACCAAGATGATAATGTGCAACTAATAGGAAGTCAGGCACGTCACATTACAAATGCCACAACATAGACACACTAATTGTACAATATCTCATTGCAGAGGACAATGGCTCTCCTGGGGATATGCCTGTCCTGGACTTCACTGATTACATGGATGATGAGCTGACAAACATTAGCCAGCAGACCCTCCAAGATGTCCTTGGAACCCTCCTGACCCCACCTTCAGTCACAAGGAGGAGCACTGAAGTAGCAGCCATCACAGAGGAGCCACCCACCACCCCAATTGTACGACCTGCCAGCTCCAACCCAGCTGAGGACTCTGACGACACTTTAGTAAAACAAAAGGATGATGGACGGAGTGCTGAACAATGCAAACACTCACCCCCAGTCACAGATCTGGGTTTAATCCATCGTTCTTTTGCTCACCATGACACCCCAGTTTGGACCCAGCCATATGCAAATCAGTCTTGACCCTGTTCCTCATTGGAACAGTCCAGCCCGAACTGCCAAGCCAGGTCCTCCCTGGACCAGAAACAAGCATCATGGGACAGGTTTCAGGGTTTCACCCTTCATCAGCCAGGCTAGCTTGAATCCAGTGGCACAGTGAGCAAGGGACCCACGTCTGGGCATACCCTTCCCACTTAGGGCAACTTTAGCAAAACAAAACTCTGACGACACTGGCACCAGCTTTGAGAGGTCTGTAGTTGGAGTGCAGCAGGAGCTGGGCAAGGAGGTGCGGGTGGGGATGCAAAATATGGCAGCCAGCCTTGAGGGGATGCGTTCGTGCATGATGTCATCTGCAGAACAGGCAGCAGCCACGCAAGCACAAACATCTATCCTGCAAGAACTTCAACAAGGTGTAAAGGAAATCATCACTGCAGTAAGGGAGTTGCCACAACACCTCGCACACCAAACCTTTCACTGCGTGCACGAATGCAATCATGACCCCCACAGGGACGACCTGGCTGCCTACCACAGTGATGTAGCTGCTATACTTAAGAACCAGCAGCTCCTCCTTGCTGTAGTACAGCCCTTAATAGCCCCACAGTTGGCAGCTACCGGGAGTTCTGAATCCACAACTTCAAACACTGAAGTGTGTGTTGTCAATACAAACCCCAAAAAACTAAAGTACACAGTTCCAGCCAATAGACTAGTCTAAATGTATACAGTAAGTAATAGAGTCTATGAGTCTGCTCTTATTAGAACAAGAGCCCTCACTCACCAAATGGTGACATGCTTCATCATCGGGCTTTTGCTCCTCGTCAGGCCAGCACTGCAGTGCCCGACGGGCCCCTCGTGGGGGCTCTTTGCCAGAGATCTTTTGAGTGTAAAGAATGCCGGTAGCTGAGTGCGCGTATGTGGGATTGGTATATGGGTATGTGAAAATAAAAATGGCCAGAGGTCTGGAAATATTGTATTTAATCAACCCAGACCCCTGTCACGATTAAAAACAGAGTGTGTGTAAGGATTAGAAGTAATGTCTACTTCACCCTCAGAAACAAAAAAAACTGTCAGTCCCTGAATTGGGGGAATGTGGAGAGTTAGAGTACAGAACTAACTATACTTTTATCATCGAGGTCAACATGTTTCTCACAAAAAATGTCTGTTAAGATCGGTGCGATTCGTCAGGACCAAAAAACGTACCTAATCCACATGTTATAACCCAATACAGGTTTTCTTGTACCACAAAAACCCTCCTTGTATTAAAGGATGGGCCCCATCGGGATAGCAATAAGCATCAGTGGACCAGGCTTATATAGTCAACCCGCTCGTGTGGCCACCAGGTGGATAACCTACCCCTGCTCGGTGTCACAGGAAAAAAAAGCCACCACCACCAAGGGCAGAGGAGACCACACACACATCACAAGATGAAGACGTGCAACAGATCATTTTTCCTCATAAGAGTGCCCAGTAGCACATGTCCATGCCAAATGGGCACTTATATCCTAGGTCCTGTGCTTGTTAACATGCCAGTCTTGCAAAAGCTGCTCACAGTAAAAGCTGTTTACCTGGACACTATGTTCTGTGATTGTCTCTCACTACCTCATTGGCTATTCATGTTCCTCTGCACTGTATGACAATTCACCCCACCATGTCCAATGACATGTCCCATTGCACCTATGTAGTATCACAATAGTAGGCGTCTGTAGGAAGTTGGCTCTGTATGTGCTATTTCAAAGTAAGGAATAGCATGCACAGAGTCCAAGGGTTCCCTTTAGAGGTAAGATAGTGGCAAAAAGAGATAATACTAATGCTCTATTTTGTGGTAGTGTGGTCGAGCAGTAGGCTTATCCAAGGAGTAGTGTTAAGCATTTGTTGTACATACACATAGACAATAAATGAGGTACACACACTCAGAGACAAATCCAGCCAATAGGTTTTTATATAGAAAAATATCTTTTCTTAGTTTATTTTAAGAACCACAGGTTCAAATTCTACATGTAATATCTCATTCGAAAGGTATTGCAGGTAAGTACTTTAGGAACTTCAAATCATCAAAATTGCATGTATACTTTTCAAGTTATTCACAAATAGCTGTTTTAAAAGTGGACACAGTGCAATTTTCACAGTTCCTAGGGGAGGTAAGTATTTGTTAGGTTAACCAGGTAAGTAAGACACTTACAGGGCTTAGTTCTTGGTCCAAGGTAGCCCACCGTTGGGGGTTCAGAGCAACCCCAAAGTCACCACACCAGCAGCTCAGGGCCGGTCAGGTGCAGAGTTCAAAGTGGTGCCCAAAACACATAGGCTAGAATGGAGAGAAGGGGGTGCCCCGGTTCCGGTCTGCTTGCAGGTAAGTACCCGCGTCTTCGGAGGGCAGACTAGGGGGGTTTTGTAGGGCACCGGGGGGGACACAAGTCCACACAGAAATTTCACCCTCAGCAGCGCGGGGGCGGCCGGGTGCAGTGTAGAAACAAGCGTCGGGTTTTCAATGTTAGTCTATGAGAGATCTCGGGATCTCTTCAGCGCTGCAGGCAGGCAAGGGGGGGATTCCTCGGGGAAACCTCCACTTGGGCAAGGGAGAGGGACTCCTGGGGGTCACTTCTCCAGTGAAAGTCCGGTCCTTCAGGTCCTGGGGGCTGCGGGTGCAGGGTCTCTCCCAGGCGTCGGGACTTTAGGTTCAAAGAGTCGCGGTCAGGGGAAGCCTCGGGATTCCCTCTGCAGGCGGCGCTGTGGGGGCTCAGGGGGGACAGGTTTTGGTACTCACAGTATCAGAGTAGTCCTGGGGTCCCTCCTGAGGTGTTGGATCGCCACCAGCCGAGTCGGGGTCGCCGGGTGCAGTGTTGCAAGTCTCACGCTTCTTGCGGGGAGCTTGCAGGGTTCTTTAAAGTTGCTGGAAACAAAGTTGCAGCTTTTCTTGGAGCAGGTCCGCTGTCCTCGGGAGTTTCTTGTCTTTTCGAAGCAGGGGCAGTCCTCAGAGGATGTCGAGGTCGCTGGTCCCTTTGGAAGGCGTCGCTGGAGCAGGATCTTTGGAAGGCAGGAGACAGGCCGGTGAGTTTCTGGAGCCAAGGCAGTTGTCGTCTTCTGGTCTTCCGCTGCAGGGGTTTTCAGCTGGGCAGTCCTTCTTCTTGTAGTTGCAGGAATCTAATTTTCTAGGGTTCAGGGTAGCCCTTAAATACTAAATTTAAGGGCGTGTTTAGGTCTGGGGGGTTAGTAGCCAATGGCTACTAGCCCTGAGGGTGGGTACACCCTCTTTGTGCCTCCTCCCAAGGGGAGGGGGTCACAATCCTAACCCTATTGGGGGAATCCTCCATCTGCAAGATGGAGGATTTCTAAAAGTTAGAGTCACTTCAGCTCAGGACACCTTAGGGGCTGTCCTGACTGGCCAGTGACTCCTCCTTGTTTTTCTCATTATTTTCTCCGGCCTTGCCGCCAAAAGTGGGGCCTGGCCGGAGGGGGCGGGCAACTCCACTAGCTGGAGTGTCCTGCTGGGTTGGCACAAAGGAGGTGAGCCTTTGAGGCTCACCGCCAGGTGTGACAATTCCTGCCTGGGGGAGGTGTTAGCATCTCCACCCAGTGCAGGCTTTGTTACTGGCCTCAGAGTGACAAAGGCACTCTCCCCATGGGGCCAGCAACATGTCTCGGTTTGTGGCAGGCTGCTAAAACTAGTCAGCCTACACAGATAGTCGGTTAAGTTTCAGGGGGCACCTCTAAGGTGCCCTCTGTGGTGTATTTTACAATAAAATGTACACTGGCATCAGTGTGCATTTATTGTGCTGAGAAGTTTGATACCAAACTTCCCAGTTTTCAGTGTAGCCATTATGGTGCTGTGGAGTTCGTGTAAAACAGACTCCCAGACCATATACTCTTATGGCTACCCTGCACTTACAATGTCTAAGGTTTTGCTTAGACACTGTAGGGGCACAGTGCTCATGCACTGGTACCCTCACCTATGGTATAGTGCACCCTGCCTTAGGGCTGTAAGGCCTGCTAGAGGGGTGTCTTACCTATACTGCATAGGCAGTGAGAGGCTGGCATGGCACCCTGAGGGGAGTGCCATGTCGACTTACTCATTTTGTTCTCACCAGCACACACAGGCTTGTAAGCAGTGTGTCTGTGCTGAGTGAGGGGTCTCTAGGGTGGCATAAGACATGCTGCAGCCCTTAGAGACCTTCCTTGGCATCAGGGCCCTTGGTACTAGAAGTACCAGTTACAAGGGACTTATCTGAATGCCAGGGTGTGCCAATTGTGGATACAATGGTACATTTTAGGTGAAGGAACACTGGTGCTGGGGCCTGGTTAGCAGGGTCCCAGCACTCTTCTCAGTCAAGTCAGCATCAGTATCAGGCAAAAAGTGGGGGGTAACTGCAACAGGGAGCCATTTCTTTACACAAGCCCCCCCCAGCCCACAGGCCAGGAGACTCAGCCCAAGCTGGGAGAGTCTTCCTAGTCTGTCAGGCGAGGAAGAGTAGGAGAAATAGGCTGGTTAGTTGCAGGGCCTACTCTGCCTTACATCCTTCTGTTCAGGTCATTCCCTTTGGGGAACTGACCTACTTCCACAGTGATAGGACCTAGTCTGAATTGCCTCTTGTCTGCCTCTTCAATGTCTCCACCCATTCTTTCTATCTTGGTCTTAGAGGTATCCACCTCTGCTAACCTTATCTTGGCCAGGGTTACCCCTAGCTTACCCAGAGAGGTTACCCTGAGCTGGAGTAACCCCACCATGACCAATAGGGTCAGGGGGCCTAACTTGCTATTTGGCATGGGGTCAGACCACCATGCTAAGGATAGTGCAGCCATAAAGGCTAACACCCAGCAGAGGCCACTGACAGCTGTCAGTGCCCAGAACCACACCTTTAGCTCTTCACCTAAAAGGGAAGGGGCTAAGTTACAGGCTTCTTTGGGTTCAGGTTGCCTGTCTGCTGTATTGGAGTGGGGGGTTACCACATCTTGTAGTAAACACCCTTCTTCCACTCTTTCTTCTGTTAGCTGAGGAGCCACCCACTCAGGTTTAACAGTTGCCTGACTAGCCAGGACTTCTTGTGGGTCAGGTTGGACTTTATCAGGGCCATTTTTGGAGTTCTCCCCTACTGGAGCAGAATCTCCTTGGCTTGCTGTAACCTTGGCTAAAGGTTGTCCACCCTTCCTACTCTGTTTTCTTTTCTTCTTCTTCTGGGGCCTGCTTGCATTTACTGCAGAGGCAGGACTTCCAGAATCCTTGGGAGAGGACTGGCACTAGACCAGTTCCTCTCTTGAGCTCTGACTAACCTCTGGGTAGTCATTTCCAAGGAGACAATCAAGGGGGAGGTCTGTACTGACTACTACCCTTCTCCAGCTAAGAGTGCCACCCACTTCTATGGGCACTAAAGCCACAGGCCTCTTAGTGACCCTGTCTAGGCTAACTCTTACCCTGGCAGTCTCACCTGGGATGTACTGGTTTGAGAGCACCAGCCTGTCATGCACAATAGTGTGACTGGCACAAGTGTCTCTCAGGGCAGTGGTTGGGATTCCATTCACCAGTAGGTGGTGGAAGTGTCTACTTCCCTCTGGAATCTCCAACTCACCTATTGGGCCCTGTTTCCAATTGAAGGCTAGGAAGACCTCCTCATCTGAGGAGTCATCTCCCATGGCTACACTGGTTACCCCAGGAATTTTGTTCTGGGGTTTGTTTTTGGGACAAGAAGTGTCCTTGGTGTGGTGCCCAGACTGTTTACAGTTGTGGCACCATGCCTTAGTGGCATCCCAGTTCTTACCCTGGTACCCACCTTTGTTTTGGGTTGTGTCCTGGGGCCCACCCACCTGTTCTGGTTTTTGGGGGCCTACAGAGGACTCTTTTTCTTTGTTTCTAGTGTTACCCACTTTCTCCTGGGGAGTTTTTGTAACCCCTTTCTTTTGGTCACCCCCAGTGGAAGTTTTGGTTACCCTAGTCTTGACCCAGTGGTCTGCCTTCTTTCCCAATTCTTGGGGAGAAATTGGACCTAGGTCTACCAGATACTGATGCAACTTTTCATTGAAGCAGTTACTTAAAATGTGTTCTTTCATAAACAAATTATAAAGCCCAACATAGTCACACACTTCATTTCCAGTTAACCAACCATCTAGTGTTTTTACTGAGTAGTCTACAAAATCAACCCAGGTCTGGCTCGAGGATTTTTGAGCCCCCCTGAATCTAATTCTATACTCCTCAGTGGAGAATCCAAAGCCCTCAATCAGGGTACCCTTCATGAGGTCATAGGATTCTGCATCTTTTCCAGAGAGTGTGAGGAGTCTATCCCTACACTTTCCAGTGAACATTTCCCAAAGGAGAGCACCCCAGTGAGATCTGTTCACTTTTCTGGTTACACAAGCCCTCTCAAAAGCTGTGAACCATTTGGTGATGTCATCACCATCTTCATATTTTGTTACAATCCCTTTGGGGATTTTTAGGATGTCAGGAGAATCTCTGACCCTATTTAAGTTGCTGCCACCATTGATGGGACCTAGGCCCATCTCTTTTCTTTCCCTTTCTATGGCTAGGAGCTGCTTTTCCAAAGCCAATCTTTTGGCCATCCTGGCTAACAGGAGGTCATCTTCACTGAGAGCATCCTCAGTGATTTCAGAAATGTGGGACCCTCCTGTGAGGGACTCACTATTTCTGACTAACACAGTTGGAGACAGGACTTGAGGGGTCCTGTTCTCCCTATTTAGGACTGGAGGAGGGACATTGGCCTCCAAGTCACTAATTTCTTCCTCTGTGATGTCATCATCAGAGGGGTTGGCTTTTTCAAACTCTGCCAACAGCTCCTGGAGCTGAATTTTGGTAGGTCTGGGGCCAATGGTTATTTTTTTGATATTACAGAGAGACCTTAGCTCCCTCATCTTAAGATGGAGGTAAGGTGTGGTGTCGAGTTCCACCACCTGCATCTCTGTATCAGACATTATTCTGCTAAGAGTTGGAATACTTTTTTAAGAATCTAAAACTGTTTCTAGAATCTAATTCAAACTTTTAACAAACTTTTAAACTCTAAAAAGACAATGCTAAACAGGGACTTAACACACAAGGCCCTAGCAGGACTTTTAAGAATTTAGAAAAATTTCAAATTGCAAAAATGAATTTCTAATGACAATTTTGGAATTTGTCGTGTGATCAGGTATTGGCTCAGTAGTCCAGCAAATGCAAAGTCTTGTACCCCACCGCTGATCCACCAATGTAGGAAGTTGGCTCTGTATGTGCTATTTCAAAGTAAGGAATAGCATGCACAGAGTCCAAGGGTTCCCCTTAGAGGTAAGATAGTGGCAAAAAGAGATAATACTAATGCTCTATTTTGTGGTAGTGTGGTCGAGCAGTAGGCTTATCCAAGGAGTAGTGTTAAGCATTTGTTGTACATACACATAGACAATAAATGAGGTACACACACTCAGAGACAAATCCAGCCAATAGGTTTTTATATAGAAAAATATCTTTTCTTAGTTTATTTTAAGAACCACAGGTTCAAATTCTACATGTAATATCTCATTCGAAAGGTATTGCAGGTAAGTACTTTAGGAACTTCAAATCATCAAAATTGCATGTATACTTTTCAAGTTATTCACAAATAGCTGTTTTAAAAGTGGACACAGTGCAATTTTCACAGTTCCTAGGGGAGGTAAGTATTTGTTAGGTTAACCAGGTAAGTAAGACACTTACAGGGCTTAGTTCTTGGTCCAAGGTAGCCCACCGTTGGGGGTTCAGAGCAACCCCAAAGTCACCACACCAGCAGCTCAGGGCCGGTCAGGTGCAGAGTTCAAAGTGGTGCCCAAAACACATAGGCTAGAATGGAGAGAAGGGGGTGCCCCGGTTCCGGTCTGCTTGCAGGTAAGTACCCGCGTCTTCGGAGGGCAGACCAGGGGGGTTTTGTAGGGCACCGGGGGGGACACAAGTCCACACAGAAATTTCACCCTCAGCAGCGCGGGGGCGGCCGGGTGCAGTGTAGAAACAAGCGTCGGGTTTTCAATGTTAGTCTATGAGAGATCTCGGGATCTCTTCAGCGCTGCAGGCAGGCAAGGGGGGGATTCCTCGGGGAAACCTCCACTTGGGCAAGGGAGAGGGACTCCTGGGGGTCACTTCTCCAGTGAAAGTCCGGTCCTTCAGGTCCTGGGGGCTGCGGGTGCAGGGTCTCTCCCAGGCGTCGGGACTTTAGGTTCAAAGAGTCGCGGTCAGGGGAAGCCTCGGGATTCCCTCTGCAGGCGGCGCTGTGGGGGCTCAGGGGGGACAGGTTTTGGTACTCACAGTATCAGAGTAGTCCTGGGGTCCCTCCTGAGGTGTTGGATCGCCACCAGCCGAGTCGGGGTCGCCGGGTGCAGTGTTGCAAGTCTCACGCTTCTTGCGGGGAGCTTGCAGGGTTCTTTAAAGTTGCTGGAAACAAAGTTGCAGCTTTTCTTGGAGCAGGTCGGCTGTCCTCGGGAGTTTCTTGTCTTTTCGAAGCAGGGGCAGTCCTCAGAGGATGTCGAGGTCGCTGGTCCCTTTGGAAGGCGTCGCTGGAGCAGGATCTTTGGAAGGCAGGAGACAGGCCGGTGAGTTTCTGGAGCCAAGGCAGTTGTCGTCTTCTGGTCTTCCGCTGCAGGGGTTTTCAGCTGGGCAGTCCTTCTTCTTGTAGTTGCAGGAATCTAATTTTCTAGGGTTCAGGGTAGCCCTTAAATACTAAATTTAAGGGCGTGTTTAGGTCTGGGGGGTTAGTAGCCAATGGCTACTAGCCCTGAGGGTGGGTACACCCTCTTTGTGCCTCCTCCCAAGGGGAGGGGGTCACAATCCTAACCCTATTGGGGGAATCCTCCATCTGCAAGATGGAGGATTTCTAAAAGTTAGAGTCACTTCAGCTCAGGACACCTTAGGGGCTGTCCTGACTGGCCAGTGACTCCTCCTTGTTTTTCTCATTATTTTCTCCGGCCTTGCCGCCAAAAGTGGGGCCTGGCCGGAGGGGGCGGGCAACTCCACTAGCTGGAGTGTCCTGCTGGGTTGGCACAAAGGAGGTGAGCCTTTGAGGCTCACCGCCAGGTGTGACAATTCCTGCCTGGGGGAGGTGTTAGCATCTCCACCCAGTGCAGGCTTTGTTACTGGCCTCAGAGTGACAAAGGCACTCTCCCCATGGGGCCAGCAACATGTCTCGGTTTGTGGCAGGCTGCTAAAACTAGTCAGCCTACACAGATAGTCGGTTAAGTTTCAGGGGGCACCTCTAAGGTGCCCTCTGTGGTGTATTTTACAATAAAATGTACACTGGCATCAGTGTGCATTTATTGTGCTGAGAAGTTTGATACCAAACTTCCCAGTTTTCAGTGTAGCCATTATGGTGCTGTGGAGTTCGTGTAAAACAGACTCCCAGACCATATACTCTTATGGCTACCCTGCACTTACAATGTCTAAGGTTTTGCTTAGACACTGTAGGGGCACAGTGCTCATGCACTGGTACCCTCACCTATGGGATAGTGCACCCTGCCTTAGGGCTGTAAGGCCTGCTAGAGGGGTGTCTTACCTATACTGCATAGGCAGTGAGAGGCTGGCATGGCACCCTGAGGGGAGTGCCATGTCGACTTACTCATTTTGTTCTCACCAGCACACACAGGCTTGTAAGCAGTGTGTCTGTGCTGAGTGAGGGGTCTCTAGGGTGGCATAAGACATGCTGCAGCCCTTAGAGACCTTCCTTGGCATCAGGGCCCTTGGTACTAGAAGTACCAGTTACAAGGGACTTATCTGAATGCCAGGGTGTGCCAATTGTGGATACAATGGTACATTTTAGGTGAAGGAACACTGGTGCTGGGGCCTGGTTAGCAGGGTCCCAGCACTCTTCTCAGTCAAGTCAGCATCAGTATCAGGCAAAAAGTGGGGGGTAACTGCAACAGGGAGCCATTTCTTTACAGCGTCACACTAATGGACTCACAATCTTGGACTATGTAAACATTGCACTACAGCACTTTCAAATAAATAGCACTTACACAACCACTTTGTCTCTGTGTAATGTGGCACATCAACCGTGTAGGAGACTAGTGATGTATCTCACATGTCAATGGCCATAGAATGTCATTACAACTGCCTTGAAAGATTGTGGGCTGATAACTGTGCACTGGGGTCTGGATTGTATCATCATCTGCACTTCCTGAGGGTTATTTCTGAAGTAAATAGAAAACTAACAGTATAAAGCTGTGTTGGACTGAAAACGTCCGCTTCAAGGGATGTTTAAGCAGAAAATCAAAGTATTCAAAATTCCCCTCTAGACAATATTTATGCATGTGATATCTGACTATAAACTTTCATCACACACACACACCATACAGCAGGAATGGATGTGTATGAGTGTATGGACAAATATGTAACCTGGGAGTAAAATGTTAGAAATGATAGGTGTGAGTTATGCATACAATACTACATAAGATTATACCATCACTCACCTTATCAGGGTTCACTTGCACATCAGGCGGCAGGCAGACGTACCACAGTGCCCAAGATTCCAAATCTGGTCTCAAATGATGAAAGAGTGAAAACACACATCCAAACTTAACAACACATTGGGAACCATAGTAACATTGAGTTGTGGGTGCAATGGATGGCAGATGCATAGAGAAGTACCTTTGGTGTAGCTGCCAATGTGACAGCTCAATTGGAATTGGGAATAACCATGTCAATAATGGGAATTGGATGCAGGATGGAACACAAATGCAAAATCTACAATGACACTTGTAGGAAGTTGGCTCTGTATGTACTATTACAAAGTAAGAAATAGCATGCACAGAGTCCAAGGGTTCCCCTTAGAGGTAAGATAGTGGCCAAAAAAGAGATAATTCTAATGCTCTATTTTGTGGTAGTGTGGTCAAGCAGTAGGCTTATCAGAGGGTAGTGTTAAGCATTTGTTGTACACACGCAGGCAATAAATGAGGAACACGCACTCAAAGACAATTCCAGGCCAATAGGTTTTTATATAGAAAAATATAATTTCTTAGTTTATTTTAAGAACCACAGGTTCAAGATTTACAAACAATACTTTAAATGAAAGGTATTTCACTCAGGTATCTTAGGAACTTTGAATCATCACAATAGCATGTACAGTTTTGGCAAAAATGGTAATAAGCTATTTTAAAATTGGACACTGCAAAATTCAACAGTTCCTGGGGGAGGTAAGTATTGGTTAGTTTTGCAGGTAAGTAAAGCACTTACAGGGTTCAAAGTTGGGTCCAAGGTAGCCCACCGTTGGGGGTTCAGGGCAACTCCATAGTTTCCACACCAGCAGCTCAGGGCCGGTCAGGTGCAGAGGTCAAAGTGGTGCCCAAAACGCTATCTGCATTGGCATGGGCAGTCCCAGGTCTGTGTTCCACTATAAAGTCCATTCCCTGTAGGGAGATGGACCACCTCACAGTTTTGGATTTTCACCTTTCATTTTCATTAGCCATCTGAGAGGTCTGTGGTCAGTTTGAACTACAAAGTGAGTACCAAAGAGGTATGGTCTCAGCTTCTTCAGGGACCAAACCACAGCAAAGGCCTCCCTCTCAATGGCACTCCAATGCTGCTCCCTGGGGAGTAACCTCCTGCTAATGAAAGCAACAGGCTGGTCAAGGCATCATCATTTGTTTAGGACAAAACTGCCCCTATCCCATGTTCAGAGGCATCAGTCTGCACAATTAGCTGCTTGGAGTAATCTGGAGCTTTTAGAACTGGTACTGTGCGCATAGCTTGTTTTAGGGTGTCAAAGGCCTGTTGGCTTTCTATGGTCCAGTTTACCTTCTTAGGCATTTTCTTGGAGGTAAGTTCTGTGAGGGGTGTCACTATTGATCCATATCCCTTCACAAACCTCCTGTAGTAGCCAGTCAAGCCAAGGAATGCCCTAACGTGAGTCTGGGTTTTTGGCACTACCCAGTCCAGAATAGTCTGGATCTTGGGTTGGAGTGGCTGAACTTGGCCTCCACCTACAAGGTGTCCCAAGTAAACCACAGTTCCCTGCCCTTTCTGACATTTGGATGCCTTGATAGAGAGGCCTGCTGCTTGCAGGGCCTTCCAAACCTTCTTCAGGTGGACCAGGTGATCCTGCCAGCTGGAGCTAAAGACAGAAATTTCATTAAGATAAGCTGCACTAAAGGACTCCAAGCCAGCAAGGACTTGATACACCAACCTTTGGAAGGTGGCAGGGGCATTCTTTAAGCCAAAGGGCATCACAGCAAACTGATAATGCCCATCAGGTGTAGAGAATGCTGTCTTTTCTTTTGCTCCTGGTGCCATTTTGATTTGCCAGTACCCTGATGTCAAGTCAAAGGTCAGTCAGTTCACATAGCTTTCTTCGGTTACTTTCAACCATAAAAGCAAACAACCAACAATTGAATAAAAAAAGAAAAATAAGTTTAGTTAAAAAAGGGATAAGAATAAAATAGAATAGCATATGTTCAACCTTAAAACACATAAAATTACATTCCATCAAGAATGCACCTGACCCCCTAATATCTATCATTTAAATTAAACATAGGGTTTTATTTCAGTCTTAGGTGCATAGTTAAAATTTAGCAGCTAAAACACTATCCTCTTCTTTTTTTTTTTTTTCCTTTTAAAATTTGTTCCTCATCATCATTTTTCCCCAGGGAACTGATACGTATATGCCAAGCAGCTACAATATACTTGCTAACCGCACAAGATAGAGAGAGGGAAGTATCCCTCATCATGATCCTCAAGGCAGCCATATAGTGTCTTATCCCCATATTTCTACACACAGGTCGTAACCACTTCCTTCGCGCAATCATATATGCAGGGCATATAAACATAAAATGTACAATAGATTCAGAAGTGTGATTACAACTAGGACAGGGATCAGATCTTGTAATCAGACTCCGTGTACTACCATAAGATTTAAGAGGCAGGCAACCATATCTGAGCTGAATGTGTAAACTCTTACTTAATGGATCAAGAATTGTATCCATAAATGGTTCCAGATACGGATACCATTTGAAATCAAAAAATTGTGAGGTCAATCTGCTGTGTGTAGAGCACATCAGGTAGTTTTCCCTGACATATATTCAGTAAACAGTTTTCAAATGGTTCTTCTGATCCTTCCTTATACTTTCTGGATGGCTCCAAAACTCACTAAGACCCAATCTATAAAACCGTTTTGAGATGTGATTAAACCAAGGAAAGGTAAGAACATTTGGTCTATCTAGAATGTCTTGAATAGACTCCTTATATGTGGATAGCTCAGGGGTAGTCCATACACGGACCCAGAAAAGCAATGGTCGTAGGGCAATTACATCTGAGATGCATGACAGGCCAAGGTCCCAGAACATTGGCAGCAGTGGGGTATTACGAGGACAAGCCAAAGTTGACCTTACAAAGTTGTTTTCCCCCACTGCCAACTTGCCAGTGTTCGAGGACCCCCAGATTTCTGCCCCATAGACCGCAGCACTCTGTGCCTTAGCTCGGTAGATTTTAATGGTTGGAGTAATCACTCTCTCAGAGGTAGACTTGTGGAAGTGTAGAATAGCCCCAGATCTCTGGGCCAAAAGAGCTAAACTTTTATCGATTTGGGCCCCCCAATGCAGATTGTTGCTAATTCTCACCCCCAAATAATCTATGGAGCTTACCATGTCTAGGGGGGTTCCATTATAGAAAATTGAATATCTCTTAGTGGGGCCACAGCCCAGGGTCATAAGTTTAGTTTTGCTATGATTAAGTTCAAGTCCATAGTCACCACAAAACGAACTAAACTTATCCACAAGTACCTGGAGACCCATAGGAGTTCTGGAGATCAGGAGGGAATCGTCAGCAAATAGCAAAATTGGAATTTTGTGGTTATTCAAGGATGGAGCATCATTTTGGCAGTTGGTAACGACTTGCACCACCTCGTTAATAAACAATGTGAATAGAGTTGGGGCAAGAACACAGCCCTGGCGCACTCCTCTCCTAATATCTATTTTGTCGGTGAGTTCCCCCCGATTGCCCCATCTAACTTGTGCAAATGTTTTTGCATGTAACCTTTGAATTAAATGCACTAAGTTTCCTGGGATACCGATTTTGTTTAGTACTCCCCATAGTTTTTCTCTTGGGACAAAGTCGAATGCAGATCTTAGATCTACAAAAGCAACATAGAGTTTTTGCTTAGATAGGGTGACATACTTCCAAAATAGCAATGACAGCCTGTAGACTTGGTCCGTGGTGTTAGTTTTAGTCCGAAAACCGGCCTGTAAGGGGGATAGAATTTGATTATCCTGAATCCAATCAGTAAGTCTATCCAAGACTTGCTTAGCAAACGTCTTCTGAAGGATATCGATAAGGCTGATTGGTCAATAATTTGCAGGTGAACCTACATCACCCTTTTTGTGAATCGGAATTATTTCTGCACCACGCCAAGAATCTGGAATAGGGCTACCAGCTGCTATGGCATTAGACAATAAATTAATGTACCATGCCCATATCTTTGGTTCTGATTTAAACAGGTCCCCTGGAATTTTATCTGGACCAGGGGCTTTAGCTGGCCTCAGAGAATTAATTGCAGCTGTTGTTTCGGCTAAGGTAAAAACAATGCTCTCAGTTGGAGTCTTGGTAACAGCCCAACACTCATCATATCCAGGGACCTCCAGAGCTTGCGGTGCAGGCAGAGCATAAATTCCAGAAAAATAGGACACCCATCTTTCGGGCTGAATATACATGCCAATATCATCATTACCCCTTTTCGAGCTGGAGGTCAACAGCCGCCAAAAGGAACTATCATCTTGATGTTTAACTGCTTCAAGCAGCTTCTGCCATATCTCATTATCCCAGTCTTTTTTTGCTTGTTTCAGGGCATTGACATACCTACGTCGGGCCTCTTTAATAACATCTTGGGTAGAGTTTTTTACAGCCTCTTTTAAGTTAGATCTTGCTCGCACACAATCAAGTCAAAGGTACTTAAGTATCTGGCAGCACGTAGTTTGTCAATTAACTCATCTGCCCTTGGAATGGGATGGGCATCTGTCTTGGTGACAGAATTAAGTCCCCTGTAATCCACACAAAACCTCATCTCTCTCTTACCATCCTTGGTGTGAGGTTTGGGGACTAAGACCACTGGGCTAGCCCAGCGGCTGTCAGAGTGCTCAATGACTCCCAATTCCAGCATCTTGTGGACTTCCACTTTGATGCTTTCCTTAACTTGGTCAGACTGTCTGAAAATTTTGTTTTTGACAGGCATGCTGTCTCGTGTGTCCACATCATGGGTACACACGTGTGTCTGACCAGGGGTTATGGAAAAGAGCTCAGCAAACTGTTGTAAGACTTTCCTACAGTCAGCTTGCTGTTGGCCAGAGAGGGTGTCTGAATAGATCACTCCATCTACTGAGCCATCTTTAGGGTCAGTGGAGAGGAGATCAGGGAGAGGTTCACTCTCAGCTTCCTGGTCCTCATCTGTTACCATCAACAGATTCACATCTGCCCTGTCATGAAAGAGTTTGAAGCGGTTCACATGGATCACCCTTTTGGGGGTCCTGCTAGTGCCTAGGTCTACCAGGTAGGTGACCTGACTCTTTCTCTCTAGCACTGGGTTAGGGCTACTCCATCTGTCCTGAAGTGCCCTGGGAGCCACAGGCTCCAGAACCCAGACTTTCTGCCCTGGCTGAAATTCAACCATAGCAGCCTTTTGGTCATACCACATCTTCTGGGGTTGTTGGCTGGCCTCAAGGTTTTTACTTGCCTTTTCCATATACTCTGCCATCCTGGAACGTAGACCTAGTACATAGTCCACTATATCTTGTTTAGACTCATGAAGAGGTCTCTCCCAGCCTTCTTTTACAAGAGCTAGTGATCCCCTTACAGGATGGCTAAACAGAAGTTCAAAGGGGGAAAACCCTACTCCCTTCTGAGGCACCTCTCTGTAGGCGAACAGCAGACATGGCTCAAGGTTCAAGTGGACCCACTATGTCCACACCCACTCTTTCAAAGGGGACCCCCACCACTGGAAGTGGAATGAGGGGGGCCTTTGGGTGGCCACCTGTCTTACCACTGGCTTGACAGGTGGCACAGGAGACACAAAACTCCTTTACTTTCTGGGACATGTTGGGCCAATAGAAATGGTTGACTAACCTCTCCCAAATCTAGGTTTGTCCCAAATGCCCAGCAAGTGGAATATCATGAGCTAAGGTCAGAATGAACTTCCTAAACTCCTGAGGGACTACCACTCTCCTAGTGGCACCAGGTTTGGGATCTCTCACCTCAGTGTAGAGGAGTCCATCTTCCCAATAGACTCTATGTGTTCCAGTGATTTTTCCTTTGGTCTCTTCTGCAGCTTGCCCTTAAACAACTGTTCCCTTGTGGGTCCCCCGGGCCTAAGAGTTCAACCTGATAAGGTTCCAACTCCATGGGCTTAGTTCCATCAGAGGGCAGAACTTCTTCCTGGGCAGAGAGGTTATTTTTCTTTTGTTGTGTCGAAGCTGGTTCCCCAGTCTTCATTCCTTTTCTCTTGGAGGGTTGGGCCATTATTCCAGGCTCCAACACCACTTTTTCACCCCGAGCCTTGCACTGTGCCCTTGTCTTGACACACACCAGTTCAGGGATACCCATCATGGCTGCATGGGTTTTGAGTTCTACCTCAGCCCATTCTGAGGACTCCAGGTCATTTCCAAGCAAACCACCTGTTTGAGGCCATTGACCCCTCCCCATTCTAAAGTTACCATAGCCATAGGATGTACTTTAGTCTGATTGTGAGCGTTGGTGACTGGATAAGTTTGTCCAGTCAGGTATTGTCCTGGGGAAACCAGTTTCGCTATCACCATGGTGACACTGGCACCTGCATCCCTCAGGCCTTCTACACTAGTCCCATTAATTAAGAGCTGCTGCCTGTATTTTTGCATATTAGGGGGCCAGGCAGCTAGTGTGGCTAAGTCCACCCCACCCTCAGAAACTAATGTAGCTTCAGTGTGAACCCTGATTTGCTCTGGCAACACTATTGATCCCACCTGGAGACTGGCTATTCCAGTGCTAACTGGAGTAGAGTTTGAAGTGGAACCTTTCTTGGGACAGGCCTGGTCTCCAGTCTGGTGTCCCTGCTGATTATAGCTACGACACCAGGCCTTTTTGGGATCAAAGATTTTACCCTCGTACCCAAAATTGGGTTGTGAAGAGGCTTTGGACCCTCCCTCCTGAGCAGGTTTTTGGGGCCCTGTAGAAGACTCTTTACTTTTACTCTTGGATGTCTCATCACTCTTCTCCTGGGGAGTCTTTGTGACTCCTTTCTTTTGGTCACCCCCGTGGAAGTCTTGGTCACCCTAGTCTTGACCCAATGGTCCGCCTTCTTTCCCAATTCTTGGGGAGAAATTGGTCCTAGGTCTACCAGATGCTGATGCAGTTTATCATTGAAACAATTACTTAAAAGGTGTTCTTTCATAAACAGATTGTACAGCCCATCATAATCACTTACACCACTGCCATTAATCCAACCATCCAGTGTTTTGACTGAGAAGTCAACAAAATCAACACAGGTCTGGCATGAGGGTTTTTTAGCCCCCCTGAACCTAATCCTGTACTCCTCAGTTGAGAATCCAAAGCCCTCAATCAGGGTAGCCTTCATGAAGTCATAGGATTCTGCATCTTTTCCAGAGAGTGTGAGGAGTCTATCCCTACACTTTCCAGTGAACATTTCCCAAAGGAGAGCACCCCAGTGAGATCTGTTTACTTTTCTGGTTGCACAAGCCCTCTCAAAAGCTGCGAACCATTTGGTGATGTCATCACCATCTTCATATTTAGTTACAATCCCTTGGGAGATTTTTAGCATGTCAGGAGAATATCTGACCCTATTTAAATTGCTGCCACCATTGATGGGACCTAAGCCCATCTCTTGTCTTTCCCTTTCTATGGCTAGGATCTGTCTTTCAAAAGCCAATCTTCTGGCCATCCTGGCTAACAGGAGGTCATCTTCATTGAGGCTGCCCTCAATGCTTGCAGAGCTTTTGGACTCTCCTGTGAGAGAAGCAACATCTCTGACTATCACTTCTGGAGTCAGGGTTGGAGAAACACTGGGCTCCTAACTAGGACTGGAAGTGGGAGTTTTTCCACATCACTAGCATCCCCCTCTGTGAGGACATCATCAGAGGGGTTGTTTATAGCAAACTCTGCCAAAAGCTCCTGGAGCTGTACTTTGGTAGGGTTTGAACCAGTTTTTATCTTTTTGATTTTGCAGAGAGACCTTAACTCTGACATCCTAAGATGCAGGTAAGGGGTGAGGTTGAGTTCCATCACTATCTCTTCTGCAGCAGACATTATGGGGGTCATTACAACCCTGGCAGATGGTGTTAAAGGTGCGGTAATACCGCAAACAGGCCGGCGGACCAAAAAAGGGAATCATGATCCTGGCGGAAACCGCCAACAAAGACAGCCACTTTAACATATCGCCCGCCACGGCGGTACAGACAAGCAGCGCGGCGGTCACCGCCAACAGACAGGCGGAAGACAATGTACCACCCATAGTATCACAACCTACCAATCCGCTCAGATCGAAATACTACAGGCACCTCAGGGGGAAGAGAAGGGGGGGCACCTCAGCCGGATGAGTGCAAAGCCAGATCCACGATGGGGCTCCATGCCCATTGATGTATCCTGGGGAGTGCAAAGCCACAGTCTCTCAAGTCTCTACAGTGGGAGGCTTGCCCACTGTACCATCCTGGGGAGTGCAAAGCCACAGTCTCTCAAGTCTCTACAGTGGGTGGGTTGCCCACTGTTACATCCTGGGGAGTGCAAAGCCACAGTCTCTCAAGTCTCTACAATGGGTGGCTTGCCCACTGTACCATCCTGGGGAGTGCAAAGCCACAGTTTCTCAGGTCACTACAGTGGGTGGGTTGCCCACTGGACCATCCTGGGGAGTGCAAAGCCACAGTCTCTCAAGTCTCTACAGTGGGTGGCTTGCCCACTGTTACATCCTGGGGAGTGCAAAGCCACAGTTTTGCAAGTAGATAACAGCCTCCACTGGTTCTGGAGGGGGACTGGTGCCCAGACTGGATTAGTCTCCCTGTGAATGTTCCTGTCCCGTCACTGTCCCAGCTGTACATGGGATACCGATGCTTGATGTGGCGGCCTTTTCATTCTTCCCCGGTGCATGCCCTGTTCAGCGGTGCTTTGCCATGGCGGTCTCTGGACTGTTCAGCGGTGCTTTGCCATGGCGGTCTCTGGACTGTTCAGCGGTGCTTTGCCATGGCGGTCTCTGGACTGTTCAGCGGTGCTTTGCCATGGCGGTCTCTGGACTGTTCAGCGGTGCTTTGCCATGGAGGTCTCTGGACTGTTCAGCAGTGCTTGCCCTGTTCAGCGGTGCTTTGCCATGGCGGTTCTGGACTGGGCATAGGTGTGTGGCATGACGTTCTCTGGACTGGGCATTGGTGTGTGGCATGACGTTCTCTGGACTGGGCATTGGTGTGTGGCATGACGTTCCCTCATTGCCCAGTGGGGCTGTGGCAGCCGGGGCTATCCTGGGCACTGACTCTGGCGGTGGTCTCCTGACCAGTGATGATACTTGGGCCCTCCTGGGCACTGACTCCGGCGGTGGTCTCCTGACCAGTGACGATACTTGGGCCCTCCTGGGCACTGACTCTGGCGGTGGTCTCCTGACCAGTGATGATACTTGGGCCCTCCTGGGCACTGACTCCGGCGGTGGCGGTGGTCTCCTGACCAGTGACGATACTTGGGCCCTCCTGGGCACTGAATCCGGCGGTGGCAGTGGTCTCCTGACCAGTGACGATACTTGGGCCCTCCTGGGCACTGAGTCCGGCGGTGGCGGTGGTTTCCGGACCAGTGACGATACTTGGGCCCTCCTGGGCACTGACTCCGGCGGTGGTCTCCTGACCAGTGACGATATTTGGGCCCTCCTGGGCAATTACTCTGCCGGTGGTCTCCGGACCAGTGACGATACTTGGGCCCTCCTGGGCTATGACTCTGGCGGTGGTCTCCGGACCAGTGACGACAGTGCTGGCGGTGGCGTCCCGACTGCCGGGAAGGATGCCGCCCTTCTCCGCCGTGATGCTCACACCAGGCTGTGCAGACTTCCTCTGGCTCTTCCCCACCTTTGGAGGAGTCACAGCTGACTCTGCAATCCCCCTGGGACCCCTGTGAGTTGTTTTGCCTCCAGGAGTCTTCACAGGGTCCCGTCAGCCAGTTTCCAATTTCAGAGCCTTTACAGGGGGTGGGCTGCCAGTGCCTTGGCTCCGGGTCACACTGCCTGCCCTGGTGGCCGGTGCACTCCACACACCTTGAACAGGCACCACTGGGATTGGAGGCTTTTTGGCTGAGGCGCTATGACGGGACTGATGAATTGGAGGGGGGGGGGTGGGGGCAAAAAGGTCAACTTCACAGAGGGACAGTTTCTGACGAACCCTGGGATGGGTAGTTGGAGGGGGTCTGGGAGTGGAGGAAGAGGAGGTGGTTCTAGGAGGTGTCACTTTAGGTGTTTTGGGTGCAGGTGCAGGTACTGGAGGCTGTCATGAGGTGGATGGATGTTGCGTGTGCGGGTGCCCGCGTTTGTGTACTTTGGGAGGGGGCGTCACAGACACACTGGGAGAGGACACAGGGGACGTGTAAATGGGAGTGGAGGTGGTGTTTGCAGGTGAGCGGGGTGTGGTGCTGGGTGTTCTGTTGCGACTCCTGGTGCCTGTAGATGTAGTGCATGCAGGTGAGAGTGTAGACGAGACAGGGAGGGAGACGATGAGGATGGGGGACACAGTGGAGGCAGTGGATGTTGCTGTGTCTGCATGTGGGTGATGCTTGTGTGTGTGCCTGTGGGTTGTGTGGTACCTATGTTTGCCTGAGCTTCCCTTGTGTGTTGACGTGTGTGCATGCTGGTCTGTAGGTGTGCTTGGGATGGGCTGGGGTACAGGGGATTGGGTCTGGATGGAGGAGGTTGGAGGTGGGAGGCTAGACACAGGGACAATGGCTGCCATCAGTGCTGAGGCCAGAGATTGCAGGGTTTGCTGAAGGACAGCCTGACCAGAATGAATGCCCTCCAGGAATGCATTACCGTGTTGCAACTCCCTTTCTACACCCTGGATGGCATTCACAATGGTAGACTGCCCAACAGTGAGTGACCTGAGGAGGTCAATGGCCTCCTCACTGAGGGCAGCAGGGGTGACTGGGGCAGGGCCTGAGGTGCCTGGGGCGAAAGTGATGCCCACCCTCCTGGGTGAGCGGGCACGGGGTGAAGGCTGAGGGTCTGCTGGGAGGGCGGTGCTGGTAGGGAAGGTGGCGGCTGTACCTGTAGAAGTGGGGCGCACAGATGGTGCCGCCACCACAAGGGAGCTCCCATTGGCGGACAAGTCCGTGTCGCTGCTTGGTGATCCGGTGGCCAACGTGAAGCTCCCCTCGCCCTCCGTCCCACTGGTGCATTCTGAGTCCGTGGTGTGGCCCTCCATGGCCATGTGGGATGCAGCTCCCTCGTGCCCCGGTGCCACTGTACCTCCGCCTGATGATGCTGATGCACAAAAGAACATGGAGAGCACAAAAAGGGGGGAAGACAGAAGAAAGACAGTTTGAGTGCATGGCATACCGCTACCGTTGGCGGACAATACAGACACAGCAGCCCCCTGCACTACGCCGTGCTCCTGGCCTCTGCAGATGCAATTTTTGGGATCTGGCCTACATGGCTATGGTGGACATCTGCACACATGGATGCCACAGGGGCATCTATACCTGTACTTGGCACTCTACTGCAGTGGGGTAGAGTGCCACATGGCCTGCATTACAGAGGGGCCTAGCCTACGGAACTCACCCTGGCCGAGGTACACCCACAAGCCTCCTCCTCCTCACAGACCCCTCCACTGCGCCCAAAGTCCGCAGAATGAGAGAGTACTCACCCCCTTGTGTCTGCTGTGATGCCCTCAAGCGCCCATCCAACTCAGGGTAGGCCACCGCCAGGGTCCGGGACATCAGGGGGGTCATGGGGCAACGGGCACCCCTCCCACGGTGAGAGGCCATCCCCAGCTGAGCATCCGCCGTCTTCTTGCTCCAGCGGCGAATGTCCTCCCATCTTTTCCGGCAGTGGGTGCCCCGTCTCTGGTGGACCCCCAGGGTCCGGACGTCCTTGGCGATGGCACGCCAAATGTCCTTCTTCTGATGGGCGCTGACCTACATGACATGCACAAGGGAAGAAGCAAAGTCATTACCAACTGCACTGTTGATGTGAGTGGCCTCCCTCCCTACCCTAGCCATGTGGCACATTCATTCACATGCATTCATGTTCCCTGAACTCTGCACCCTTCCCTCTTACAACCAGCCCTCTCCACCCAGGTCTAGCCCATACAACGTGCTACCTGTGTACTAACCTGTTGGTCTGGAGGACCGTAGAGTAGCGTGTACTGGGGAAGGGCCCCGTCTACCAGTTTCTCCAACTCCTGAGCAGTGAAGGCAGGGGCCCTTTCCCCAGATGCAGCAGCCATTGTCGCTTCCAGACCGAGGTCACAGCAGCACTTGCAGTGTAGGTCCTCTCCTGTTTAAAATCAGGTATCTAGTGATTGAACAGATAGAAAATGGTGGTGACGTCCGCGGCGGTAACGTCCGTGGCGGTGCGTATCATCACCGCCGGCGCACTTGTTCATTGGCTCCTGGGACCCATAGGGTCCAATGTTAACCAATGCAGCATTGCGCCGCGGTCAACGACCGCCTACCGCGACTGTGTGCAGCGGCAACGCAGTTACCCCACAATCCCATTGTCCCAGTTTAGTGTTCAGGCAGCCGCCATTTCAGGGGCCCACATGGCTTCATTTACTTCTGCATCACACATAGCTAGGCCTACACTCAACACACATACAGGAAGGGTTTTGTGTTTTGTGTCGTCCGCTGTGTAACTGTGGGTACATACCTGGAAGAAACTGACTCGATCGTCGCTGTTGTCCTTCCTAGGCACAGTCAGCTGGGACATGTGAGGAGATGGCGGAATCCTCCGGTGTACCGACTGCTGGTGGACCTGTTGACAATGGAGGAGCAACATTTAATCGTCACCTACAGGTTTGACCGTGCCACTATCCAGGAACTATGTACCCAGTTGGAGCCAGACCTGATGTCACCAATCCGCCATCCCACTGGAATACCCCCTGACGTGCAGGTGCTGTCAGTGCTCCATTTCCTTGCAAGTGGGTCTTTTCAGACAACAGTGGCCATGCCATCAGGGATGTACCAGCCTATGTTTTCCAACGTCTTGTCCAGAGTGTTGTCTGCCCTGCTGAAACACGTAAGGAGATACATCATTTTCCCTGAGGTGGGAGATTTGGCTACAGTGAAAGGTGACTTCTATGCCCTTGGACATATCCCCAACATCATAGTTGCTATTGATGGGACCCATGTAGCTCTGGTCCCCCCCCACAGGAGTGAACAGGTGTACAGGAACATGAAGAGTTATCATTCTATGAATGTACAGATGGTATGTTTGGCCGACCAGTACATCTCCCAGGTTAATGCTATGTTCCCTGGCTCAGTGCATGACGCCTACATCCTGCGGAATAGCAGCATCCCTGATATGATGGGTCAACTCCAGAGGCACCGTGTGTGGCTATTAGGGGACTCTGGTTACCCCAACCTGTCCTGGCTATTGACCCAAGTGAGGAATCCCAGGACCAGGGCAGAGGAACGCTACAATGAGGCCCATGGGCGGACTAGGAGGGTGATCGAACGCACCTTCGGCCTCCTTAAGGCCGGGTTCAGGTGCCTCCATGTGACAGGTGGTTCCCTATTCTACTCACCGAAGAAGGTGTGCCAGATCATCATCGCCTGCTCGATGCTTCACAATCTTGCTTTGCGATGCCAGGTGCCTTTTCTGCAGGAGGATGGTCCAGATGACGGTGTTGTGGCAGCTGTGGAGCCTGTGGACAGTGATGAGGAGGAAGCTGAGGAAGAAGACAACGATAACAGGGAGTCAGTCATACTGCAATATTTCCAGTGACACACAGGTGAGAAAATTTTCATTTTTACCATTATATTCACTGTCACACTTCCTCCTCTATCCTGTGTGTAATTTCATGGGATTATTTGGTAACTGAGTTGTTTCTTTCCATTACGGTTTCACAGGTGTGGTTACCAACGTGTGTCATCTGCATGCATCCTTCAAGGACTTGTGATGTGTGACAGTGGTATGTTGCCTTTACAACTAAAAACGCATTTTGACACTGTCATTGATAATACATTTTACCAAATCATAGACTGACTCCAGATTGTTTTGTAGTTCAAGGGTGTTGATTTAAGTGCTCAAAAATGGAGGGGGGTTGTAAAATGGTGATGGGTGATGGTGGAGGAATGTCCATGGCAGAGTCCAGTCTATTAGTCTTACAGGTGCACTGCTCATGTGGGCATAGGAAATGGAGCTGGGGCATTTTAAGTATGGACATGGTAACAAAGTGGGGCAGTGGGAGGACAATCAGGGTAGTCTCATTTCCTGGCGGGGGTCTTGCCATCTTGCTCTGTCCTGTTCTTGGATCTCAGGGACCGCTTGCGTAGTGGTTGTCCATCTGCAGGGGGTGGGGTGCTGGTGTGGTGGTCCTGTGGCGGGGCGTCCTGTCCACTAGCGCCGGCGGAGGTGGTGGGCAGTTCATCGTCCATGCTAGTGTCAGGGGCCCCTTGGAGTGCCATGGTGTCCCTCAAGGTCTGCTGTATGTCCTTCAGCACCCCTACGATGATGCCCAAGGCGGAGCTGATGGTCCTGAGCTCCTCCCTGAACCCCAAATACTGGTCCTCCTGCAGGCGCTGGGTCTCCTGAAACTTGACCAGGACCGTCGCCATCGTCTCCTGGGAGTGGTGGTATGCTCCCATGATGGAGGATAGGGCCTTGTGGAGAGTGGGTTCCCTTGGCCTGTCCGCCCGCTGTCGCACAGCAGCACTCCCAGTTCCCCTGTGTTCCTGTGCCTCCGTCCCCTGGACCGTGTGCCCACTACCACTGCCCCCAGGTCCCTGTTGCTGTTGGGGTGGTGGGTTATCCTGGGTTCCCTGTAGTGGTGGACACACAGCTGATTGACGTGTCCTGGGTACGGAGGTTTGGGCCCGCTGGGTGGGTGCTGTACTGGTGCCACCAGAGGGTGGAAGGTCAGTGTTGGGCTGTGCCTGTGCAAGGGGAACCAACTGTCCCGAGGCCCACGATGGTCCGGGCTCCAGTAGGGCAGAGCTGCTATCGTCACTGTGGGCCTCTTCTGTGGGTGGAGTGGAGATGTCTGGACCCTCCGGTGTGGGGACGGTCCTTTGTGATCCTGCAGGGGCATAATAGCATGATTATTGCATGTATGTGTGTCATGGTGTGCAATGTGTGGCTCACCGTGTACACCAGTGCAAGCATTCCTGTGTGGGGGCTTGTGTGATGATGATTGGGGGGGTGTTCTGGGTATGTGCAGTGGGCATGCTTTAGTGCTGGGTGTCCATGCTTAGTTGTGTCATGCAGGGCTTGGTGTTGGGATGTGTGGTTTGTGTTATGAGTACATTGGTGAGGAGTTTGAGTGATAGGGGAGGGGGCGAGGGTGGGGGGGGTGATAGCATGCAGGTAGGGTGGGGGATATGATAGTTAAGATTTGACTTACCAGTGTCCATTCCTCCACCAACTCCTCCGAGGCCCTCTGGATGCATGATGGTCAAGACTTGCTCCTCCCATGTTGTTAGTTGTGGGGGAGGAGGTGGGGGTCCGCCGCCAGTCCGCTGAACCGCGATGTTGTGCCTGGAGACAGTTGAACGCACCTTCCCCCGTAGGTCGTTCCACCTCTTCCTGATGTCCTCCCGATTTCTTGGGTGCTATCCCGCAGCGTTGATCCTGTCCACTATTCTGCACCATAGCTCCATCTTCCTGGCTATGGATGTGTGCTGCACCTGTGAGCCAAATAGCTGTGGCTCTACCCGGACGATTTCCTCCACCATGACCCTGAGCTCCTCCTCGGAAAAGCAGGGGTGTCTTTGGCATGCCATGGGGTGGTGTGTGTGATGTGTGGGGCGGTGTGAGTGTTGATGTGTGTGGTGATGTGTAGTGGTGTGTGGTGTTTTGTGCGTGGATGTTGTGTGGGTGATAGTGTTGTGTGCCTCTGTGTGGTAGGGTTGTCTATGCTGTGCTGTCTCTCTGGCCTTCGTCAACATTTTTGGTCGTAGGGGTTTGTGGGTGATGTGGGTGTGTGTTTTATATTGTGTTGGGTGTGTGGGAGTGTTGTTTGTATGTGTATCAGGTGTGTGTATTTGGAATTGTCTAATGTGGTGGTGTTTTGGAGATGTGTGTGTATTTTGAGCGCAGCGGTGTGTACCGCCAATGGAATACTGCGGTCGAAAGACCGCCGCGTGGATTCGTGGGTCGTAATAGCATGGGCGTGTTTCTGTTGGCGTGGAGGATTTGTTTTCTCCAGTTTAACACTGACCTTTGGTGTGGCGGAGTTGTGTGGGTGTCTGAATTTCGGCGGTTTCCGAAATGTGTGTCATAATAGCTGTGGCGGAATTCCGCACCCGCGGCGGTGTATTGGCGGTCTCCTGCACGGCGGTAAGCGGCTTTTACCACCAATGTTGTAATGACCCCCTATATTTCTAAAAGTTGGAATACTTTTTAAGAATCTAAAACTATCTCTAGAACTTAATTCAAACTTTTACAAAACTTTTAAACTCTTAATGAAATGCTAACAGGGACTAACACAAGGCCCTAGCAGGACTTTTAAAAATTTAGGAAAATAGCTCACATTTCAAAAATCAGTTTCTAATGACAATTTTTTGAATTTAGTCGTGTGATCAGGTATTGGCTGAGTAGTCTAGCAAATGCAAAGTCTTGTACCCCACCGCTGATGCACCAATGTAGGAAGATGGCTCTGTATGTACTATTTCAAAGTAAAAAATAGCATGCACAGACTCCAAGGGTTCCCCTTAGAGGTAAGATAGTGGCAAAAAAGAGATAATTCTAATGCTCTATTTTGTGGTAGTGTGGTCGAACAGCAGGCTTATCAGAGGGTAGTGTTAAGCATTTGTTGTACATACACAGGCAATAAATGAGGAACACACAGTCAAATACAATTCTAGGCCAATAGGTTTTAATATAGAAAAATATATTTTCTTAGCTTATTTTAAGAACCACAGGTTCAAGATTTACACACAATACTTTAAATGAAAGGGATTTCACTCAGGTATCTTAGGAACTTTGAATCATCACAATACCATGTACAGAGTTGGCAAAAATGGCACTAAGCTATTTTAAAATTGGACACTGCAAAATTCAACAGTTCCTGGTGGAGGTAAGTATTGGTTAGTTTTGCAGGTAGGTAAAGCACTTACAGGGTTCAAAGTTGGGTCCAAGGTAGCCCACCGTTGGGGGTTCACGGCAAACCCAAAGTTACCACACCAGCAGCTCAGGGTCGGTCAGGTGCAGAGGTCAAAGTAGTGCCCAAAACGCATAGGCTCCAAAAGAGATAGGGGTGCCCTTGTTCTAGTCTGCCAGCAGGTAGGTACCCGCGACTTCGGAGGGCAGACCAGGGAGGTGTTGTAGGGCACCGGGGGGGACACAAGTCAGCACAGAAAGTACACCCTCAGCGGCACAGGGGCGGCCGGGTGCAGACGGCAAACAGGCGTCGGGTTCGCAATAGGTTTCAATGGGAGACCCAGGGGTCTCTTCAGCGAAGCAGGCAGGCAAGGGGGGGGAGCTCCTTGGGGTAGCCACAACCTGGACTAGGAAGAGGACCACCTGGGGGTTGCTCCTGCACTAGAGGTCGGATACTTCTGGTCCTGGGGGCTGCGGGTGCAGTGGGCTTACCAGGCGTCGGGTTCTTTGAAGCAGGCAGTCGCGGTCAGGGGGAGCCTCTGGATTCCCTCTGCAGGTGTCGCTGTGGGGGCTCAGGAGGGTCAACTCTGGCTACTCACGGTCTCGCAGTTGCTGGGGAGTCCTCCCTGTAGAGTCAGTTTTCCACAGGTCGAGCCGGGGGCGTCGGGTGCAGAGTGGAAAGTCTCACACTTCCGGCGGGAAACGTGAGGTCTTTAAAAGTTGCTTCTTTGTTTCAAAGTTGTAGTTTCTTTGGAACAGGGCCGCTGTCCTCAGGACTTCTTGGTCCTTTTAGATGCAGGTAGTCCTCTGAGGTTTCAGAGGTCGCTGGACCCTGGGGGACGCGTCGCTGTTGCAGTTTTTCTTGAAGTGGGGAGACAGGCCGGTAGGCCTGGGGCCAAAGCAGTTGGTGTCTCCGTCTTCTCTGCACGGCTTCAGGTCAGCAGTCCTTCTTCGTCTTCAGGTTGCAGGAATCTATCTTTCTAGGTTCTGGGGGGCCCTAAATACTCGATTTAGGGGTGTGTTTAGGTCTGGGAGGATAGTAGCCAATAGCTACTAGCCCTGAGGGTGGCTATACCCTCTTTGTGCCTCCTCCCAGTGGGGAGGGGGTCACATCCCTAATCCTATTGGGGGAATCCTCCATCTGCAAGATGGAGGATTTCTAAAAGTCAGAGTCACCTCAGCTCAGGACACCTTAGGGGTTGTCCTGACTGGCCAGTGACTCCTCCTTGTTTTTCTCATTATCTCCTCCGGCCTTGCCTCCAAAAGTGGGGCAGTGGCCAGAGAGGGCGGGCATCTCCACTAGCTGGGATGCCCTGTGTCGCTGTAACAAAGGGGGTGAGCCTTTGAGGCTCACCGCCAGGTGTTACTGTTCCTGCAGGGGGAGGTGAGAAGCACCTCCACCCAGTACAGGCTTTGTTCCTGGCCACAGAGTGACAAAGGCACTCTCCCCATGTGGCCAGCAACATGTCTGGTGTGTGGCAGGCTGGTAAAACTAGTCTGCCCACACTGGAAGTCGGGTATGTTTTCAGGGGGCATCTCTAAGATGTCCTCTGGGTGTATTTCACAATAAGATGTACACTGGCATCAGTGTGCATTTATTGTGCTGAGAAGTTTGATACCAAACTTCCCAGTTTTCAGTGTAGCCATTATGGTGCTGTGGAATTCGTGTTTGACAGACTCCCAGACCACATGCAGCAGCCCTTAGAGACCTTCCCTGGCATCAGGGCCCTTGGTACCAGCAGTACCAGTTACAAGGGACTTATCTGGATGCCAGGGTGTGCCAATTGTGGAGACAAAGGTACAGGTTAGGGAAAGAACACTGGTGCTGGGGACTGGTTAGCAGGCCTCAGCACACTTTCAAATCATAACTTTGCATCAGCAAAGGCAAAAAGTCAGGGGGTAACCATGCCAAAGAGGCATTTCCTTACAACACTGTTCACCCATGCCAGGGCCCTTATCCCCAAGCATATGACACATACTGTAAAGAAGTACCTACATTTTTATTTAACAGTAAAAAAGATTCTAAAACTAGGGGAAACGCTTTAACTAACCTAACCTATCCTAACTACACATCACCCACAACTGGCCCTAACTACGCTAATCTAAACTTACTTGTCACACTTAACTAAACACTCTAAACATCAACCCCCCACCCCCCTTATATGACGGGACACATGTAGGACAACATATACTAACCTAAACACATACTATCTAATCCTAAACATATATATATATATATATATATATACACAAATATATTTGTATATATTTTTTAATAAAAAAAAAATATTTTATACACATAAACCCCAACATCATCCTACAAACACACACCCACAAAAAAACACATGTGAAGATATAATCCCCTCCACCCCCAACCCACTTATACTAACTTAACTAACAGCCTATTCTAACCTAACACTAATCCCCCTAAAAACACTAAATATAAGAACCAGGAAAGAGGAGGAAGGGGAGGGAATCATGGCTGAGGGTCAGAAAGTCACAAGTTTGCCCTCTGCAGGTTCTTCTTTATCCCATGCAGTCTCCTGCTATTGCGGGACACCTCCTGCTGCAGCCTGTCCATCCTGCGCAACATCTGTTGCATGTCACGTCTCATGTTCATAAATTTGGTATTGTCTATGACTGCAGCAGGGGTTGTCTGTGTGCCACTAGTGGATGGTGGTGCTGGTGCTGATGCCGTGCTTGGAGGGGGAGATGCAGGAGCTGCAGTCCGTGGGCCTGGAGCTGATGATGTAGAGGGACCTGCAACAGTGGCTGTCATCCTTGGTGCGACAGTAGTCGGAGTGGTGGTGCTGGTGGTGGTGCCTGTTCTGGGCAAGGATGGCCCCACTGGGGCAAATGCCCTCCAGACCGCTGTGGCTCTCTCATGGCGATAACCCTGTGCCATGTTGAGGAACCCAGACTTCACATCCAGAATGTAGTGGTAACGCATCACCCTCCTCTGGAATTCGCTGATCTGATTGGCATCCATGTTGGCAGCTGTAAAAATAGAGAAAGCCAAACATTAGTTACATCATTGTGTGATAAATCTACTGATGATATTCTAACACTTCCTCAAAATTAGCTTAAACAGTCCAAATCACAGTACAGATCATAGATTGTCCATGAGGAATGACATGTCAACGCAGCCTACACATCTCCTGTCTAACAGCACAGTAATACTCAAAAAGGTGAGTATCGACTTAAATGATCTATGCATCGTTGTTCTGCCATTAGTCACATAACAAATGCTGCAAGTCCTCCACATGTGACAGGCCAACTAATGACTATTTTCTGGATGACAGTCAAGGGCCACAAGATCTGCGATTTGTAAATGGAATTGCCAGGACGGTATGCAGTTGCTAATCATGAGGAGGTATCCTAGGTTGGAACAAATGAAAGTTGGAATTACATGTCTGTCTTCTACACTGGGATCCTCACACCTAGGTACACATATTTCATAAACCTAACCCTGTGCCTCAGGGGGTGATGGACATGCAACACATAATTTCAAACATCAAGGACAGCCAGGAAGCTTTGGACAGTTGTCCATGGGTTTAGTCAGTCCACCACAGTTAAGGAGGGATGCCAACTAGGATAGACAGAAACATTGGACAATCACATCCACATTTATGTTCCTAATTGCGGACAATTGTCAACATCATTTGATCTCACTAATACCTTTCCAAAAACAAGCACTTAGATGCAAGCACCCATCGGGGCTTGAGCTGCATGCACACCTATGACATTCTACTCAAGTGCCACATAAACGCAGCACAGCATGTGGAGCTAGATGCTGCTAGAAAGTCAAACACAGAGTCCTACATGTTCATTAGTTAACAGGGAGGCTCAAGTCTGTGGGTAATACTTCGGCATCACTGGTCTGTGTGAATCAGGGTATGACTTGCTGACTAAATCATGAAAATGGATATCTCCAAACATTTCATTGGCACAAATGTAGCAACAAATATCACCCGGTTCACCTGCCCATGCCTACAGCGCAGCACTAGATTCCCAAAATATGACTCTCCGCCACTGATTGTCCAAATCAAAAATGGAACAAAATGACAAATTCCATTAAAGTCACATACCAGATTTTGTGCCAGCACATCATACGTCTGACACACAGGAGTCAATCACACAAGAGCTGCAAACACAACACAGAACTAACATATCAACACTTACTGGATATGTCTGGGTCCGCAAATCGAGCCACTTCTTCAATTGTGTAGGGGGCTGGTCCACCTGTAAAACATGGAAGGGTGAAATGTGCTCAATGTCTGCTCACTGTACAAAACGTGGAACAAAAACTCTGTGTGTGACATTTTATATGATAGACCAGCATCCTCAGGCATGTAGACACCCCAACAGACATACCACTGCAAACATATATTGACCTCGTCACTCCAGTGAGTGATAGAGATACATATGCACACATGCACTGGCCCTAACAATCATGTGGTGACAAACATGATTACTCAACTGGGTGTAGAATTATTTGTAGAGGGTACTCAAGTTCTTCATTTGTTGTTATTAGAGACATGCAAAGCCACATTCCTGGTGCACTGTAAAACCAGTTACTCAGGGATTGTGGCTTGTGCATCAAGGGACAATCAGTTACTGTGTGATGCTCATGTGGGTTGAGTTTAGCTCATGAAGTATTATGCTTTCTATGGTCCATTATATGTGGGGCTGTGTTGTCTGTAGATTACATATGCCACATTGCCAGTGTACCCAGAGCCGTAGATGCCCCCTATGACACCATGATGGCAGGGCTCCTGTGTGTTACTTGATGACAATGTTACACTAAACATGGATTGGCCATTTATCTAAATCAAAATAATAAACAAATATATGCAGACAGTGTCTAATTTGATCATCTGTGACAGAATGCATGGGCACAGGTGTAGTCATTGCACCCGAAATGTGTTACTCATGGCCTTGTGTACCTACATCAGGTATTGTAAATCACAGGTAGCCACATTCATCAACTTACATTTGCCAAGTTGGGTGATCCGTGGTTTTATAAAGAACTGACATTGTCCCCTAATTCAAATCTGATTTAGCAAATGTCCTACTGTGGCAATCTTAATGAGGTCGGTCTCAATTTGTATGCCCCTTGGGAATGGCAGCAGTCACAGGAATGCTGGTCTGCTGATCTTAGCATACACCCATGTTTGTGATAGCCTTCATACTGAGAAGTTACCTATTGTACATATGATGCACTAGATCAGCAGGGGTGTACCAAACGTAAACTAGCAAACTATTTCGTCACTTTAAATGTATGATGGAAGCAGTCAGAGGTCCCTTGCACAACATCATGGAAATAAATAATTTGTGACCATGCATTCACCAAGATCCCATGATGACTCATTAACTTATGAACATTATTTGGCTAGAAAGTGACACAGATGGCAAATGCATCAGCTCTATACCAGCAATTGTGCCCAAGGCAAATTAAAACACACAGGAACAATGAACATAGGGCCAAATAATCTTTTTGTTTTTAATGTGTAGCATTTGCTTCATGTTTTTACGCTACAGCTATGGAAAGGAGCACCAAACATTTAGATATTATCCTGTGTGCATTACTTTAGCATCAATTTCTAATTTAAATGCTGCACGCACAAACCAGGTCAAAGTATCAGCCTAAGATATTACCAGAGGTTAGGAAGAACTTTGTACATATGGCCATGAATACATTTCAGACATGTATTCCAAATAATTGGGGACTAAATGAATTCCTTGCTTTAGCATGTGAAATACATCTCATTCCTTGTACACTCACAGCCCATGAATAAAACATATGTTTGAGCTGCATTACCATCATCTATTGACGTCAAAGCAGCACTAATTTACAAGTTCAAGTTGTGTTTTGTAAGTTTGTGCAGCTTTTGCGTCAACAAATGACGGTAATGTGTAGCAAATATTGTATAAATCAGGGCCACTGTATATTTAACTTGCATTCCACATGTCCACAAACATTGCATGCAGCATGTAAACAAATCTGCTACTGTCACTACAGAGCATTTGAATGTGCACATTAGTCTGATCTGTACTCACCAACAGGGCCACCAATCACCACACCCAGGTGGTCCAGCAGGTCTTGCTCTCTGGCCACAAAGTCAGCCCATCAATGCTTGAGTTGGTGGTCGTTGCACTGGCTGTTGAATACTCTCTTCAGATGGAACAGCACCTTGGACCACCTGAGCCTCCTCGCTACCGTGTGATACCCCTGTATCACCCTGCCACCAGCCTCTAACATCAGGGGAAGGAAGTGGCACAACCGCCAAATTAAAGCCCCCAGCTCCTCCTCACCCATTCTCCCCAGACGTGGCCTTCCCAACATGACAAAAATAATAGGGATAGGAAAGGGTAAATAGGAAAATACATGGAAAGGAGGTAGGAAAATGAAACTTAAAGAACCCACAAACAGCCCAACAATACCCCAACTAACAATACCCACTACACACTACCAACAGTACAAAGACAAAATTAGACACAAAAAATGACAAAAACACACTTACACTGATTAAATGAGACAATTACAAAAACAACAGCAGACAATTGGAATGGCACACAGGAGACAAAAGCACAATTTGGACAGACACAACTCTCAACACAGCTACACAGTCTAGAAGAATCACAGACTGCAAAGTGAAAGTGAAAGTACACCCACTGTATGATTTCTGTAAACAGGATATCTTACTACATCACTTCCTGTCTCAAATGAGGTGCGTTTATATTATGATGCGTGAACAAATTATGATGTGTAAACATTTTATGACGCTTACGGCCTTTGCGTCAACATTTTTTTACGTAAATGTTTCAAAATTCCCCTGCATTCAAAGATCAATACATTTTTCTGGGATAAGCAATTTCATGGGGTGCAGTGTTGGAATTACTGCTAGGGACCAATGGATGTATAATGGCGTGAGTGTCATTTTTCAACGCATATGCGGCAAAATTTGATGCGTTTGTGCCAGAATATCTGTCTTTAACTGTGTTTGTGTCATTTTTCTCATTTTTAATGTACATGAAAGCTGTAACAATACAGAGATAGGCTGTTAGGGCCTGCTGTGTGTGTTCCAGTGTTTGGGCACATGTGGCAGACCACACTACTGTGGACCATAATACTCATGTTGTTGTGCCGGATGAGCACTCTTAACTGACGCAACAGCAACCCAAACATTTGGAATGACAATTGGTATTCCCTAGTTTGAGCAGGTGGTGCGTCAATAGAGGATAGCAAGGCTGCGTAACTTAATACATCCACTCATGGCCTGTGTGTTTAAGTCTGTGAATTGGCTATCTCAATTGTTGTTGTGCCTCTGCCTGAACTTCACAAGACGTGTTTTGCATAATGTGCTTGTATGCGTGTGTTGTAAATGTAGATAACCATCAGATGCCATTCATTGAGGTACATCAGCCAGGCTATGTGTTTGTCATACCCATAGCGTCTTATGCTGTGTGAACTTCTCTGACTTTGGGCACAAAACATCTCCCATGACAAACTATGCACAGGATAGATAGGGGACGGTTGATTATGACAATGTTACAAGGGTAAGCCATCACATGTACAGGAATGTTGGATACCACTTCCTGGTCACTTATTTGTATACTACCCATGACTCAGGCATTTGAACATGCTAGGTAGGTACAGTGTTTGTGGCAGAGGGTGAAAACACCAATCCAAAAACGTTATGGTACACTACAGTTTGAGTCATTTAAATGACCTATGTTTCTCCTGTAGCAGTGTAGGACCAGCAGACCATGCTGCATGTGTTCAGATATTTCCATTGGTTCATTGCACAAAGGTGTCCAGTTCAAGTGTGAGGACGTGTACCCTGTGTTAGTATTGGCCTCCATATTGTCACAGTTACGTGCAGGTCTCCCCATGAGTCTGTGGAGCCGTTCCATGCATTAACAGAGTTTCCTTCAAAGCAGAATTGACCTAAAGCCAAAGATAAATTGACAACACACATGGGGATAGTCCAGCAATGGCACTGCAGATCTTTTATAAGGCTGACAACAGGGCAACCTTGGTGTGCTCAAAAACTTTATGGATCAGGTTTCATCACAACATTTGTACACAGGGTGGACTCTAAAATTCCCATTGCAACAGGGAACATCAGTGCCTCTGTGCTGATTAATCTCACAGCTAGTCTCCACGCAAGCCCCATCAATAGAGTGCGGCCGATGTGATTCCACATGTGGTCCGTCAGGGCACAAACATGTTTTGTCTTTTCATACACATTAGCAAACCTTGTTTGTTGTGCTGGAGGCACCATACCAAATCCATGCATACAGCCACAGTACGCTGTCACTGTTTGGCACTCATGACTACATGAAACCCAGACAAGGGATGGGGGCTGGATTAGGCAATTTGAATACATGTCCCAGATCATAATACGATAAGTAAACTGATTAAACTATACTATACATTTGAGGATTCATTGTAGACCTACCAGAGGCAATACCCCAGGAGGAAAGAGAGGGCATGGAAAGCAACTATGAGACAAATGTAGCCACAGGGAACCTCTATGGTTAACACAAAGCCAGGAGCCAGTCAGGTTAAGAGGATGCAGGTTCTGTCAGGAACAAACACGAACAAGGCAAATAAACAGTGAGCAGACTCTGACTGGGAAAAGCTGGAACAACACTGTGGGAACTAAAAACTGTACTTGTGCAGTGGGCTGCAACGTTACACAATCCCCCAAAGGCTCTGTTACACAAGTGATTTATACGGCAATGCACAACAAGGATAGTCAGAAAATGTCAGCTTCTAAGCAGTTCCAGACAGCAGCAATGGTAGTGCAGGTTCAAATGGCTGGTCTGCATGGAAGTGCTCACAGGTGTGTGCACCTTCATTCTCTCACAAGTCCTGTAGTTGAGAATCAAGTTCAAAAGGCCAACTGGACCTTTCACATGGGAAGCAATGGACAACTGATTACAGGTCCTACCGACTACCAGGCAGTGCATTATTGGACCTGAAGTCCATGCAGACTGATGACCTATGACTATGACTGAAGAGAGAAGCACACAGGAGTCAGATTGGGTGTCTGGGTGTGTGTAGATGAAGGTTATCAGGGTACAGATAGTACAGTTACAGGACCCCCTAGAGAAGGGTGGAGTGAGACTTAAAACATGGCAGTGGCAGGACTTATTACCTGGGATGGACTGCGCAGGGCTTGTCTTGTGAGCAATGCTTGTCATACCTGGGGCACTCGTGCTATCCATTTTCAGCATAGTTGGACTCCTTGCCACACATGCTCCTTGCAAAGATAGCTGATGTCACACTTACTGCTGTCAAGAGTCTGGTCATACATTCCTGTTACCAATGCAATAGCACATCCACTGCCTCATGTATGAAACACTTTTTTACCTTATGATTGATGGTGTCTTAGTTGCCTGTCATGTGCTGCAATGAACCATGTTGGCAATATGGATGTGTGTCATAGCTGTGGTCCTCTGATTTTGCCCTTCACATGTGAAATAGACAGGACACATGTCATTTCCACTGTGTGTGATGTTGGCTGTACATTCATACCCATCAAATGTGATGTGGCTTTTTCAGTACCCTAATCTGTATCTATGCAATGCTCCATGAGGCTAAATTCTGATTCTGATTCCTAGGGATCATATGATGCAGAAATAATTACCCAGACCATGATTGAATGATGAAGTGATGTGTTTAATGACATATGGTAAGAAAGTAGTGATGGTGACTAGAGTTAAAAGACGTTTTTTACAATGTGTTGTCTCCAATGCAATCCTGCCTCAGTGTTCGGATGGTCCCCCTCATGTTGACGAACAGCATCCTCCTCTTCAGACATTTGTGGGTCTGGTTCATAGCGGGGAATGTTCCTCCTTACACAAATGTTGTGCAGGATGGCACAGGTCAAAATGATCTTGCAGACCATTTCAGGTGAAAATAGGAGGCTGCCTCCAGTGATGTCGAGGCACCTGAATCTTGACTTCAGGATGCCAGAAGTCCTCTCTACTATGGTGCGTGTCCTCTGAAGTGCCTCATTATAGGCACGCTCTGCTGCTGTGCTTGGGTTTGCAAATGGGGTCCTGGTCCATGGCTGGACCCCATAAACCGGATCAGCTGAAAGAGAAAATGAGTGTAAATATTTGGATGTTGCTTTCACCTTGATTATCACTTTGCATGGCAGTTGTTATCTTGTGTCGTCTGTGACTCGTCTGTGTTTGTGTTATTGTGTGGGATCCTAGGCTTCTAGGATGTTCTTTCAGCATTGGGTTGTTTATTTATCTAAACTGGTGTTTGGCTGATTGACCGGATATCAGCAGTATATTTGTAAACTTGCAGTTCATTGTGTATCCTCCATGCATTATGTCATGTGAAAGAAGTGTCCATGTGCCTTCACTGGAGGTGCGTTGATACTTCCACACACAGAATCGATTACACTGTGGTGGTAAGACGGTTGCACTATGTGGCCTGAAGATCCCATCCAATTCAACATATGTAATAGCCTGGGAAAAACAACAGTGAGGCCCTTTGATTTGGTCAGGTGACAATGTACAACACATCTCCATAAGTTGGCAGCACTGAAGTGTTCACAATTGACAATGCACAAATATCCCATGTGTGACACGTTCTATGCAAACCTATTTTTGTGCCCTCACCGAGTTAGCTCATCTGCAAACGTGTACCTACACTACTTAACCTGCTCCAGGTATGCTGGCTAACTTGGTTGTGGGGGTGAATGTTTAAGTGTCAGAAGGTCCAAGTGCCTATACATCCGTTATATATATGGGGAATTGTCTCAATCCGTATGTGTAGCAGTGTGCACTTTGAATTAGTGTCACATCAATATGTGTTCTTAGCACAGTCCATTTCCTTATTGCTAGGGGGCAATGTCACCCCAGGAGTGATGTGAGTTGTTGGTACAGCCTCAATGATTCCATGTCACCTTCATTCGAGTCATCATCATCATGATATGTGTCTCATGGTGTTTGACCTGCAGCGAAACACATTACACAACCCTTACACAGTACGTATTGCTTGGAAGAGTGTGTGATTGAGTGTTATTGATGTGATATTGTAAGATTAATCTCCCACGTTTTACTGCCAGTTAAGGCCATGACATTGTCACTGTGTGGTTTCCAATTGGTCACCTGTGGCTCTGGTGTGGCATCTGTTGTTATTTGCATCTGTCATTTGTCCATAGGTGTGTATCCCATTGGATCAGGATATCAAACATGACTACCAGTGTCACAATCTCAGTGTCTTCCTGGCCACGTGTCAATGTAGTGGTGTATGTGTGGTGTGTCCTACAGGGCTGCTGTGCTGTGTGTATATGACTAGGGTTCTGTACTTACCAACACGTAGGCCATTTCCATATCGTATATAAGTGTTGATTGATGGTGCTGTAGTGGAAGATGAATGAATCATGTATACTCCCAGGATACTTTGCCACGATGTTGGTGATCAATCCCCGGTGATCCACAATGGCCTGCACATTGATGGAGTGTGCGTGCTTTCTTTTGCGGTATTGATGCTCGGTTGCAGCAGGTGGCACAATCCGTACATGTGTGCAGTCAATGGCACCAAGAACGTGTGGGAAGCCATTGATTTGGTAGAAGCCCTGTTTGGTCTCCTGCTGCTTTAGCTGTGTGTTTGGGAAGCTGATGCAGCGGGGTGTGAGGGAGATGATGGTGTCCAGTACCTTGGCTAGGAAGGCAGAGAATGAGGACTGTGAGATCCCGGCAACCAGGGCACCAGTGGTTTGAAAAGAGCCACTTGCCAACACATGGAGGACAGCTAGCAGCTTGGTCTCTGGTGGAATGATGTGGGGTGTCTGCAAGCTGGATGGCAACTGTGGCTCAATGTGGCGCAGCAGCTGGTGTGTGGCTTCCCAGTTTAGTCTGTACCTCTGGATGATGTCATATTCCCTGAGGCCCTGAAGGGTTGTCCTGGTCCGGAATATCCTCTCCGGCCTTCTGCGTAGCCTTTGGGGTCCCTGCTGGTGTGGTGGAAGCTGCTGCTGTTGGTCCTGTGCTCTGCGTCTTTGTGCATGCCGGATGAATAGCACCTCCATGTCTTCCTTTTGGAGCTCTGATGTTGCTTCTGTGTGTTTTCCTTAAATACTGGTGTGTTTGCCCCATTTTAATATCTGCGCTGACGCAGGTGTTAATTTTTGGTGCAAATCAGGATGTGCGCCATTTTTCAACTCTGCCTCCTAGCCGTGTGCCATTTTTGCGCCATTGAATAAATATGGCGCACAGGTGTTTAGGTCCTTTTTTGGACGGGAACGCCTACCTTGCATCTCATTAATGCAAGGGGGTTCCACGCATCCAGAAAATGACGCACATTAACTGGGTCTAGCCTCAAAGTATAAATATGGTGTTAGATTTGTACTGAATTTGCATAAACAAATTACACAAATCCTGCGCAAACAGAGTATAAATATGCCCCTTATGTTTTATCCAATTTCCAACATGTACCAATGGCTTCTTAACTGCTTTTCTCAAATCATGCCATTTTTCCTTTTCTCCATTTTCTCCTTTTCCTTCTCTTCCCAACCTTCTATTCTGGCAAAACTGTCATCTACACTTCTCCTTTTCTCAGTCAACCACATGGGAATCACTCCAGTATTAGCAACTCTTCCTTTGAAGAGCCAAAACTGATTTACTCCTGTTGAGGAGTGTGGGATAAATCGATATTAATGTACCTTCTTTCATATCGCCATTTCCCAATCCAAACCAGACACTAGAGCTTGTTGTAAAGTCTCTTTCAAAACCTCCACAAATCTCTCAACAACTCCATTGCCCTCAGGGTGATACAATGCTGCTTTTTTATGTTTTATACCTCTATTCTTCAGAAATTCCTGTACCCCTCTAAAAGTAAATTGTACCCCATTTTCTGAGAGTAATGTCATAGGAAATTCTTCTCTCTCAAAATGTTCCACCAAAGGGTCTATGACAATTCTCTCTTCTATCAAATTCACACCTTTAATTTCAGGCCATATAGAATACATATCTAGACATACTAGCATGTATTGATCCTGAGATCTCACTCTGACAGGACCCTAAATGTCTATGGCAACATCTGACCACTGGCTTGCTACCTCACTACCACTGGTTGAGCCCTACATTTCAGAACTCTGCCACTGTAGGAACATTCTACACAATTTCTAACTTCTCTTTCAATGTCCACATCCATGGCAGGCCACCCATATGCTTCTCTCATTCTTTCCTTTATTTTTGCAATTCCCATGTGACTCGCATGGGCATTACTTATTAATCTCTCTCTTAGCTCGCAAGGGGAAATCAGCTTGCTGCCCCGCATCAATAATTCATCCACCCCAACTAACTCATCTCTAACTTGCCAATATCCTTTTATTTGTTCTTCGCAATCCTTCTTTCCACTCTAACTCTCATTAACCCTTGTACAAACGTTTTGTAAAATACTGTCATTTCTCAAATTCTCTCTCCATTCCTCCTCAGATACTAATCCTTCTGTAATCACACATACTTTGATTTCTTCATCAAATTCTTCTCCAGCAAACCATTCACCACCTTCCTTATTTTCACTTTCAGCATTACCTAGTCTGGACACACAGTCAGCAATAATAATCTTAACACCCAGTAACTAGGAAACTGTGAAGTCAAATTCTTGCAATGCTACCACCCATTGTCGTATTCTGTGAGCCACAAAGTCCATGCCCTTTTTGATGAATTCTTCGTTGAGAGGTTTATGATCAGTTTGAATCTCAAATGTCCTTCCCCACAAAAATGTTCTCCGTTTGCGTACCGCCCAAATAACTCCTGGTTCTTCTTTCTCAATAACTGAGTAATAGTTTTCAGATCCCCTTAGAGATCTGAAAATAAACAATATAGTTATTTCTTCTCGATCAATCCTCTACATAAGGACAGCTCCCAAACCTCTTGAACTTATATCCGTTTTAATGTAGGATTCTCATTCCAGATCAAAACTCCTTAGATTTGGTGCTTTAGACAAACATTTCTTAACCACATCACATTCATCTTCACAAACATACACCTTGAATTCCTTTCCTTAGTAATTCTCCCATGTGGTATGTTTTTTCTGCAAAGTTTTGGATAATTCAGCCTTACCATGGAATTTCATGAGTTCCTCTTTGTTTTTAGGTGCTCGTAATTTACATATTGTTTCTACCAGATCCTTTTTCAGTTTGATTCCTGTGGCTGATACCAAATGGCCCAAGTATTCAATTTCTTGCACATCAAAATTGCATTTATCTGCTCTAAGGGTAAGACCAGCAGTTTGTAATCTTGACAACACTTCCCTGAACCTACTTTCATCTTCCTTAGGATCCTTTCTAAGTATAAGCACAACATCCTGATACACTCTTACTCCTTCCATACCCCTCAAAATTCTTTCCATCCCCCTCTGAAATACTGAGGCTGCAGAAATTAAGCCAAAGGGAATTCTTAAAAATCTGAACGTGCCAAAAGGAGTGATAAAAACTGTTAGATCTTGGGACACAGGGTGCAATTTTACCTGATTCAATTCTTCTCTCATGCTTTTCTTCACCAAAATAGGAACATTCCTAACCTTTGCCACTTTAGGTGATGCATCATGTTTGGGTTTTATGAAATTTGTGTAATCATTTAGACAGCCAAATTTGTTACAAAACACCTCAGGGAATTCTTTAACCCATCCCAACCAAACGCATGTCTTTGAGACAAACCGAAGGGATCAACTGCTTCTCAGCCTCCCATGGTAACAATCATGCATTCTAAACAAGTTACATCACAGCATGATAAATAGGGTTCTACATCATAACTTGGATACAGAATCATGCTCCCTCACCCCTGGATAGAGAACACCACACCATCACATCATGAAGGTAGGCCGAAGGAATAATGCTATTATGCTGGGATAATTTCACCCAGTTTCTGACATGTCACTTAACAGAGGTTATGCACGTTTTCCAAAGTTAGACCATTATGACACATTGCCTAATTTCAAGTCTATTCCAGTAAAAATGTTATCATGGGAGAAAGGAACAATGTGAACAAACAGAATGAGAAAGACTGTTGCTTTCTGCACTTTTGTTTGTTGCTCTGAAATACAGTGCTAAATGCGAGATCTGCATTTCTCTTAATTTCTCATTATATTTTAGAAATTTCAAGCTATTATGCCAAACTAAAATGCGTGAATTGTGTGCATCCCTAATCATGAGAGGCCCTTTCAAACCTCAAAGAGTGATGAATAGTAAATGTGGTTTGAGAAAAGATGTATCTTTTCATAATGAAAAGTGTTCACCTGCATTACATTTTTAATTGTTTCAGTGTCTCCCTCCCAGCAGATAGCAGTTTGTTCATTTTGCTGTTCACAAATTGTGTGTTTGAGAACTTTTCTCTAAAGCATAATAAAAGTGCAAACTGATCGTGGCCACCGTCCATTTCTTTAAATTTCTAAATTGGTGAAAAATGACTGATGTTAATGTAGTCAAGCATCAGTTTGATTTGTAATGTGAACAAGCAAGCTATGAGGCAGAAGGTTTTAAGACCATGCTGCAGTCATCAAGGTGCATCATGCAGCTTGAAGGTCGACCTCTCCATGCATTGGGACCGACTTTTAAATGTTTAACATGGATAAAACGAGTACCATTCAGCATGATTACTGTGGCAAGGTTTCTTGATGATTTAAATCCTGGCAACAAACGTTTGTTTGGAAGTTCACATTGCTATAGGGCTGGCCTGGCCTTTCATCATTGATATTAGTTGCACTTATTGGTCACAGCTTGTAGAAACAACTAAACAAACAGTATGCCTTGTAACATAAAAAATAACAAAAATATATTTGTAGGTTGCTATACCAACTGTCAAATGTGTACCCTTAGGCAATTCACTTTGTTTCATGAGCTGTCCAAGTAGTAAATAGGTACATTTTTATTACAGCTAATAAAAACCGTAAGTATTAAAATATGATAGAATACAAGGATCTACATTCATCACTGTACAAAACGTGTCTCCCTGGAAGCCAAGGGTATGATGTAGACTAAGATAGCATTTTCACCCCCACCCAATAACACATTTTCAGTCATAGGCATCAGTGATGTATCAGTAAGAATCTGCACCCGCTCTGTGGCAACTCATCACATGCTGAAAGTCAGTGAAATTCTTTTAAACCTGTTAGAGTGTGAAAATTACTAATACAATTGCATGATTAACTGAAAGAAAAACGTGTGTTTAAAAGTGCAAGGCTGAGATGAAAATGAGGCCTACACTGATAATTGACACAGATAATTAAATGTATTTTATGTTTTACTAACTGAGAATAATGGAAAAATAATAGTTACATGTTCAGAAAATAAATAGTTTGAGTTTTATGAAATGTTGTACACTGCACATTTTACTGCTTTTTTAAACAGGCCTATGTTGAGCTAATTCCTAATGAAATACATGTGATGCTTAGAAAATGCTCATGGCAGTGGAAAGTATCCTGTTCTTTCTGAAATATCCAATGTATTTTGATACATTTATTAGTCCCTGATAGATAATGTTCCACAGAAAATAATGGCTTTCAGTAGTTTTATGTAGTTTGAAACATTTCACTTCTGCAAACGGAAACTGGTGATGGCACTGAAAGAAGCTGAACCAATGAGGGAGAAAAAGAATACAAGAAATGCAACATGAAGAAATGTGCTTTAGTTTTAATTGGTTCTGTCCTACCCACTCCATAGTCTGAACAATGGTAGAGTAGCTAGTTATTTTCTGGGACTTTAATATAGCAATGGTTAGGTGATATCAGTTCAGACTGAATATTTATATGTAATTTAGAAAAATGTGGAGATTTGATTTTACCTATGTTTGTTTGAAAATTTGAAATTTTTGAAATTTGGTTTTGCCATGGCTTGTTTGGATGGAAGTTGATTTTGCCAATGCTTGTTTGAAGATGTTCTCAGCATTTCTAGTGTGATTTGTGATTGAGTTAGGGTTTTGCGCTTGCACTGCTTAAGCAAATCACAGGTGAATTGTGATATTTGTGAGAATTAGAGGGTTGGCGTACTCCAATGTAGTTTGTTAGGGAGTGTGCATACTCCAAAGGGTGCATGTATGGAAGTCATCGAATTTCAATTGTGTGTGGTGCTTTGTGCTAAAAAAAATGCCCATGTGGTTCTTGATGTACCGACCCTGGGTTTTTGTTGTAACTTGTCTGTTTTAGCAGGTCGATAGAATGTGATTGACAAAATTTCTAGAGTGCGTGTTAAAGGGGATTGTTAGTTTGACCAATACTGGTGATTCCTTAGTGCACAGGAAGGATCTAGTATTCCTCAAGGTACAATTTGCTGATTTAATTTTACTTGCAAGTCAGAGAAAGCTGAAGTTGAATGAGTAGTTGTCAGAGCTAAATGTCGCAATCGAAAATTCTGTGAGGCTTCTGAAGTCTTTGTGTTCTCTACCTGTAGCAAACAGACAAGTTGCTGTTGATTTTTATTAGTACTCACAATATTTTGCATTAGTTTTGTGAAATTTGAGTTTCGGGAGGACAAGCAGTGAGACTTTGTGAGCTTGTGTGTGTAAGAGTGACTGTAGGAAAGTCCTCCTTTTTGCCCTGTTCACCCCCACACTTTTTGGACAGGTACTGGTGGTTACTGACACTTGGCTGTGCCCCGGGTACTGCTTACCAGTCCCAGGGCCAGTGCTCTGTGTAAAGTGGATATGCAAATTAGACTAATTATAATTGGCTAGGTTAACCTACCCATAAGTCCCTAGTACATGATAGGGCATGTAGGTTTAGGGACCACAGCATGGGTAGTGCACACATAGGTGCATTGCTGAGGTGCCCAGTGTCATTTTAAAGGCAGGCCCGCCTTGCTGGCTGCTTTTAAATTAAAGTTATATGCAAATTCGACTTTGGAATTAAAAGTAGTTCCAAAATCTTAAACTACCTTATTTTTACATATAAGTCACCCCTAAGGTGTGCCCTATGTGCCCCTAGGGGTGGGTGCCATGTGACTATAAGCAGGGACCTTATAAAAGTAGTTTTATAAGCCCTGGTGAGGTAAAAATAGCCAAATTTGTTTTTCCTTCATTGTAGTAAATGGCCTTCAGAGGCTAGAATGGGGAGACTTTATTTTAATTTTTAAAGTCCCCTTAAATGACAGAAACAAAGAGTTTGGTATCAAATTAATTGTTATAATAAATCCCACAACTTCCAGTTGTGGGATTTAATATAACTTGTTCAGGTAAAGAGTTTTAAACTTTACCTGAAAAGTTGCCAATTTCAGCCCTGCATTGTTTTTGCTGCAGTGCCCTGATTGGCCAGCCTCTGGCAGCCTGGCCAGGCTGCCTTGATGAGGTGTGAAGTGGCCTGGCTTCACACAAAGAGATGTGCCTGTGGGAGGGAATTACCCCTCAGCAGATGGTGAGGCAGGAAGGGGGAGGGCTGCCAAACTGGTCTTCAAAGGCAGAGAAGGACATTTGGAGCAACCCAGCAACACCCCCACATCTTGCAACCCCAGACAACTAGGTGCCCCCTTGATTAGTTTAGGAGAGGGCAGGAGAGGGGTGTGCTTATGATTTTTAGCCAGAACAGTGGGTGGGCTCAGCAGATGTATCCTCCAAAAATCGTTTTTAACCATCATGGATTTTTGAAGAATGTTGCCTACTGAGATTGATTTTTGCCACGCTTCTCAGGAAGTGGTCATCACGAGGGGAAGGACCCTGCACCTGATTTGAGAATCAGGACCCCCCTGTTTTTCACCCAGGAGCAAGTATAAAACTGGCAGACCTGCACCCACACCTCAGATCCCCATCAGTTTTCAACAAGGAAGAACCAAAGGAGAAGAAGGACTACCCTGCTGGACCCCTGTCCTGCACCTGAAACCTGCACTAAGAAGGACTGCAACAGCTGCACACTTGGGCTTCACCAGAAGAAGGACTTTGCCTGGCTTCAATTGGTTCAAGGAGGGACTCCCTGTTCGCTACAGGTGACAAATTGCTAACCAGAGTCCCCAGCATCAACTCCTGAAAAAATCAACCAGCTGACCACTGCCCAGTGGCCAAAAAGGAGTTTGTGCCAGGTGCATTCTGGGAGTTGTAGTCCACACCCCCAAGGATCATCTCAGAGCTTCTGTACCCTTGGGTGAGCTGTGGACCCCAAAAGAACCTTAAAAGAACATCTGGGAGAAGCCCCAGAAGTTTGGAGAAGTTTGGAGAACTTTTGAAAAAAAGCTCCATAGAGGGACCGACCCGCCGCAGCAACTCTAGCCGTGACCCGGCCTGATTTGCGGGTTCATCCCGGTGAAGAAATTCTCCAAAAAAGAGACTAAGTCCGAAGGTAAAAAGTTGACCGGGACCTCCCAGCCAGCATATCCGAGGAGGGTTCCGAGGACATCGGATCAAGATCCAAGTTTGCCCTGGTCGAAGGATTTTCACCTAAAAAAAAACGACTAAGTCCGAAGGTAAAAATCTCCACTGAGGGCTCCCGTGACGCGTTTCCGGAGAAGAGTTCCAGGAGGTCGGATTGGACTGGCAGGTTCGTCCCGCTGAAGAAAATCTTCAGAAAAACGACTAAGTGCAAAGGTAAACTTTTGACCGAGGCCTCACGCGGGCTGTAGCCGAGCCGGGCTCCATCGCAGTCGGCCTTAAACTTTGACTTTGCCCCGTCGAGGTGCAACCAGATGACCCGATTGGTGCTTTTTGTTTCTAGGTGCTAAAAAAACAATAATTCTTTAAAAATTCATATCTCCGGTTGCCCTTATCGGATTTTATTTGTTTTTGTGACATTTTAAAGATAAAAATATAATACATTTTTATAAATTGGTTTTGAATTTTCAAACTGTTTCCTGTGTTTTATTTCATTACTGTTTTGTGATATTTGAATGCTTTACACTATGTCTCCTAAGTTAAGCCTTGTCGCTCGTTGCCAAGCTACCAAGGATTGAGCTGGGTTTAATTTACTGAGACCTAAGTGGAGGTTAGTGGCCTGTTGCTAAGTGTAGGTACCTACCTGCCCTTGCCAAGAAACCATTTTCCAACAGTGACGTTGCGTAGGTCCGCTGTGGGATAGGTCGACTGGTGAAAGGGAGCTTGTGAAGGGATTGGTGGACAACCGTTACGGGATATTGGTCGAGAGAGGCAAGCGCAAAGGATTTTGGGATTTTATTACTTCCTGTTTTGAATTTAAATTGTAGTTTTGTGTCAAATTTGAGTAATAATGACATTTTTCAAAGTGTTAAAGAGTGCACTAAGGGAAGATGAATATATTCAAGCTAGAGTAGGAGAGATTTGCCACCCAGAAGCTATGCCAGCATATATAGTAATTTAGGAAAAAGGTACAGGAGCATGTCTTTGGTTAAAACATTGGTGAAAAATTACAGAGAAGGACGGTAGTTTAGCATTTCCTGTCCATGGAACTTTTAATATAAGAATTGTACAAAATATTAGAAAAGTGTTGTATGATTTAAAACCTCCTCCTAGATCAGCACAACAAGAGAAATTAAAATTTGAGAGAAGAATGAGAAAAGCGGAGAAGACATTAGAAGAAGCTAGATGGGACAATGAGTTCAAAGTTTGGAGAACTGATACTTTACAGGGAATTAAAATGTTTCCTGCAATTATACACGAGAAAGATGGATGTGTCAAACAAAAGACTAAAAGGAAAAATAAAGACTCTTCTAAAGAAGATTTGTCGAAGTCAGTTGAGGCTAGAAAATCATTGACTTGTGAGGATGAATCAGATGATGAGGAATTTATAATGCAGTTACACCATATGCGGCACAAGAGATAAGTCCAAGTACTAGTACTGATCCAAGTCCTCCAGTTTCAGTTGTAGTAACACAGAGTTAATACAGGTCTCAACTAATGTTCCTGCTATTACTGTTACTCAGACACCTATGATTATGACTGTCCCACCTGTAGCCTACCCTACTGTTCCTGTTGTAAGTTCTGCACCAATTATAACAGGGCCCATTGTACAGTCATCACAGATATCACAGGCGTACAAGAAACCAGTGATGGTCCAGATGGAGTCTACACCTAGTTTAGTGTCTCCAATACGGGTTCAGAATATTAAGGGGTACACACCTGTTTGTAAGTTCACAGACGCGCTCCTCAATTTTAACTGGTCAGAATTCAGGAGTAATATATTCAAGAAATCAGAATGTTCAGGCAGGTCCAGAAGCATTGACAATACCTGTTACCTTTGGGCCTGTTGTACCATTGGTTATCCAGGGAAATAATGAGAATAATGGACAGAATGTTTTCAATTCAAATGCAGAAATGGAGAGATTAAATGTTCATACGGGAGTCATGTCTCTAGTGAAACAGACTTTTGACAAGACAGGTCCACTAATTGATTTGAGTTATTCCAGAACTTCACGGATTCCAGAGACTCCATATATCACTCCACAGGGCATGGCAAATGTAAATAATAAAGTACCTAATGTAAGTAATGATAATGTTTCATTACAAGGTTTGACAGCTCAGCAGTCAACAGACTGGCTAGAGAAGATGAGTGGAACGAAGACAAAAGCAAATACTGAGAGGGAAAATTCTTTGAACCCGGCAACCCTTAAATTAGAAATAAATGAAATGATGGAGGGAACAATTAATGTAAATAGAATAGATTTGTATAATGAGGATGAGTTACGCTTCACATGTAAAATTGTTACACACAGAGCAGGACTGGTACACCAGAAATTAGCAGTCCTTGCAGGAATGAAGATTCATATTAAAGAAATAATTCAGAATATCCAATTATGGGGAGCATTAGATAAATGGGAAGGCAGATGGGTGAAGAAAAAAGATCAGAAGTAAAAGGAGTCTGCAAATTTTAATATTAATGCACAGCAGACTGATAATACAGTAAAAGTATTTCCAATGTGAGAAATTCCAGGAGGGAATTTTGTACATGTTCCTTGGAGAAGAAGTGATATTTTGTCATTTACAAATGACTACCTGAGATTGAGAATAGAATGGTACCAGCAAACAGATCGGTTTGTGAAGCTTACAAAATGCCTGTGGGATTACTTGAATTTCCTGTTAGAAATAGTGGTTCCAGCTGATTTATGGGTTGAATGCAAGAGGAGTATGGAGTAGCCAACAAGAGAGCCTCCATGAGATCCAGTTACAGGTGCACCATCACCTGATGTAATGTAGTACTATTACAAAGTGTTCGAATTTTTGAAAAATGAGAATTTCACCTAAAAGTATTGATTGGCAGAGAATTGATAGGGCAGCATAGGAAGCAACAGAGTCAATACATGCATACTATGAGAGACTGATGCAAGCGTTTAAACATTACAGTGGTAAAGAAACAATTGAGCCGAAGGACAGGATTCATTTTGCGTTTAGATTTGTTGAAGGTTTGAGACCTGAATTTGGACAGATGCTTAAGAGTCATGTGAATTGTTGGCAAGCAAAACTGATTGATGAAGTGTTACAGTTTGTGAAATACTGTAGTGATGAGACTGGAATAAAGTAGAAGAAATTGAAGGAAAAAACAATGATGATGCAGATTAAAGCAGCACAATCAGGGATGCAGGGAAATTATCAACAGCAGCAGGGAATCGCTCTTCAGCAACACGGAAACATGTTGTTTCTGAATCAAGCAAGAGGTAGAGGTTGTGGTGAAAATGGAATTGATAATCATGTTGATTCAAAAGTGATGGTCAATTCAGGTGATATGCAGACAATGAAAAAGATGTTACCTTGTCATAGTTGTGTTTTTTGGGGCATTGGAAGCATGAGTGTCCAATGTTGGTACAAGAAGGCATGGTTACGCAGATGAATGAAAACAATCAGTTTCTCAAATTCGAGAGGTCCGAGAATGAGGGGTCCCAATTTAAATGTTAAAAATAATCAAATGCAGATTCCTCATCAAATGCAAAGTTCTCAACCAATGCGGAAATACAAATGCCACATTTTCAGGTTGCACAGTCACAGTTCATTCAGCCTTGTGCACAAATGCTACCAAAGCAACAAATTCAAATACCTCAAGCTCCACTGGTGCAGCAGCAGATGATGCTTCCTAAACAGAACACAGGTCAAAAGTTATATACAGTAATCATTCAGTTCAACAGTTCACACTTCACAGTGAGGATGAATCGAATTATGAATTGATGAGTGATGGAATGATAGGGAGAGTGACAGTTCATTTGAAGAAGAATGTGTGTTACCAGCTTTGTTAGAAGTGGATCAAAAGGGTCCTTATGTAAATGGAAAGGTTATGAGTCATGGTGTCTCATTCCTAGTTGATACAGGGGCTAAACATTCTACAGTGAGAACAGCAGAAGTGCCTAATGTGCCACCTTCTGGGAAAAAAATCCAGATTGTAGAAGTTGAAATCAGTTTCTGATAAACCCGATTACTGGAAACTTTGAAGGACTACACAAATTTGTAGTTTGCGACTCAAGTCCAGTTTCCTTGTTAGGAAGAGATCTATTGTGCAAAACAAAATGTTTTATTACCTGTTCAAATGATGGGCTGCTATTCAGGCAAATAGTGATGATGATGGTGATTCATCTATGGAAACTGAATGTGATTCAGTGAATGAAGAGTTTCCACTGATTAGTTTCTATTATGCTTTCACAGTAAAAGACCTGCCAACTGACATACAGGATACAGTTAATTTAAAAGTTTGAGATTTATCTGGAAAAGATATTGGTGTGATCAAACGAGTTGAACAAGTTAAAGTCACAGTCAAACCTAATGTAGTTTTTCCACAGATACCGCAATATCAAATGGCACCAGATGTAACTGAAAGAGTAATTCCTGTTATTGAATATTTTGTGAAGCAAGGAGTTCTAAAAGAAGTGCTGAACAGTCCATGTAATCCTAATTTGCAAATGAATCCTTCAGTGACACAAAGAGATGTCGGGATGTTTGTTCTTTTTGATGAACCTCATATGAAAGATTTTACTGAGTTGAAAGAGAGTTTGTGCAGAGCACCAGCTTTGGGAACGCCTGACTACAAAAAAAACATTTATATTGTTTTGTCATGACAGAAATTTCTGTGCTTTTTCTGCCCTTATACAGGTATACAGGGCTATTTGCACACGACCTGTGGCATATTGTTCTGCTATTTTTGATCCAGTCGCCACAGCTTTACCTGGCTGTTTACGACCTGTGGCAGCGGTTGGTACTTCTATATGACAATGTGAAGCTATTGTGATGGGACATCCTTTAATTGTTTTGGTCCCTCAGTATGTTGAAGTCCTTCTTACAAAGACTAAAACCTAGTATTTGAAAAAGTTCAGGTTTAATCTAAAGTTTAGACTGGTTGCAGAAGCAATTTGTCACAGATGCATCACCTGCCAGCAGAACAACGTGGGAAAAAGAACAGTTGTCAATCTGAGTCACATTGGAAGAGTAGGAGGGCTATTTAACAGAATGCAAATGGATTTCATTGAAATGCCTGTGTGTGGTGGTTTGAGATACGTGTTGGTGATTGTAGTTTTAGTGGCTGGATTGAAGCTTACCCTAAACGTAGAAATGGTAGTCTCACAGTAGCAAAGCTTTTGCTTGGAGAATTGATACCAAGGCTCAGATTTCCAGCCTATTTAGAATCAGATAGCGGAAGCCACTTCAATAACGAAGTGATAAAGTTACTATGTTGAGCCTTAAACAGTGAGCAGAAGTTGCACTGTAGTTATCAACCTGAAGCATCTGGATTGTTAGAGCAAATCAATGGTACACTGAAAGCACAACTTCCAAAGATGTGTGCATCTACGAATCTTAAATGTCCAGATGCATTGCCTTTGGTTTGATGAGCATGAGAAACACATCTGATAGGAAGACAGGACTGTCACCCCATGAAATCCTCGTGGGTAGAGCAATGAAGATGCAGGCTGTTCCTGCAAATGCTCTTGTGAATATAACAGATGATATGGTGCTGGATTACTGTGAAAATATCGGTGATGTGGTTCGCTCTTTCTCTCATCAGGTGGAAGTGATACGCGTGCAACCATCCCAGGACCAGGGTCACAGTCTGTGGGCTGGCGACTGGGTACTGGTCAGCCACACAAGGAAATTGCCCTATCCACTAGAAGATGAAAATGAACAGTCTCAAGAAGCTATAAGAAAGACTGTGGAAACAGAAACAGAGACAATGCAAACTGGTGAAGATCTAGGTACACCTTGTATTTTGTAAGTTTGAACTGCTTTTGGGTCAAAAAGTGATACAAATGCGGCGCACAAAAAATATAAATATGGGCCTAAGACCAAAAAGGGAAACCTATTCTGAAATAATTGGGGTGTTAAACGTGGCATCCTTGGTGTGGTCTTTCCTGTCTTTTTTGTCCCTGCTTCCCATGTTTTGGTGTGAATTCCCTCTAGACAGTGAGACAAAGGGAGATGGGAAGTAGTCTGCATATCCTGATGGGCCATCTGAGCTAGAGTGGAGGGAGGAGTGGGCAATTACACCTAAATGGGCTCTCCCTACCCTCACATAATGCAGTCTCCAACCCCCTCGTCTGAGTCTGGAGCCTGGCCTGGGAAAGGCAGGATCTTGTGAACAACAGAGACTTTCCTTTGAAGTTTGCCAACTTCAAAGGCAGAAAGGGGTATAAGTATTGGGCCCAAACCCCCTGAAAATCAGATTACTTCAAGGATTCAAGAGGAACCTCTGCCTGAAGAAGAGTTGAACAGCTGAGGAGAAGTGCTGCCCTGGCCTGTGCTGTGTTGGGCTATCCTGCACTTGCTGCTTCTGCCTGTGCAAGGGGACAGAGACTGGATTTTGTTATATTCCTGCTTGAGAAGTAACTCCAAGGGCTGGGAGTAGAGCTTGCCGCCCGTTTTGAAGCCTCAGGGACAGCAAAGGCTTCACCATCCAGACCCAAGTCTACTTGCTGTGCCAGAGGGTGACATTCCAGTTTTGCGACCCCTGGAAGTGAATTCCTGAAGAAAAAACAGCCTAACGACACCGTGCAACTTCGCAAAGGGCTCCGCTGCCCAGAACCGCGCCACCAGCTGCCCCGAGGCCGTGAACCTGTCTGAGTGCGACAAATCCGATGACCCTGTAGGCCGACGCCACTACTCCGGAGCCAGAACACTGCCTGTCCAAGGCCGTGGACCTCAAAGAAGTCCGATGACCCTGTAGGTGTCTTATCGCTGCAGCCACTAATCCCGCCCGATCTCGCTGACATCGGAGTGTCGTAAGACCGACGTCCGTGATGAGCCAACACCATTGCAGCACCTGCGGCCCTGTGACATCATCGCAGCCCCGTGAGGTTGATCCACAGCATCGTGACTCCGCTGGACCTCGCATCTGCCGGAACCAGGGGACCGACTTTGCATCTGAAGCCGCTTCATCTCCACCGCCCTGCAGTAAGGACCTGACGCTGTTGTGCGACGCCTCTGCTCTTCTGCCCTGTGTCACCGGAACCGACGCCGCATCGAACCCAGTGACACCGCTCTCCCCGACTCCGTGCCCCGGCCTGTTTTCTACTTGTTTACTAAGGTACTGTACCTGGAGGTCAAAAGACTCCGTAAACAACGCCATTGCATTGTAGGAACGACTCCATCACAACGCCGCTTGTTACCAACTTTCAGTATTTGTGCCTTAAGGCACTGTTTTCATGCCTTTTAGTGCTAAATTCACACTTTTAACTGTATGTTGTGGATTTTTGTCGTATTTGGTCTTGTTTATTTAGAAAAATAATAACTATTTTTTTCTAAAGCCGGGTTGTGTCATTTTGTAGTGGTTCACTGTCTTACTGTGTGTGTTTGTACAAATACTTAACACATTGGCCCTCATTCTGACCCTGGCGGTCGGCGGAGAGACGGCGGTCGGACCGCGAACAGACCGGCGGTATTAAAAATGGCATTCTGACCGCGGCGGTCCCCGCCGCGACCGACCGCCACTTCTCCACTCCGACCGCCACGGCGGTCATGACCGCGGGGCTGGAGTTTGCGCACTCCGGCCCGGCGGTCGTCCCAAGACCGCCAAGGGTATTATGACCCTGCCTACCGCCGCGGTTTCTTGCGGGCGGGAACCGCCGTGCGAACCATGGCGGTAAGCACTATCGGGGCCAGGGAATTCCTTCCCTGGCACTGATAGGGGTCACCCCCACCCCACACTACCCACCCGAGTCCTCCCCCCACACCCTCCACCCCCCTGCCACCCCCCAGAGGTGGTACGAACCCCCTCCCCACCCCCACCCCGACATGCACATACATGCACCCCGACATGCACACACCCCCAACATGCACATATACACACCCCCTACACACACATACACAACGGGGACACATACCCGCACACATACATGCAGACATGCGCACCTGCCGAACAGCACACATTACCCATAGACACAGCAGCACCCCCCGCCCGCATACACGCACTCACACACCCCCTCTACACACTCACACGCACACCCCCATGCACGCCCACATCACACAACACACCCCCACCCCCTCCCCTCACGGACGGTCAACTTACCTTGTGCGTTGGTCCTCCGGGAGGCGACGGGAGCCATGGGGAGGTGACCGCCAACAGAAGACCGCCAACAGAAGACCGCCACACAGAAATGTGGGTCGTAATTCTGTGGGCGGTGTTCTGCTGGCGTGGCGGTGGAGGTTGACCAGTCTCCACTTTCCCGCCGACCGCCAGTGTGGCTGCTGGCGGTTTTCCGGCGGAACGCTCCCAGCGGTCAGAATGCGCACAGCGGCATACCGCCGCGGTCGGCGGTCTTCACCACGGCGGTAACTCGGCGGTCTTGCGAAAAGACCGCCAAGGTCAGAATGAGGGCCATTGTCTCTGAAGTTAAGCCTGCCTGCTCGTTCCAAGCTACCAAGGGTGATTGTATGTGTTCATTGTATGACTGTGATTCTCCTTTACCCTGACTAGAGTGAGGGTCCTTGCTAGGACAGAGTGTAACCTGACTGCCAACCAAAGACACCATTTCTAACATGAGATATATTTGGAGCAATTATTCCTTCTACAGGAATTGCTCTGAATGATCTGAAAATTAGAAAGTTGTCTACTATTGTGGATAACATGCTAACTGATTTTTCTGGAGGTATAATTTTAATGGATACTGAAATGGCTGCGGTCCGTTCAATGGTTCTTCAGAACCATCTTGCATTAAAAATCATTTTAGCAAAAGAAGGCTGAGTATGCCGGATACTGAAATCGAAACATTGTTGTGCCTACATTTCCGAAAATAGTAAAGGAATTAGAAATTTTATGAAGAACCTGACAGATTCAAATTCAGACTTAAAAGATCTTGGTTAAGGGAAAATGCTGGCAAAAGTGTGAGAAAGTGTGAGAAATTGGCTGCGTAATCTTGGTTTGGGAATTGTGGGAAAAATTCTAAGACCATTATTGAGCGTAATTACTTGTGTCATTTGTACTATCGGATTTTATAAACTGTATAAACTGTATAAACTGATTAAGAGAAATGGAATTAAAAATTATCATAGGAGGGAAGAATTGAGCCTTGAGAAACTGAGAAGCAAACAATGTTATGAATTAGGACAAACTGAAAATCGGAGAAATACAAAAAAGAATAGATGTATTAGAGAGACTAAGGCCCTCATTAGGACCTTGACAGTCGGTGCAATAGTGGCGGAAGTACCGCCAACAGGCTGGTGGTACATACTGCATATTATGACATTGGCGGTTTGGCAAAAGCCAAACTACCAATCTAAAACACTGACAGCCATGGCAGTAATGACCGCCAGGATGGAGACTACCGTCTCCAGCCCAAAGGCCGTCACTAGGCCACCCACGGCAGTATGACCCCACCCACCGACCATAGTTTCCGTGGTTTTGTACCACCACGAAAACCATGGTTGTAGGCAATATCAGTGCCAGGGAATTCCTTCCCTGGCACTGATAGGGGTCTCCCCTGCCCCCCTCCCCAGAGTCCTCCCCCTCCCTTCCGCCCCTCAACATAAAAATACATACACACATGGCAAAACACACACATACACATGCATACCCACATTCACCCACGCATGCATATATCCATTCACACACACACACCCACACACACTGACATCCATACAAGCACACACGCATTCACACATCACAACATACACGCACACTCGCCCCACACTCGCAATCACGCACACAGACACAAACACACACAGCCCCACAAACTCACACAACACCCCCTTTCTCCTGTCGGAGCACTGCTTGCCATGATACGGTCGGCGGCCTTCTTCTGGCGTGGCGCTGCTGCTGGCAGCAGCGCTACCTTGCCGCCGTCGTGACTGCAGCTGGAATTCCGCCAGCCTTCTGGCGGAAATTCAGCCACGGTCATAATATGGTGGATGGTAGCTAGCCATGGCGACAGTCTTTTTATGGCCTTGGCCATGGCGGTAGGTGGAATTTACCACCATTATCATAATGAGGCCCTAAGATTTGGGCTAACATAAATAAAAAAGATAAATTAATTAATTTACTATTGTGATGACATATATATGGTCATTAGAGTAGTGATTGTTAAAGTGTGAAAATTACTAATAAAATTGCGTGATTAACTGAAAGAATAACATGCGTTTAAAAGTGCAAGGCTGAAATTAAAATGAGGCCTACACTGATAATTGACAGATATTTCGAAAATGAAAATAAATTAATGTGTAATTAAATGTCTTTTATGTTTTACTAACTGAGAGTAATGGAAAAATAATAATTAGAATAATTCCCCCTTACCTGGAATGTAGACTCTGCTAGCTTGGAAGTGTGGATTCAGCCTGTCTGTATCCAAGGAGATTCTGAATAGAGCAGCAGTTGCCTTTCCCCCTGACCACAGGGACTGGACTTAGCTGATTGGCTCCCTGAGTCCCTGCTGCACCTGAGACCCGCCCCCCTCACCTGCTCTGGCCCCTTAAGTTTGTGGAGGGAAGCCCAAGACAGCCACCTCCATTTTGGGAGCCTATGTGCATCTCCCCTGTCCTGTGTCCTGATACAGCCCAGTGTTCAAGGATTTCAAAAAGACCTAGGTAAGGAGCCCAGAGATTTTTCTGGGTAAACAGTATTATTTGTTCAAAATTGTTTGTTTCAGCTACCTATGTGTGTTCTACTGTGGAGTCTCTGTGTTTTGGGCAGCCTGGCCTCTTTTAAAGTGGTGTTTATTTGAAATTCATTTTTGCCGTGACTTGTGTGAATTGCCTTGCTAGTTTGTGGCACCCCCCCTCCCTTTTTCTCTCCTAAGTAAAAAGGCTACATACATCTTGCAGAGTGTGTCTTTTAGGAGACTGTTTTAATCTGTTTGTGTGATTTAAATTGTGCTTAAAAACTGTCTGCCCCCCTGTATTTTTGCCTTTAAAAAAGCCCGATTTTAGAGTGTGCGCCCAGCACTATTGCAGTGTTTGTATCTTAAACAGTTTCCCCCTGACCTGGAAAGTAGACTCTGCTAGCTTGGAAGTGTGGATTCAGCCTGTCTGTATCCAAGGAGATTCTGAATAGAGCAGTAGTTGCCTTTCCCCCTGACCACAGGGACTGGACTTAGCTGATTGGCTCCCTGAGTCCCTGCTGCACCTGAGACCCACCCCCCCCACCTGCTCTGGCCCCTTAAGTTTGTGGAGGGAAGCCCAAGACAACCACCTCCATTTTGGGAGCCTCTGTGCATCTCCTCTGTGTCCTGATACAGCCCAGTGTTCAAGGATTTCAAAAAGACCTAGGTAAGGAGCCCAGAGATTTTTCTTGGTAAACAGTATTATTTGTTCAAAATTGTTTGTTTCAGCTACCTGTGTGTGTTCTACTGTGGAGTCTCTGTGTTTCAGGCAGCCTGGCCTCTTTTAAAGTGGTGTTTATTTGAAATAATTTTTGCCGTGACTTGTGTGAATTGCCTTGCTAGTTTGTGGCACCCCCCCCTTTTTTCTCTCCTAAGTAAAAAGGATACATACATCTTGCAGAGTGTGGGGGTCATTACAACATTGGCGGTAAAAGGCGCTTACCGCCGTGCAGAAGACCGCCAACACACCGCGGCGGTGGCGGGAGACCGCCACAGCTATTATGACACACATCACAGAATCTGCCGAAATTCAGACACCCACACAAGTCCGCCACACCAAAGGTCAGCGATAAATATGCGGAAACAAATCCTCCACCTCCACGCCAACAGAAACACGCCCATGCTATTACGACCCACGAATCCACGCGGCGGTCTTTCAACCGCGGTATTCCATTGGCAGTACACACCGCCGCGCTCAAAATACACACACACATACAAAACACCGCCACATTGGACAATTCAAAATACACACACCTGATGCACATACACACACCACTCCCACACACCCAACACAATATAAAACACACACCCACATCACCCACAAACCCCTACGACCACAAATTAGAGACGAAGGCCAGAGAGAGACAGCACAGAATAGATAACACCATCACACAGAGGCACACGACACCATCACCCACACAACATCCACGCACAAAACACCTCACACCACTACACTCACCACACTCATCAACACATACACCACCCCACACATCACACACACCACCCCATGTCAAGCCAAAGACACCCCCGCTTCTCCGAGGAGGAGCTCAGGGTCATGGTGGAGGAAATCATCAGGGTAGAGCCACAGCTATTTGGCTCACAGGTACAGTACACATCCATAGCCAGGAAGATGGAGCTATGGCAAAGAATAGTCGACAGGGTCAACGCTGTGGGACAGCATCCAAGAAATAGGGAGGACATAAGGAAGAGGTGGAATGACCTACGGGGGAAGGTGCGTTCGACGGTCTCCAGGCACCACATCGCGGTACAGCAGACTGGCGGCGGACCCCCACCTCCTCCCCCACAACTAACAACATGGGAGGAGCAAGTCTTGTCCATCTTGCATCCTGAGGGCCTCGGAGGAGTCGTTGGAGGAACGGACACTGGTAAGTCAAATCTTCACTATCATATTCCCCACCCTACCTGCATGACATCACACACCCCCACCCTCACACCCTAACTCCTCACTAATCTACCCATAACACCAACCACCCATCTCAACCCCAAGACCTGCATGACACAACTAAGCATGGACACCCATCACTAAAGCATGCCCACTGCACAGACCCACAACACCCCCCAACCATCACCACACAAGCCCCCACACAGGAATGCCTGCACTGGGGTTCACGCACACCCAACCATTGCACACCATGAAACACACACATGCAATAATCATGTACTTATACCCCCGCAGGAACCCGAAGGAACGTCACCACACCAGAGGGTCCAGACAACACCACTCCACCCTCAGAAGAGGCCCACAGTGACGACAGCAGCTCTGCCCTACTGGATCTTGATGACCAACCCGGACCATCGTGGGCCTCAGGACAGTCGGTTCCCCTTGCCCAGCCACAGCCCAACACCGAGCTGCCACCCTCTGGTAACACCAGCACAGCACCCACCCAGCGGGCCCATACCTCCGTCCCCAGGACAGGTCAATCAGCGGTGGGTCCACCACTACAGGGCACCCAGGGTAACCCACCACCCCAACAACAACAGGGACCTGGGAGCAGTGGTAGTGGGAACACGGTCCAGGGGACGGAGGCACAGGAACACCGGGGAACTGGGAGGGCTGCTGTGCGACAGAGGGAGGACAGGCCAAGAGAACCAACTCTCCACGAGGCCCTATCATCCATCATGGGAGCATACCACCACTCCCAGGAGACGATGGCAACGGTCCTGGACAAGTTGCAGGAGACCCTGCGTCTGCAGGAGGAGCAGTATTTGGAGTTCAGGGAGGAGCTCAGGACCATCGGCTCCGCCCTGGGCACCATCATAGGGGTGCTGACGGACATTCAAAAGACCTTGAGGGACACCGTGGCACTCCAAGGGGCCCCTGACACTAGCCAGGACGATGAAATGCCTACCACCTCCGCCGGCGCTAGTGGACAGGACGCCCCGCCACAGGACCACCACACCAGCACCCCACCCCCTGCAGACGGACAACCACCACGAAAGCGGGCCCTGAGATCCAGGAACAGGACAGAGCAAGATGGCAAGACCCCGCCAGGAAATAAGACTACCCTGATTGTCCCCCCACTGTCCCACTGTCCCACTTTGTTACCCTGTCCAGATTGGAAGTGCCCCAGCTCCACTTCCAATGGCCAGATGTGCAATGTACCTGTGAGACTAATAGACAGGACTCTGCCATGGACATTCTTCCACCATGACCTCTCCCCATTTCACAACCCCCCTACATTTTTATGCACTTCAATAAACACCCTCGAAACCTTAATAATATTGGAGTCAGTCAATGATTGTGAACATTGTATTGTCAATTACAGTGTTAAAAAAGGTTACCCATTGGAAGGTCAACATACCAATGCCACACATCACAAGCCTTTCAAGGGTGCAAGCTGTTGACACGCAGGTTACCACATTACTGAAACTGAAATGGAAGGGGACAACTCAGTTACCAAATAGTGAGTGCAATGTAGGTACAGGATAGAGGTAGACATGTGAAATGTAATATAATGTGAAACATGAAATTGTACTCACCTGTGTCTCATTGAAAATATTGCTGTATGACTGACTCCCTGTTGTCGTTTTCAACTTCATCAGCTTCATCCTCATCACTGTCCACAGGCTCCACAGGCTCACCCGCTGCAACAACACCGTCATCTGGATCATCCTCCTGCAGAAAAGGCACCTGGCGTCGCAATGCCAAGTTATGGAGCATGAAGCAGGCGATGATGATGTCGCACACCTTCTTCGGTGAGTAGAATAGGGACCCACCTGTCATATGGAGGCACCTGAACCTGGCCTTCAGGAGGCCGAAGGTACGCTTGATCACCCTCCTAGTCCGCCCATGGGCCTCATTGTAGCGTTCCTCTGCCCTGGTACTGGGATTCCTCACTGGGGTCAGTAGCCAGGACAGGTTGGGGTAACCAGAGTCCCCCAATAGCCATACACGGTGCCTCTGGAGTTCACCCATCATATCAGGGATGCTGCTATTCCGCAGGATGTAGGCGTCATGCACTGAGCCAGGGAACATTGCATTTACCTGCGAGATGTACTGGTCTGCCAAACAGACCATCTGGACATTCATGGAATGATAACTCTTCCTGTTCCTGTACACCTGTTCATTCCAGCGAGGGGACCAGTGCTACATGGGTCCCATCAATGGCACCTATGACGTTGGGGATATGTCCAAGGGCATAGAAGTCACCTTTCACTGTAGGCAAATCCGCCACCTCAGGGAAAATGATGTATCTCCTTACGTGTTTCAGCAGGGCAGACAACACTCTGGACAAGACGTTGGAAAACATAGGCTGGGACATCCCTGATGCCATGGCCACTGTTGTCTGAAAAGACCCACTTGCAAAGAAATGGAGCACTGACAGCACCTGCACGTCAGGGGGTATTCCAGTCGGATGGTGGATTGGTGACATCAGGTCTGGCTCCAACTGGGTACATAGTTCCCGGATTGTGGCACGGTCAAACCGGTAGGTCACGATGACATGTCGCTCTTCCATTGTCAACAGGTCCACCAGCGGTCGGTACACTGGCGGATTCCACCATCTTCCAATATGTCCCAAAAAACGGTGCCTAAGAAGGACAACAGCGAAAAATCTGTCAGCATTCCTCCAGGTATGTACCCACAGTCACACACAAGACTACACCAGACAATTAACCCATCCGGGAAAGGTTTTGAGTGTAGGCCTCGGTATGTGTGACGCAGTAGTAATTGAAGCCATGTGGGCCCCTGAAATGGCGGCTGCCTGACCTCTAAACTGGGACAATGGAATTGAGGGGTAACAGCGCTGGCGTTGGACACCGTCGTGGTAGGCGGTCGTAGAGCGCGGCGCAATGCTGCATTGGTTCACATTGGACCCTATGGGTCCCAGGAGCCAATGAACAGGTGCGCTGGCGGTGATGATGCGCACTGCCGCGGACGTCACCGCCACGGACGTCACCACCATTTTCTATCTGTTCAATCACTAGATACCTGACCTTCGACAGGAGAGGACCTACACTGCTAGTGCTGCTGTGACCTCGGTCTGGAAGCGACGATGGCTGCTGCATCTGGGGAAAGGGCCCCTGCCTTCACTGCACAGGAGTTGGAGAAACTTGTGGATGGGGTCCTCCCCCAGTATACGCTACTCTACGGTCCTCCAGACCAACAGGTCAGTACACAGGGAGCACGTTGTATGGGCTAGGCCTGGGTGGAGAGGGCTGGGTGGATGAGGGAAGGGGGCAGAGTACATAGAACAGTCATGCATGGGGATGAATGGGCCACAGGGATAGAGTTGGGAGGGGGCCAATTACAACGACAGTGCTGTAGGTAATGACTGTTCCTCTTTCCTTGTGCATGTCATGTAGGTCAGCGCCCACCAGAAGAGGGACATTTGGCGTGCCATCGCCAAGGAAGTCCGGACCCTGGGGGCCCACCAGAGACGAGGCACCCACTGCTGGAAGAGATGGGAGGACATTCGCCGCTGCAGCAAGAAGACGGCGGAGGCTCAGCTGGGGATGGCCTCCCAACGTGGGAGGGGGGCCCGTCGCACCATGACCCCCCTGATGTTCCGGATCCTGGCGGTGGCCTACCCGGAGTTGGATGGGCGCTTAAGGACATCACAGCAGACACAAGGGGGTGAGTAAAACCTCATCCTATGGACTTTGCGTGCAGTGGAGCTGTCTTCTGTGGGTGTCCCTAGGCCAGGGCGAGTTAGGTAGGCAAGGCCCCTCCATTATGTAGGCCATGTGGCACTCTACCCCAGCTCCAAAAAAAGCCAAATTGATGTATAGTTGCCCCTTTGCCATCCATGTGGGAAGATTTCTACCATTGCCATGTAGGCCATATCCCAGAAATTGCATGTGCAGAGGGCAAGAGCACGGCGTAATGCAGGGGGCTGCTGCGTTTGTCTTGTCCGCCAACAGTAGCGGTATGCCATGCACTAAAACTCTCTTTCTTCTGTCTCCACCCTTTTTCTGCTCTGCCTGTCCTTCTGTACATCAGCATCAACAGGCGGAGGTACAGTGGCACCGGAGCACGAGGGAGCTGCATCCCACATGGCCATGGAGGGCCACACCACAGACTCTGAATTCACCAGTGGGACGGAGGGCGAGAGGAGCTTCACGTCGGCCACAGGATCACCAAACAGCGACACGGACTCGTCCACCGATGGGAGCTCCCCTGTGGTGGCGGCACCATCTGTGCGCCCCAATCCTACAGGTACAGCCGCCACCTCCCTTACCAGCACCGCCCTCCCAGCAGCCCCTCAGCGTTCGCCCCGTGCCCGCTCACCAAGGAGGGTGGGCATCACCTTCGCCCCAGGCACCTCAGGCCCTGCCCCAGTCACCCATGCTGCCCTCAGTGAGGAGGCCATTGACCTCCTCAGGTCACTCACTGTTGGGCAGTCTACCATTGTGAATGCCATCCAGGGTGTAGAACGAGAGTTGAAACACGGTAATGCATTCCTGGAAGGCATTCATTCTGGTCAGGCTGTCCTTCAGCGAACCCTGCAATCTCTGGCCTCAGCACTCATGGCAGCCATTGTCCCTGTGTCCAGCCTCCCCCCTCCAACTTCCTCCACCCAGACCCAATCCCCTGTACCCCAGCCCATCCCAAGCACACCTACAGACCAGCATGCACACAAGTCAACACACACAAGTAGCTCAAGCAAACATAGGCACCACTCACACCACAGGCACTCACACAAGCATCAGATCCATACAGATACAGCAACATCCACTGTCTCCACTGTGTCCACCTCCTCCTCTTCTCCCTCCTCCCTCCCAGTGTCGTCTACACACACACCTGCATGCACCACATCTACAGGCACTAGGACTCGCACCAGGACACCCAGCACCACAAGCCGCTCACCTGCACTCACCACCTCCACTGCCATATACACGTCCCCTGTGTCCTCTCCCAGTGTGTCTGTGACGCCCCCTCCCAAAGTACACAAACGCCGGCAATCACTCACCCAACATCCATCCACCTCACGACAGCCTCCAGTACCTGCACCCAAAACAGCTAAAGTGACACCTCCTACAACCACCTCCTCTTCCTCCACTCCTAGAGCCCCTCCAGCTACCCATCCCAGTGTACGTCAGAAACTGTCCCTATGTCAAATTGACCTTTTTGCCCCCACCCCCCCTCCAATTCATCAGTCCCGTCGTAGCGCCTCAACCAAAAAGCCTCCAGTACCAGTGGTGCGTGTACCAGGTTTTTGGAGTGCCCCCTCCACCAGGGCAGGCAGTAGGACCCGGAGCCAAGGCACTGTCAGCCCACCCCCTGTAAAGGCTCCGAAATTGGAGAGTGGACGACGGGACCGTGTCAAGACTCCTGGTGAGACAAACAGTGAAATGGGATCCAAGGTGATTGGTGAGTCATCTGTAACTCTAAAGAAGGTGAGAAAGGTCCTGAGGAAGTCTCCCCAACCTGTTGTGAGTGTCACGGCGGAGAAGTGTGCCATCATCTCCGGCGGTCCAGACACAACCGCCAGCACCGTCGTTACTGGTCAGGAGACCACCGCCAGAGTCATAGCCCAGGAGGGCTCAAGTATCGTCACTAGTCAGGAGACCACCGCCAGAGTCATAGCCCAGGAGGGCTCAAGTATGGTCACTGGTCAGGAGACCACCGCCACCGCCAGAGTCATAGCCTAGGAGGGCCCAAGTATTGTTACTGGTCAGGAGACCACCGCCACCTCTGGAGTCACAGCCCATGAGGGTCCAGAATCCCACAGCTCTGCTGGGCAATGATGGAACGTCAAGCCACACACCAACGTCCAGTGTGGAGTTCGTCATGCCACACACCAATGTCCAGTGTGGAGTTCGTCATGCCACACACCAATGTCCAGTGTGGAGTTCGTCATGCCACACACCAATGTCCATTGTGGAGATCGTCATGCCACACACCAATGTCCATTGTGGAGATCGTAATGCCACACACCAATATCCGTACAAGAACCGCCATGGCAAAGCACCGCTGAACAGGCCAAAGACTGCCATGGTGAAGACCCCTGAACAAGGCCAAGACCGCCATGGTGAAGACCGCTGAACAGGGCAAAGACCGCCATGGTGAAGACTGCTGAACAGGGCAAAGACCGCCATGGCAAAGCACCGCTGAACAGGCCAAAGACTGCCATGGTGAAGACCGCTGAACAGCGCAAAGACCGCCATGGTGAAGACCGCTGAACAGCGCAAAGACCGCCATGGCAAAGCACCGCTGAACAGGCCAAAGACTGCCATGGCAAAGCACCGCTGAACAAGGCCAAGACCGCCATGGTGAAGACTGCTGAACAAGGCCAAGACCGCCATGGTGAAGACCGCTGAACAGGGCAAAGACCATGTGGGTATGAATAGTCCGGCACATCAGGCATCGTTCTCCCATGTGCAGCTGGGACTGTGACAGGACATGTACTTTCACGGGGAGACTCATCCAGTCTGGGCACCAGTCCCACCCAGTACCAGTAGAGAACTGCATCTACTTGCGAAGATGTGTCTTTGCACTCCCCAGGATGGCACAGTGGGCAAGCCACCCACTGTAGAGACTTGAGAGACTGTGGCTTTGCACTCCCCAGGATGTAACAGTGGGCAACCCACCCACTGTAGAGACTTGAGAGACTGTGGCTTTGCACTCCCCAGGATGTAACAGTGGGAAAGCCACCCACGGTAGAGACTTGAGAGACTGTGGCTTTGCACTCCCCAGGATACATCAATGGGCATGGAGCCCCGTCGTGGATCTGGCTTCGCATTCATCTGGCTGAGGTGCCCCCCCTTCCCTTCCCCCTGAGGTGCCTGTATTGTTTCTATCTGATGCCCCGTCAGTGTTCTCTTGGATTTTGGTCAGGTATCTATTGTGGGCGTCGCCCATGCATTTTTTGACTGTTGGTGCACGAACATTGTTGTGTACATATCTGCACTACTTCTTGTATTGTACATTTATTTTTGACAGATTTCGTGATATGTATCCGTATATTTTTTAATGAGTAGTATATTGGCACAATACAAAGTTTGACCACTATTCGCTTTGTCTTTGCATTCTTCCGGGGGGATTGTGGGTTGTTACTGTGATTTTTGTGAATGCATTGGTGTGTATGTTGTAATATGCGAGGGTGGGGGTAGGGGTGTTTGGTGGGTGTCCCCGTAACTTTTGCCTCCCCCCTCCCCCATGTCGTAGCTGCAATACTCACCGGTATCTTCTGCGCCTACGTCGCTGTTGGTCGTAGATGAGCAGGAATGCAAGGGCAGGTAAGATTTGTAATTCCGGCTCCATGGTGTCCTCGTTCCTCGTAGGATGTGTTGAGGTGAGCGTTTTCCCATAGCAAAAGCTGTTTCCACCGTGTTTTTATCCACGGTGAATCCGCCCCGGAAAAGGTGGTGGATTGGAGTGTTGTGATAGTGTGGGCGGTACATTGTCTCCCGCCTGTCTGGTGGCGGTGACCGCCGCGCTGTTTGTCTGTACCGCCGTGGCGGGCAGTGTGTGTTAAAGTGGCTGTCTTAGTTGGCGGTTTCCGCCAGGGTCGTAATTCCCTTTTTTTGCCTGCCGGCCTGTTTGCGGTATTACCGCAGCTTTAACACAGTCCACCAGGGTTGTAATGACCACCTCTGTCTTTTAGGAGACTGTTTTAATCTGTTTGTGTGATTTAAATTGTGCTTAAAAACTGTCTACCCCCCTGTATTTTTGCCTTTAAAAAAGCCAGATTTTAGAGTGTGCGCCCAGCACTATTGCAGTGTTGCAAGTCTCCCCCTTACCTGGAAAGTAGACTCTGCTAGCTTGGAAGTGTGGATTCAGCCTGTCTGTATCCAAGGAGATTCTGAATAGAGCAGCAGTTGCCTTTCCCCCTGACCACAGGGACTGGACTTAGCTGATTGGCTCCCTGAGTCCCTGCTGCTCCTGAGACCCGCCCCCCCCACCTGCTCTGGCCCCTTAAGTTTGTGGAGGGAAGCCCAAGACAGCCACCTCCATTTTGGGAGCCTCTGTGCATCTCCCCTGTGTCCTGATACAGCCCAGTGTTCAAGGATTTCAAGAAGACCTAGGTAAGGAGCCCAGAGATTTTTCTGGGTAAACAGTATTATTTGTTCAAAATTGTTTGTTTCAGCTACCTGTGTGTGTTCTCCTGTGGAGTCACTGTGTTTTAGGCAGCCTGGCCTCTTTTAAAGTGGTGCTTATTTGAAAATCGTTTTTGCCGTGACTTGTGTGAATTGCCTTGCTAGTTTGTAGCATCCCCTCCCCCACCTTTTTTCTCTCCTAAGTAAAAAGGCTACATACATCTTGCAGAGTGTGTCTTTTAGAAGACTGTTTTAATCTGTTTGTGTGATTTAAATTGTGCTTAAAAACTGTCTGCCCCCCCTGTATTTTTGCCTTTATAAAAGCCCGATTTTAGAGTGTGCGCCCAGCACTATTGCATTGTTTGTATCTTAAACAGTCCCTCCCTTACCTGGAAAGTAGACTCTGCTAGCTTGGAAGTGTGGATTCAGCCTGTCTGTATCCAAAGAGATTCTGAATAGAGCAGCAGTTGCCTTTCCCCCTGACCACAGGGACTGGACTTAGCTGATTGGCTCCCTGAGTCCCTGCTGCACCTGAGACCCGCCCCCCCCACCTGCTCTGGCCCCTTAAGTTTGTGGAGGGAAGCCCAAGACAGCCACCTCCATTTTGGGAGCCTCTGTGCATCTCCCCTGTGTCCTGATACAGCCCAGTGTTCAAGGATTTCAAGAAGACCTAGGTAAGGAGCCCAGAGATTTTTCTGGGTAAACAGTATTATTTGTTCAAAATTGTTTGTTTCAGCTACCTGTGTGTGTTCTCCTGTGGAGTCACTGTGTTTTAGGCAGCCTGGCCTCTTTTAAAGTGGTGCTTATTTGAAAATCGTTTTTGCCGTGACTTGTGTGAATTGCCTTGCTAGTTTGTAGCATCCCCTCCCCACCTTTTTTCTCTCCTAAGTAAAAAGGCTACATACATCTTGCAGAGTGTGTCTTTTAGAAGACTGTTTTAATCTGTTTGTGTGATTTAAATTGTGCTTAAAAACTGTCTGCCACCCTTTATTTTTGCCTTTAAAAAAGCCCGATTTTAGAGTGTGCGCCCAGCACTATTGCAGTGTTTGTATCTTAAACAGTCTCCCCCTTACCTGTAAAGTAGACTCTGCTAGCTTGGAAGTGGGGATTCAGCCTGTCTGTATCCAAGGAGATTCTGAATAGAGCAGCAGTTGCCTTTCCCCCTGACCACAGGGACTGGACTTAGCTGATTGGCTCCCTGAGTCCCTGCTGCACCTGAGACCCGCCCCCCCCACCTGCTCTGGCCCCTTAAGTTTGTGGAGGGAAGCCCAAGACAGCCACCTCCATTTTGGGAGCCTCTGTGCATCTCCCCTGTGTCCTGATACAGCCCAGTGTTCAAGGATTTCAAGAAGACCTAGGTAAGGAGCCCAGAGATTTTTCTGGGTAAACAGTATTATTTGTTCAAAATTGTTTGTTTCAGCTACCTGTGTGTGTTCTCCTGTGGAGTCACTGTGTTTTAGGCAGCCTGGCCTCTTTTAAAGTGGTGCTTATTTGAAAATCGTTTTTGCCGTGACTTGTGTGAATTGCCTTGCTAGTTTGTAGCATCCCCTCCCCACCTTTTTTCTCTCCTAAGTAAAAAGGCTACATACATCTTGCAGAGTGTGTCTTTTAGAAGACTGTTTTAATCTGTTTGTGTGATTTAAATTGTGCTTAAAAACTGTCTGCCACCCTTTATTTTTGCCTTTAAAAAAGCCCGATTTTAGAGTGTGCGCCCAGCACTATTGCAGTGTTTGTATCTTAAACAGTCTCCCCCTTACCTGTAAAGTAGACTCTGCTAGCTTGGAAGTGGGGATTCAGCCTGTCTGTATCCAAGGAGATTCTGAATAGAGCAGCAGTTGCCTTTCCCCCTGACCACAGGGACTGGACTTAGCTGATTGGCTCCCTGAGTCCCTGCTGCACCTGAGACCCGCCCCCCCCACCTGCTCTGGCCCCTTAAGTTTGTGGAGGGAAGCCCAAGACAGCCACCTCCATTTTGGGAGCCTCTGTGCATCTCCCCTGTGTCCTGATACAGCCCAGTGTTCAAGGATTTCAAGAAGACCTAGGTAAGGAGCCCAGAGATTTTTCTGGGTAAACAGTATTATTTGTTCAAAATTGTTTGTTTCAGCTACCTGAGTGTGTTCTCCTGTGGAGTCACTGTGTTTTAGGCAGCCTGGCCTCTTTTAAAGTGGTGCTTATTTGAAAATCGTTTTTGCCGTGACTTGTGTGAATTGCCTTGCTAGTTTGTAGCATCCCCTCCCCACCTTTTTTCTCTCCTAAGTAAAAAGGCTACATACATCTTGCAGAGTGTGTCTTTTAGAAGACTGTTTTAATCTGTTTGTGTGATTTAAATTGTGCTTAAAAACTGTCTGCCACCCTTTATTTTTGCCTTTAAAAAAGCCCGATTTTAGAGTGTGCGCCCAGCACTATTGCAGTGTTTGTATCTTAAACAGTCTCCCCCTTACCTGTAAAGTAGACTCTGCTAGCTTGGAAGTGGGGATTCAGCCTGTCTGTATCCAAGGAGATTCTGAATAGAGCAGCAGTTGCCTTTCCCCCTGACCACAGGGACTGTACTTAGTTGATTGGCTCCTTGAGTCCCTGCTGCACCTGAGACCCGCCCCCCCCCCCACCTGCTCTGGCCCCTTAAGTTTGTGGAGGGAAGCCCAAGACAGCCAACTCCATTTTGGGAGCCTCTGTGCATCTCCCCTGTGTCCTCATACAGCCCAGTGTTCAAGGATTGCAAAAAGACCTAGGTAAGGAGCCCAAAGATTTTTCTTGGTAAACAGTATTATTTGTTCAAAATTGTTTGTTTCAGCTACCTGTGTGTGTTCTACTGTGGAGTCTCTGTGTTTCAGGCAGCCTGGCCTCTTTTAAAGTGGTGTTTATTTGAAAATCGTTTTTGCCGTGACTTGTGTGAATTGCCTTGCTAGTTTGTGGCACCCCCCCCCCCACTTTTTTCTCTCCTAAGTAAAAAGGCTACATACATCTTGCAGAGTGTGTCTTTTAGGAGACTGTTTTAATCTGTTTGTGTGATTTAAATTGTGCTTAAAAACTGTCTGTCCCCCTGTATTTTTGCCTTTAAAAAAGCCCGATTTTAGAGTGTGCGCCCAGCACTATTGCAGTGTTTGTATCGTAAACAGTCCCTCCCTTACCTGGAAAGTAGACTCTGCTAGCTTGGAAGTGTGGATTCAGCCTGTCTGTATCCAAGGAGATTCTGAATAGAGCAGCAGTTGCCTTTCCCCCTGACCACAGGGACTGGACTTAGCTGATTGGCTCCCTGAGTCCCTGCTGCACCTGAGACCCGCCCCCCCACCTGCTCTGGCCCCTTAAGTTTGTGGAGGGAAGCCCAAGACAGCCACCTCCATTTTGGGAGCCTCTGTGCATCTCCACTGTGTCCTGATACAGCCCAGTGTTCAAGGATTTCAAAAAGACCTAGGTAAGAAGCCCAGAGATTTTTCTGGGTAAACAGTATTATTTGTTCAAAATTGTTTGTTTCAGCTACCTGTGTGTGTTCTACTGTGGAGTCTCTGTGTTTCAGGCAGCCTGGCCTCTTTTAAAGTGGTGTTTATTTGAAAACCGTTTTTGCCGTGACTTGTGTGAATTGCGTTGCTAGTTTGTGGCACCCCCCCCACTTTTTTTTCTCCTAAGTAAAAAGGCTACATACATCTTGCAGAGTGTGTCTTTTAGGAGACTGTTTTAATCTGTTTGTGTGATTTAAATTGTGCTTAAAAACTGTCTGCCCTCCTGTATTTTTGCCTTTAAAAAAGCCTGATTTTAGAGTGTGCGCCCAGCACTACTGCAGTGTTTTTATCTTAAACAGTCTCCCCCTTACCTGGAAAGTAGACTCTGCTAGCTTGGAAGTGTGGATTCAGCCTGTCTGTATCCAAGGAGATTCTGAAAAGAGCAGCAGTTGCCTTTCCCCCTGACCACAGGGACTGGATTTAGGTGATTGGCTCCCTGAGTCTCTGCTGCACCTGAGAGCCGCCCCCCCACCTGCTCTGGCCCCTTAAGTTTGTGGAGGGAAGCCCAAGACAGCCACCTCCATTTTGGGAGCCTCTGTGCATCTCCCCTGTGTCCTGATACAGCCCAGTGTTCAAGGATTTCAAAAAGACCTAGGTAAGGAGCCCAGAGATTTTTCTGGGTAAACAGTATTATTTGTTCAAAATTGTTTGTTTCAGCTACCTGTGTGTGTTCTACTGTGGAGTCTCTGTGTTTCAGGCAGCCTGGCCTCTTTTAAAGTGGTGTTTATTTGAAAATCGTTTTTGCCGTGACTTGTGTGAATTGCCTTGCTAGTTTGTGGCAGCCCCCCCACTTTTTTCTCTCCTAAGTAAAAAGGCTACATACATCTTGCAGAGTGTGTCTTTTAGGAGACTGTTTTAATCTGTTTGTATGATTTAAATTGTGCTTAAGAACTGTCTGCCCCCCTGTATTTTTGCCTTTAAAAAAGCCCGATTTTAGAGTGTGCGCCCAGCACTATTGCAGTGTTTGTATCTTAAACAGTCTCCCCCTTACCTGGAAAGTAGACTCTGCTAGCTTGGAAGTGTGGAATCAGCCTGTCAGTATCCAAGGAGATTCTGAATAGAGCAGCAGTTGCCTTTCCCCATGACCACAGGGACTGGACTTAGCTGATTGGCTCCCTGAGTCCCTGCTGCACCTGAGACCCGCCCCCCCCCCCACACCTGCTCTGGCCCCTTAAGTTTGTGGAGGGAAGCCCAAGACAGCCACCTCCATTTTGGGAGCCTCTGTGCATCTCCCCTGTGTCCTGATACAGCCCAGTGTTCAAGGATTTCAAAAAGACCTAGGTAAGGAGCCCAGAGATTTTTCTGGGTAAACAGTATTATTTGTTCAAAACTGTTTGTTTCAGCTACCTGTGTGTGTTCTAATGTGGAGTCTTTGTGTTTCAGGCAGCCTGGCCTCTTTTAAAGTGGTGTTTATTTGAAAATAGTTTTTACCGTGACTTGTGTGAATTGTCTTGCTAGTTTGTGGCACCCCCCCCCCCCACTTTTTTCTCTCCTAAGTGAAAAGGCTACATACATCTTGCAGAGTGTGTCTTTTAGGAGACTGTTGTAATCTGTTTGTGTGATTTAAATTGTGCTTAAAAACTATCGGCCCCCCCTGTATTTTTGCCTTTATAAAAGCCCGATTTTAGAGTGTGCGCCCAGCACTATTACAGTGTTTGTATCTTAAACAGTCCCTCCCTTACCTGGAAAGTAGACTCTGCTAGCTTGGAAGTGTGGATTCAGCCTGTCTGTATCCAAGGAGATTCTGAATAGAGCAGCAGTTGCCTTTCCCCCTGACCACAGGGACTGGACTTAGCTGATTGGCTCCCTGAGTCCCTGCTGCACCTGAGACCCGCCCCCCCACCTAATCTGGCCCCTTAAGTTTGTGGAGGGAAGCCCAAGACAGCCACCTCCATTTTGGGAGCCTCTGTGCATCTCCCCTGTGTCCTGATACAGCCCAGTGTTCAAGGATTTCAAAAAGACCTAGGTAAGGAGCCCAGAGATTTTTCTGGGTAAACAGTATTATTTGTTCAAAACTGTTTGTTTCAGCTACCTGTGTGTGTTCTACTGTGGAGTCTTTGTGTTTCAGGCAGCCTGGCCTCTTTTAAAGTGGTGTTTATTTGAAAATAGTTTTTACCGTGACTTGTGTGAATTGTCTTGCTAGTTTGTGGCACCCCCCCCCCACTTTTTTCTCTCCTAAGTAAAAAGGCTACATACATCTTGCACAGTGTGTCTTTTAGGAGACTGTTTTAATCTGTTTGTGTGATTTAAATTGTGCTTAAAAACTGTCTGCCCCCCCTGTATTTTTGCCTTTATAAAAGCCCGATTTTAGAGTGTGCGCCCAGCACTATTGCAGTGTTTGTATCTTAAACAGTCCCTCCCTTACCTGGAAAGTAAACTCTGCTAGCTTGGAAGTGTGGATTCAGCCTGTCTGTATCCAAGGAGATTCTGAATAGAGCAGCAGTTGACTTTTCCCCTGACCACAGGGACTGGACTTAGCTGATTGGCTCCCTGAGTCCCTGCTGCACCTGAGACCCGCCCCCCCACCTGCTCTGGCCCCTTAAGTTTGTGGAGGGAAGTCCAAGACAGCCACCTCCATTTTGGGAGCCTCTGTGCATCTCCCCTGTGTCCTGATACAGCCCAGTGTTCAAGGATTTCAAAAAGACCTAGGTAAGGAGCACAGAGATTTTTCTGGGTAAACAGTATTATTTGTTCAAAATTGTTTGTTTCAGCTACCTGTGTGTGTTCTACTGTGGAGTCTCTGTGTTTCAGGCAGCCTGGCCTCTTTTAAAGTGGTGTTTATTTGAAAATCGTTTTTGCCGTGACTTGTGTGAATTGCCTTGCTAGTTTGTGGCACCCCCCCACTTTTTTCTTTCCTAAGTAAAAAGGCTACATACATCTTGCAGAGTGTGTCTTTTAGGAGACTGTTTTAATCTGTTTGTGTGATTTAAATTGTGCTTAAAAACTGTCTGCCCCCCCTGTATTTTTGCCTTTATAAAAGCCCGATTTTAGAGTGTGCGCCCAGCACTATTGCAGTGTTTGTATCTTAAACAGTCTCCCAATTACCTGGAAAATATACTCTGCTAGCTTGGAAGTGTGGATTCAGCCTGTCTGTATCCAAGGAGATTCTGAATAGAGCAGCAGTTGCCTTTCCCCCTGACCACAGGGACTGGACTTAGCTGATTGGCTCCCTGAGTCCCTGCTGCACCTGAGACCCGCCCCCCCCCCCCCACCTGCTCTGGCCCCTTAAGTTTGTGGAGGGAAGCCCAAGACAGCCACCTCCATTTTGGGAGCCTCTGTGCATCTCCCCTGTGTCCTGATACAGCCCAGTGTTCAAGGATTTCAAAAAGACCTAGGTAAGGAGCCCAGAGATTTTTCTGGGTAAACAGTATTATTTGTTCAAAACTGTTTGTTTCAGCTACCTGTGTGTGTTCTAATGTGGAGTCTTTGTGTTTCAGGCAGCCTGGCCTCTTTTAAAGTGGTGTTTATTTGAAAATAGTTTTTACCGTGACTTGTGTGAATTGTCTTGCTAGTTTGTGGCACCCCCCCCCCCCCCCACTTTTTTCTCTCCTAAGTGAAAAGGCTACATACATCTTGCAGAGTGTGTCTTTTAGGAGACTGTTTTAATCTGTTTGTGTGATTTAAATTGTGCTTAAAAACTGTCGGCCCCCCCTGTATTTTTGCCTTTATAAAAGCCCGATTTTAGAGTGTGCGCCCAGCACTATTACAGTGTTTGTATCTTAAACAGTCCCTCCCTTACCTGGAAAGTAGACTCTGCTAGCTTGGAAGTGTGGATTCAGCCTGTCTGTATCCAAGGAGATTCTGAATAGAGCAGCAGTTGCCTTTCCCCCTGACCACAGGGACTGGACTTAGCTGATTGGCTCCCTGAGTCCCTGCTGCACCTGAGACCCGCCCCCCCACCTAATCTGGCCCCTTAAGTTTGTGGAGGGAAGCCCAAGACAGCCACCTCCATTTTGGGAGCCTCTGTGCATCTCCCCTGTGTCCTGATACAGCCCAGTGTTCAAGGATTTCAAAAAGACCTAGGTAAGGAGCCCAGAGATTTTTCTGGGTAAACAGTATTATTTGTTCAAAACTGTTTGTTTCAGCTACCTGTGTGTGTTCTACTGTGGAGTCTTTGTGTTTCAGGCAGCCTGGCCTCTTTTAAAGTGGTGTTTATTTGAAAATAGTTTTTACCGTGACTTGTGTGAATTGTCTTGCTAGTTTGTGGCACCCCCCCCCCACTTTTTTCTCTCCTAAGTAAAAAGGCTACATACATCTTGCACAGTGTGTCTTTTAGGAGACTGTTTTAATCTGTTTGTGTGATTTAAATTGTGCTTAAAAACTGTCTGCCCCCCCTGTATTTTTGCCTTTATAAAAGCCCGATTTTAGAGTGTGCGCCCAGCACTATTGCAGTGTTTGTATCTTAAACAGTCCCTCCCTTACCTGGAAAGTAAACTCTGCTAGCTTGGAAGTGTGGATTCAGCCTGTCTGTATCCAAGGAGATTCTGAATAGAGCAGCAGTTGACTTTTCCCCTGACCACAGGGACTGGACTTAGCTGATTGGCTCCCTGAGTCCCTGCTGCACCTGAGACCCGCCCCCCCACCTGCTCTGGCCCCTTAAGTTTGTGGAGGGAAGCCCAAGACAGCCACCTCCATTTTGGGAGCCTCTGTGCATCCCCCCTGTGTCCTGATACAGCCCAGTGTTCAAGGATTTCAAAAAGACCTAGGTAAGGAGCACAGAGCTTTTTCTGGGTAAACAGTATTATTTGTTCAAAATTGTTTGTTTCAGCTACCTGTGTGTGTTCTACTGTGGAGTCTCTGTGTTTCAGGCAGCCTGGCCTCTTTTAAAGTGGTGTTTATTTGAAAATCGTTTTTGCCGTGACTTGTGTGAATTGCCTTGCTAGTTTGTGGCACCCCCCCACTTTTTTCTTTCCTAAGTAAAAAGGCTACATACATCTTGCAGAGTGTGTCTTTTAGGAGACTGTTTTAATCTGTTTGTGTGATTTAAATTGTGCTTAAAAACTGTCTGCCCCCCTGTATTTTTGCCTTTAAAAAAGCCCAATTTTAGAGTGTGCGCCCAGCACTATTGCAGTGTTTGTATCTTAAACAGTCTCCCCCTTACCTGGAAAATATACTTTGCTAGCTTGGAAGTGTGGATTCAGCCTGTCTGTATCCAAGGAGATTCTGAATAGAGCAGCAGTTGCCTTTCCCCCTGACCACAGGGACTGGACTTAGGTGATTGTCTCCCTGACTCCCTGCTGCACCTGAGACCCGCCCCCCCCCCCACCTGCTCTGGCCCCTTAAGTTTGTGGAGGGAAGCCCAAGACAGCCACCTCCATTTTGGGAGCCTCTGTGCATCTCCCCTGTGTCCTGATACAGCCCAGTGTTCAAGGATTTCAAAAAGACCTAGGTAAGGAGCCCAGAGATTTTTCTGGGTAAACAGTATTATTTGTTCAAAATTGTTTGTTTCAGCTACCTGTGTGTTTTCTACTGTGGAGTCTCTGTGTTTCAGGCAGCCTGGCCTCTTTTAAAGTGGTGTTTATTTGAAAATCGTTTTTGCCGTGACTTGTGTGAATTGCCTTGCTAGTTTGTGGCACCCTCCCTCCCCCCCCCCTTTTTTTCTCTCCTAAGTAAAAAGGCTACATACATCTTGCAGAGTGTGTCTTTTAGGAGACTGTTTTAATCTGTTTGTGTGATTTAAATTGTGCTTAAAAACTGTCTGACCCCTGTATTTTTGCCTTTAAGAAAGCATGATTTTATAGTGTGTGCGCCCAGCACTATTGCAGTGTTTGTATCTTAAACAGTTTCCCCCTTACCTGGAAAGTAGACTCTGCTAGCTTGGAGTGTGGATTCAGCCTGTATGTATCCAAGGAGATTCTGAATAGAGCAGCAGTTGCCTTTCCCCCTGACCACAGGGACTGGACTTAGCTGATTGGCTCCCTGAGTCCCTGCTGCACCTGAGACCCGCCCCCCACCTGCTCTGGCCCCTTAAGTTTGTGGAGGGAATCCCAAGACAGCCACCTCCATTTTGGGAGCCTCTGTGCATCTCCCCTGTGTCCTGATACAGCCCAGTGTTCAAGCATTTCAAAAAGACCTCAGTAAGGAGCCCAGAGATTTTTCTGGGTAAACAGTATTATTTGTTCAAAATTGTTTGTTTCAGCTACCTGTGTGTGTTCTACTGTGGAGTCTTTGTGTTTCAGGCAGCCTGGCCTCTTTTAAAGTGGTGTTTATTTGAAAATAGTTTTTACCGTGACTTGTGTGAATTGTCTTGCTAGTTTGTGGCACCCCCCCACTTTTTTCTCTCCTAAGTAAAAAGGCTACATACATCTTGCAGAGTGTGTGTTTTAGGAGACTGTTTTAATCTGTTTGTGTGATTTAAATTGTGCTTAAAAACTGTCTGCCCCCCTGTATTTTTGCCTTTAAAAAAGCCCGATTTTCGAGTGTGCGCCCAGCACTATTGCAGTGTTTGTATCTTAAACAGTCTCCCCCTTACCTGGAAAATATACTCTGCTAGCTTGGAAGTGTGGATTCAGCCTGTCTGTATCCAAGGAGATTCTGAATAGAGCAGCAGTTGCCTTTCCCCCTGACCACAGGGACTGGACTTAGGTCATTGGCTCCCTGAGTCCCTACTGCACCTGAGACCCGCCCCCCCACCTGCTCTGGCCCCTTAAGTTTGTGGAGGGAAGCCCAAGACAGCCACCTCCATTTTGGGAGCCTCTGTGCATCTCCCCTGTGTCCTGATACAGCCCAGTGTTCAAGGATTTCAAAAGACCTAGGTAAGGAGCCCAGAGATTTTTCTGGGTAAACAGTATTATTTGTTCAAAATTGTTTGTTTCAGCTACCTGTGTGTGTTCTACTGTGGAGTCTCTGTGTTTCAGGCAGCCTGGCCTCTTTTAAAGTGGTGTTTATTTGAAAATCGTTTTTACCGTGACTTGTGTGAATTGCCTTGCTAGTTTGTGGCCCCCCCCCCTTTTTTCTCTCCTAAGAAAAAAGGCTACATACATCTTGCAGAGTGTGTCTTTTAGGAGACTGTTTTAATCTGTTTGTGAGATTTAAATTGTGCTTAAAAACTGTCTGCCCCCCTGTATTTTTGCCTTTAAAAAAGCCCGATTTTAGAGTGTGCTCCCAGCACTATTACAGTGTTTGTATCTTAAACAGTCTCCCCCTTACCTGGAAAGTAGACTCTGCTATCTTGGAATTGTGAATTCAGCCTGTCTGTATCCAAGGAGATTCTGAATAGAGCAGCAGTTGCCTTTCCCCCTGACCACAGGGACTGGACTTAGCTGATTGGCTCCCTGAGTCCCTGCTGCACCTGAGACCCACCCCCCCCCACCTGCTCTGGCCCCTTAAGTTTGTGGAGGGAAGCCCAAGACAGCCACCTCCATTTTGGGAGCCTCTTTGCATCTCCTCTGTGCAGCAGTTGCCTTTCCCCCTGACCACAGGGACTGGAGTTCAGTTAACTTGCTCCTTATATAAGTTCCTATTGGTTGTTGCATATGCTGTTGTGATAGGTTGTTGGGAGATGGTCTTTCATTGGTTGCTGGCTCCAGGGCTGCAGTTATGATTGGTGGATTGGACTGGGAATCTGATTGGCTGTTGGCTCTAGGTCTGAGATTCTGATTGGTTGTTGGTTCTAGGGTTGTGATTGGTGGATAGGTCTGAGAATCTGATTGGCTGTTGGTTCTAGGGCTGTGATTGATGGATAGGTCTGAGATTCTGATTGGCTGTTGGTTCTAGGGCTGTGATTTGTGGATAGGTCTGGGATCCCGATTGGTTGCTGGTTTTACGGCTTGGGCTGTGAATGGTGGTTAGGAATAGGGCTATGATTGGTGATTAGTGCTGGGTCTCCTATTAGTTGTTTCAATCAGGGCTTGACATTGGATTGGCTAGGGTTAGGACCAGCTTCTTATTGGTCAGTAGGGCTATAAAAGGCTAGGATTCAGGGTGTCTCAGCCCGGGCGTCGAGGCAAAGGGCGGAGAGGACAAGGGCAGTTGTCTGTTTGGGCGGAGAGGACAAGGGCATTTGTCTGTTTGGGCCTGTTCGGGACAGGTAGGGACTAGGGATTAGGGCCAGAAATGCTGCCCAATTAATATTTGACAATGAATGGTTTCAGCCCCTACACATCCCTCAACATACAAACACTTAGGGGGTCATTACAACATTGGCGGTAAAAGCCGCTTACCGCGGTGCAGAAGACCGCCAATACACCGTTGCGGCCGCGGAATTCCGCCAGAGCTATTATGACCCACATCTCTGAAACCGCCGAAATTCAGACACCCACACAACTCCGCCACACCAAAGGTCAGTGTTAAACTGGCGAAAACAAATCCTCCACCTCCACTCCAACAGAAACACGCCCATGCTATTACGACCCACTAATCCACGCGGCGGTCTTTCAACCACTCAAAATACAGACACATCTCAAAAACACCGCCACATTGGACAATTACAAATACACACACCTGATACACATACAAACACCACTCCCACACATCCAATACAATATAAAACACACACCCACATCACTCACAAACCCCTACGACCAAAAATCAGAGACGAAGGCCAGAGAGACTGCACAGCATAGACAAGCCCACCACACAGAGGCACACAACACCAACACCCATTCAACATCCACGCACAAAACACCACACACCACTACACATCACCACACACATCAACACTCACACCGCCCCACACATCACACACACCACCCCATGTCACGCCAAAGACACCCCCGCTTTTCCGAGGAGGAGCTCAGGGTCATGGTGGAGGAAATCCTAGGGGTAGAGCCACAGCTATTTGGCTCACAGGTGCAGCACACATCCATAGCCAGGAAGATGGAGCTATGGCGCAGAATAGTCGACAGGGTCAACGCTGTGGGAAAGCATCCAAGAAATCGGGAGGACATCAGGAAGAGGTGGAACGACCTTCAGGGGAAGGTGCGTTCAACGGTCTCCAGGCACAACATTGCGGTTCAGCGGACTGGCACCTCCTCCCCCACAACTAACAACATGGGAGGAGCAAGTCTTGACCATCATCCATCCAGAGGGCCTCGGAGGAGTCGGTGGAGGAATGGACACTGGTAAGTCAAATCTTAACTATCATATCCCCCACCCTACCTGCATGCTATCACACACCCCCACCCTCACACCCTCCCCTATCACCCAAACTCCTCACTAATGTACTAATAACACAAACCACCGATCCCAACACCAAGCCCTGAATGACACAACTAAGCATGGACACCCAGCACTAAAGCATGCTCACTGCACACACCAAGAACAACCCCCCAACCATCATCACACAAGCCCCCACACAGGAATGCTTGCACTGGGGTAAACGCACACCCACCCATTGCACACCATCACACACACACATGCAATAATCATGCTCTTATGCCCCTGCAGGATCACAAAGGACCGTCACCACACCGGAGGGTCCAGATATCTCCACTTCACCCACAGAAGAGGCCCACAGTGACGATAGCAGCTCTGCCCTACTGGATCCTGATGACCAGCCCGGACCATCGTGGGCCTCGGGACAGTTGGTTCCCCTTGCACAGGCACAGCCCAACACTGACCTTCCACCCTCTGGTAACACCAGCACAGCACCCACCCAGCGGGCCCAAACCTCCATACCCAGGACAGGTCAATCAGCTGTATGTCCACCACTACAGGGAACCTAGGAGAACCCATCACCCCAACAACAACAGGGACCTGGGGGCAGTGGTAGTGGGCACACGTTCCAGGGGACGGAGGCACAGGAACACAGGGGAACTGGGAGGGCTGCTGTGCAACAGGGGGCGGACAGGCCAAGGGAACCAACTCTCCACGAGGCCCTATTCTCCATCATGGGAGCATACCACCACTCCCAGGAGACGATGGCGACGGTCCTGGTCAAGTTTCAGGAGACCCAGTGCCTGCAGGAGGACCAGTATTTGGGGTTCAGGGAGGAGCTCAGGACCATCAGCTCTGCCTTGGGCACCATTGTAGGGGTGCTGAAGGACATACAGCAGACCTTGAGGGACACCGTGGCACTCCAAGGGGCCCCTGACACTAGCATGGACAATGAACTGCCCACCACCTCCGCCGGCGCTAGTGGACAGGACGCCCCGCCACAGGACCACCACACCAGCACCCCACCCCCTGCAGACGGACAACCACCACGCAAGCGGTCCCTGAGATACAGGAACAGGACAGCGCAAGATGGCAAGACCCCCGCCAGGAAATGAGACCACCCTGATTGTCCTCCCACTGTCCCACTTTGTTACCCTGTCCATACTTAAACTGGCCCACCTCCACTTTCTATGCCCATATGGGCAGTGCACCTGTGTGCCAATAGACTGGACTCTGCCATGGACATTCCTCCACCGTCCTCCATCACCATTTTACAACCCCCCTCCATTTTTGAGCACTTAAATAAACACCCTTTAAGCACAAAACAATCTGGAGTCAGTCTGTGATTTTGTTATTTTGTATTATCAATGACAGTGTCAAAAAGCGATTCTAGTTGGAAAGGCAACATACCAATGTCACACATCACAAGTCCTTGAAGGATTCATGCAGATGACACACGTTGGTAACCACACCGGTGAAACCGTAATGGAAAGAAACAACTCAGTTACCAAATAATCCCATGAAATTACACACAGGATAGATGAAGACGTGTGACAGTGAATGTAATAGAAAAAATGAAAATGTTCTCACCTGTGTGTCACTGGAAATTCTGACTCCCTGTTGTCGTTGTCTTCTTCCTCAGCTTCCTCCTCATCACTGTCCACAGGCTCCACAGCTGCCACAACACCGTCATCTGGACCATCCTCCAGCAGAAAAGGCACCTGGCGTTGCAAAGCAGGATTGTGAAGCATCGAGCAAACGATGATGATCTGGCACACCTTCTTCGATAAGTAGAATAGGGAACCACCTGTCATATGGAGGCACCTGAACCTGGCCTTCAGGAGGCCGAAGGTGCGTTCGATCACCCTCCTAGTCTGCCCATGGGCCTCATTGTAGCGTTCCTCTGCCCTGGTCCTGGGATTCCTCACTGAGGTCAATAGCCAGGAAAGGTTGGAGTAACCAGAGTCCCCTAATAGCCACACACGGTGCCTCTGGAGTTGACCCATCATATCAGGGATGCTGCTATTCCGCAGGATGTAGGCGTCATGCACTGAGCCAGGGAACATAGCATTTACCTGGGAGATGTACCGGTCGGCCAAACATACCATCTGTAGATTCATAGAATGATAACTCTTCCTGTTCCTGTACACCTGTTCACTCCTGTGGGGGGGACCAGAGCTACATGGGTCCCATCAATAGCACCTATGATGTTGGGGATATGTCCAAGGGCATAGAAGTCACCTTTCACTGTAGCCAAATCTTCCACCTCAGGGAAAATGATGTATCTCCTTACGTGTTTCAACAGGGCAGACAACACTCTGGACAGCACGTTTGAAAACATAGACTGGGACATCCCTGATGCCATGGCCACTGTTGTCTGAAATTACCCACTTGCAAGGAAATGGAGCACTGACAGCACCTGCACGTCAGGGGGGATTCCAGTGTGATGGCGGATTGGTGACATCAGATCTGGCTCCAACTGGGTACATAGTTCCTGGATAGTGGCACGTTCAAACCTGTAGTTGACGATTAGATGTCGCTCCTCCATTGTCAACAGGTCCACCAGTGGTCGGTACACCGGAGGATTCCGCCATCTCCTCACATGTCCCAGCTGACGGTGACTAGGAAGGACAACAGCGACGATCAAGTCAAATTTTTCCCAGGTATGTACCCACAGTTACACAGCAGACGACACCAAACAAAAAACCCATCCTGTATGTGTGTTGAGTGTAGGCCTAGCTAAGTGTGACGCAGTAGTAAAAGAAGCCATGTGGGCCCCTGAATTGGCGGCTGCCTGACCTCTAAACTGGGACAATGGTATTGTGGGGTAACTGCGTTGCCGTTGCACACCGTCGCGGTAGGCGGTCGTAGTCCGCAGCGCAATGCTGCATTGGTTAACATTGGACCCTATGGGTCCCAGGAGCCAATGAACAAGTGCGCCGGCGGTGATGATACGCACCGCCACGGATGTCATCGCCGCGGACGTCACCACCATTTTCTCACTGTTCAATCACTAGATACCTGATCTTCGACAGGAGAGGACCTACACTGCAAGTGCTGCTGTGACCTCGGTCTGGAAGCGACGATGGCTGCTGCGTCTGGGGAAAGGGCCCCTGCCTTCACTGCTCAGGAGTTGGAGAAACTGGTCGACGGGGTCCTCCCCCAGTACACGCTACTCTACGGTCCTCCAGACCAACAGGTTAGTACACAGTTAGCACGTTGTATGGGCTAGGCCTGGGTGGAGAGGGCTGGTTATAAGAGGGAAGGGGGCAGAGTTCAGGGAACATTAATGCATGTGAATGAATGTGCCACATGGCTAGGGTAGGGATGGGGGAAACTCACATCAACGGTGCAGTTGGTAATGACTTCACTTTTTCCCTTGTGCATGTCATGTAGGTCAGCACCCACCAGAAGAAGGACATTTGGCGTGCCATCGACAAGGAAGTCCGGACCCTGGGGGTCCACCAGAGACGGGGCACCCACTGCTGGAAAAGATGGGAGGACATTCGCCGCTGGAGCAAGAAGACGGCGGATGCTCAGCTGGGGATGGCCTCTCACCGTGGGAGGGGTGCCCGTTGCCCCAAGACCCCCCTCATGTCCCGGATCCTGGCGGTGGCCAACCCTGAGTTGGATGGGCGCTTGAGGGCATCACAGCAGACACAAGGGGGTGAGTACTCTCTCATTCTGCAGACTGTGTGTCCAGTGGAGGGGTCTTGGTGGGGGAGGAGGCCTGTGGGTGTACCTAGGCTAGGGCGAGTTCCATAGGCTAGGCCTCTCCGTAATGCAGGCCATGTGGCACTCTACCCCACCGCAGTAGAGTGCCAAGTACAGGTATGGATGCCCCTGTGGCATCCATGTGTGCAGATGTCCACCATAGCCATGTAGGCCAGATCCCAGAAATTGCATCTTCAGAAGCCAGGAGCACGGCGTAGTGCAGGGGGCTCCTGTGTCTGTATTGTCTGCCAACGGTAGCGGTATGCCATTCACTCAACCTGTCTTTCTTCTGTTTCCCCCCCTTTTTGTGCTCTCCCTGTTCTTTTGTGCATCAGCATCATCAGGCGGAGGTACAGTGGCACCGAGACACGAGGGAGCTGCATCCCACATGGCTATGGAGGGCCACACCACGGACTCAGAATGCACCAGTGGGACGGAGGCGAGGGGAGCTTCACGTCGGCCACCGGATCACCAAGCAGCGACACGGACTCGTCCGCCGATGGGAGCTCCCTTGTGGTGGCGGCACCATCTGTGCGCCCCACTTCTACAGGTACAGGCGCCACTCCCCTACCAGCACCGCCCTCCCAACAGCTCCTCAGCGTTCGCCACGTGCCCGCTCACCCAGGAAGGTGGGCATCACCTTCGCCCCAGGCACCTCAGGCCCTGCCCCAGTCACCCCTGCTGCCCTCAGTGAGGAGGCCATTGACCTCCTCATGTCACTCATTGTTGGGCAGTCTACCATTGTGAATGCCATCCAGGGTGTAGAAAGGGAGTTGCAACACGGTAATGCATTCCTGGAGAGCATTCATTCTGGTCATGCTGCCATTCAGCGAACCCTGCAATCTCTGGCCTCAGCACTGATGGCAGCCATTGTCCCTGTGTCTAGCCTCCCCCTCCAACCTCCTCCACCCAGACCCAATCCCCTGTACCCCACCCCATCCCAAGCACACCTACACACCAGCATGCACACACGTCAACACACAAGGGAAGCTCAGGCAAACATAGGCACCACACAACCCACAGGCACTCACGCAAGCATCACCCACATACAGACACAGCAACAACCACTGCCTCCACTGTGTCCCCCTCCTCGTCGTCTGCCTCCTCCCTCCCAGTGTCGTCTACACTCTCACCTGCATGCACTACATTTACAGGCACCAGGACTCGCACCAGACCACCCAGCACTACACCCCGCTCACCTGCACTCACCACCCCCACTACCATTTACACATCCCCTGTGTCCTCTCCCAGTGTGTCTGTTACGCCCCCTCCCAAAGTACACAAACGCAGGCACCCACACACCCAACATCCATCCACCTCAAGACAGCCTCCAGTACCTGCACCTGCACCCAAAACACCTAAAGTGACACCTCCTACAACCACCTCCTCTTCCTCCACTCCCAGACCCCCTCCAACTACCCATCCCAGTGTTCGTCAGAAACTGTCCCTCTGTAAAGTTGACCTTTTTGCTCCCACCCCCCTCCAATGCATCAGTCCCGTCGTAGCGCCTCAGCCAAAAAGCCTCCAATACCAGTGGTGCCTGTTCAAGGTGTGTGGAGTGCACCGGCCCACCCCCTGTAAAGGCTCTGAAATTGGAAAGTGGCCGACGGGACCATGTGAAGACTCCTGGAAGCAAAACAACTCACAGGGGTCCCAGGGGGATTGCAGAGTCAGCTGTGACTCCTCCAAAGGTGGGGAAGGGCCAGAGGAAGTCTGCACAGCCTGTTGTGAGCATCACGGCGGAGAAGGGCGGCATCCTTCCCGGCGGTCGGGACGCCACCGCCAGCACCGTCCTCACTGGTCCGGAGACCACCGCCACCACCAGAGTCATTGCCCAGGAGGGCCCAAGTATCGTCACTGGTCAGGAGACCACCGCCAGAGTCATTGCCCAGGAGGCCCCAAGTATCGTCACTGGTCAGGAGACCGCCGCCACCGCCAGTGCCAGGAGGGCCCAAGTATCGTCACTGGTCAGGAGACCACTGCCACTGCCGGAGTCAGTGCCCAGGAGGGCCCCGGCTGCCACAGCGCCCGCTGGGCAATGAGGGAACGTCATGCCACACACCAATGCCCAGTCCAGAGAACGTCATGCCACACACCAATGCCCAGTCCAGAGAACGTCATGCCACACACCAATGCCCAGCCCTGAACCGCCATGGCAAAGCACCGCTGAACAGTCCAGAACCGCCATGGCAAAACACCGCTGAACAGTCCAGAACCGCCATGGCAAAGCACCGCTGCCCAGTCCAGAACTGCCATGGCAAAGCACCGCTGAACAGTCCAGAACTGCCATGGCAAAGCACCGCTGAACAGTCCAGAACCGCCATGGCAAAGCACCGCTGAACAGGGCATGCACCGGGGACGAATGAAAAGGCGGCCACATCAAGCATCGTTATCCCATGTGCAGCAGGGACAGTGACGGGACACGAACTGTCACGGGGAGACTAATCCAGTCTGGGCACCAGTCCCCCTCCAGAAACAGTGGAGAGATCCATCCACTACCTCTGTCCTTCACAGGATGAAGCACTCTGGACACCAGTCCCCCTCCAGAACCAGTGGAGGCTGTCATCTACTTGAGAGACTGTGGCTTTGCACTCCCCAGGATTGACCAGTGGGCAACCCACCCACTGTAGAGACTTGAGAGACTATGGCTTTGCACTCCCCAGGATTGACCAGTGGGCAAACCACCCACTGTAGAGACTTGAGAGACTGTGGCTTTGCACTCCCCAGGATGGAACAGTGGGCATGGAGCCCCGTCGTGGATCTGGCTTTGCACTCATCCGGCTGAGGTGCCCCCCCTTCCCTTCCCCCTGAGGTGCCTGTAGTATTTCGATCTGATGCCCCGGCAGTGTTCTCTCAATCTGTGGACAGGTATCTTTTGTGGGCCTCGCCCATGCATTTTGGACTAGTGGTGCACGGACATTGATATGTGCATATCTGCACTACTTCTCGTACTGTATATACTTTGGAAAGATTTTATTTTATTTCTGTATATTTTCGAGACATTTATATTGATACATTACATTGTTTGAACTGATTTTGTTTAGTCTTTGCATTCTTCCGGGGGCGTTGTGGGTTGGTAATGTGATTTTTGTGAATGCATTGGTGTGTGTGTTGTAATATGCGAGGGTCGGGGTGGGGGGGTTTCGTGTGTGTCCCCCTAACTTTTGCCTCCCCCCTTCCCCTATGTCGTAGGTGCAGTACTCACCGTTGTCTTCGCCTCCTTAACCTGCTGCAAGAGGAACACTATGTTGAAAAGCAAGTCTATTGTGACCCTCAAACAGATATCACAACTAGCAACACTCCTGCTTCAAGCTCACATTACACCACTTACCCTTCTCCTAAACAAAACAACACTACCACTAACACACCTTTTCTAAACTGCCAGCTCATAAATGCTCGATCACTCTCAAAAAACCAGCACCACATATACGACCTGCTCACAGACACACAACCTGACTTACTATTCATTACTGAATCCTGGTTGGGAGATGACATGGCACCAGTGTTGCACGAAGCCGTTCCTCTGGGCTATCAAACCATCACTCAAAACCGTATAGGCAAGAGAGGAGGTGGACTAGCTATTATATACAAACAGGCAATGAACCTCAGTAAAACAGACAACATCTCCATACAAGGTTGTGAAGCCCTCCTTACCAGATGCCACCCTACTCCAACGTCCTCCTGTAACTTTCTCCTCCTTTACAGACCTCCACCTAACAACTCCACTTTTCTAGATGCTTTTCTAGACACAGTCTCAAACCTTATTACACTATACTCCAATCTATGCATTCTTGGGGATCTAAACATTTGGTTTGACAAACCCAATATGCCCCATCCAAAAGCTATCACCACTGGCCTACTCGCATTGAACCTACATCAGATTGTACACAATCCCACACACATCGCTGGTCACATCCTAGATGTCATTTTTGCTAAGCCTGAACTAGTTACTATTCGTAGCATCACGCCAATCACCTGGTCAGACCACCATATGATAACTTTCCGACATACAACTCCACAAATCAACACATCCCACAACTACTTACATACATACACCTATCGACCATGGAGCAAACTCAATTTGGATCACTTAGAAACACAACTAACAGCAAACACAGATCTAGATACAATTAATTCTGTACCAAAACTTTATGAGTGGCTACAGGAAGCTTTTGATGTCCTAATACCACTCAGAAAACTAAACACAACAAAAGAAAACCAACACCTTGGAGAAACACATAATTTAAAAAGATAAAGCAACACATCAGAAAGTTGCAGCGGACCTGGCTCAAAACAAACAACAGTCAAGACAAACTGCAGCTACACAAACTTAACAGGATATACAAATCATCAATCAAAAAAGCTAAAAAAAGATACTATTCAGACAGAATTCAAAATGCTCAATCTACAACCAAGGAATTTTATAAAATTCTCAATGAATTTAGAAAACCTACATGCATGAAAGGAAGTCATCCCACTACTCAAGATTTCACACACAAATTGGCAACTCACTACACAACCAAGGCAGACACATTGGACTCCTATTTAAAATAGAAAAAACACATCAGCACCAACCCCTTTCCTAAAATACCCTCTAAGAATAAACCATCCCAACCTCTACAGTCCTTCAAACAAATATCCCAGGATGAATTTATGGATTTGGTCAAAGCAAGCAGACCTTCTGGTTGCCCCTCTGACCCTTGCCCAGCACAAATCTTGAAGAACATCCTTCTATCTACTTCTGCTGCCACACCCGTAAGAAGAATCATCAACTCTTTAACTTCAGGGACTTTTCCTGCAGACCTGAAAAAGGCATACATACGACCTTTATTAAAGAAAACAAACCTAGACCCGCAAGACCCCAAAAACTACAGACCAATCACAAATGGACCTTTCCTGGACAAATTGATAGAAAGAGCAGCATTCGCCCAGATGTCACAATTCATTGAAGACAATTCTATACTTTCAGACTTCCAAACTGGATTCCACCCAGGAAGAAGCACTGAATCGGCACTCATGGCAATCTGGGACGATCTTAAAAACACAGTCGACCAAAATGGAGTTGCTGCACTACTTCTCTTGGACCTCTCAGCTGCCTTTGATACGGTTGACCATGACACCCTAACTCAAAGACTCCACGAAGCCGGCATACAAAGGATTGCTCTCGACTGGATTACTTCCTATCTTCAAAAAAGATTGAATATCATCCACTCGCCCCCCTTCTTGTCCGAACCCTACCTCATAAAAGCAGGGGTCCCCCAAGGGTCAATCATCTCACCTTTGCTTTTCAACATCTACATGATATCTTTAACAGAACTGATCAATGATTTCCATCTCACATGCTACAACTATGCAGATGACACACAAATACTACTTAAATTAGAATGCGCCAAAAACATTGAAAACTCACAAATCTTCAGTTGCCTCAGAGCCGTTGATCAGTGGATGACCTGGAGCCATCTCAAACTAAATACCTCCAAAATAGAAATACTCACATGTGGTGACTGGAAAAATTATGACCCTCTGTGCGTCTGGCCTGACGATCTCGGACCACATCCTCAATTATCCAAGGAAGTTAAAAACCAATGAATCACCATGGATTCCAAGTTAACTATGAATGCCCAAGTAGACAAATTAGCACGCACAAGCTTCATCACCTTAAAGACTTTACGACGCATCTTCCCCCACCTCGGATTTCCACACAAGGTGCAAGCTACTATCTCGCTTGTACTATCCAAACTGGATTATGCCAATAGCCTCTACCATGGATCATCTCTATCTGTTATGAAAAAACTACAACGTATCCAGAATTCTGCAGCCAGGCTACAATTACATATAAAGCCGCAAGCCCACATCTCCCCTGCCTTGAGAGCACTACACTGGTTACCCGTTGCCAGAAGATGCACTTTCAAGCTGCTTTGTATCACCCACAAAGCTACACATGGAACAGGACCGCTTTTTATCAGAAAGAAAATTACCAAATACATCCAACAAAGAACCATCCGCTCAAGATTGGCACCCCGCCTTAGAACACCACCATACAAGAAAAAGACTATAGGTGGTACATCTTTCTCCGTCCAAGCAGCCAAACTATGGAATTCATTACCCACAACTTTAAGAGCCACAGATAACTTTCTTGTCTTCAGAAACCTACTCAAGAGTTGGCTCTTTCCTTCATAACCACCTCATTCAAACAACTATGAACTGCATATGCCTATGTTGATAAATATTTTTTCAGATTATATGTATATTTCTATTTATTTATAGTTTCTTTAGAAAATATGTATTGCTACTATGTCATAACAATAAAATACACACACACTCTTTAAACCAGTTTGACTAAGTATTTTTTACCCACGGTTCTAATTATGTATTGTGAGTGCATATGTGTGTGTATTCATATATATGTGTGTGTGTATATATATATATATATATATATATATGTATGTATGTGTATATGTTTTTTCTGTGCTTGGCATGTTCGTGGATCATTGCATGGCTCCTGGGTGGGTTGTTATACTAGATATCTATGAATTCCTGCTCTCATCTTATCACACTTATCTAATCATCACTCTTAAGTCATGTCTCTATCAAACTATCCTCCATTCTCACTCTGACTCATCCCGAATCCCTTTTACCACTTTCATCTCCTAAATATCTCTGCCTAAGCTCTTCCCTCCGCTTCCACATCTAACTCACCAAACCTCACTCTACTACTGTGACCTCCCACACAACCCTACTAAATTCTCCTGCATTTATCTCACCCTGCTACTATGCTCTCCCTAACCCTTCCACATACTTTTCCCCCTCCGCCCCCCTTTACTCATCCCAAGCCTTTCGGTTGAGTAAATGAATGAAATACTCCCAATTAACATTTATGGATTTCTTACCTCCTTCACCCCTCCATTACTCCAGTCAATCTAACTAACAAACTCTCATATCTGTGGCTCAAATTAACTCATAATAATACTAAAACTGTACTCATTATTTAACAATACTAATCCATCACTAATTCTTGTTGGGTTCCAGAGTAGCGTGCTACTCATCGAAAAGCGCTTAGACGCCTCGTCAGGGGTAGTAAGCGCTATATAAATACGATTACAATTACAATAACAATGACATGTTCAGGAAATAAATAGTTTGAGTTTTAAGAGATGTTGTACGCTGCACATTTTACTGTGTTTTTAAGCAGGCCTATGTTAAGCTAATTCAGAATGAAATAAATGTGATGCTTAGAAAATGCCGATGGCAGTGGAAAGTTTTCTGTTCTTTCTGAAACATCCTGTGTGATGATCTAATGTCGGAGAGAAATGTTCTTGTGCTGTATATTTTGATACATTTATTAGTTCCACAAAAAACAATGGCTTTCAGTAGTTTTCTGCAAACGGAAACTGGTGATGGCACTGAAAGAAGCTGAACCAATGAGGGAGAAAAAGAACACAATAAATGCAACATGAAGAAATGTGCTTTAGTTTTAATTGGTTCTTTCCTAACCACTCCATAGTCTGACCAAGGTCTGACCAATGGTAGAGTAGCTAGTTATTGTCTGGGACTTTAACAGAGCAAAGTTTAGGTGATGTCAGTCCAGCCTTATTCTTTCTTGCTCAAGCTCAGACTGATTCAAGATTATCTCTTGCTGCAGTTACTGTCTGTGTTGTGTTCAGATGTGCTTTTATTTCTGCTAGTGAAATAATGTGCTTTGCACCACTGACAATTCAGATGCATTAAGGCCAAACTTTACTGAACTGTTTCCCCATATGTCACTGTCCACTGAAGCTGACCATGAAGATGCTCCACTGAAGAAGACTTCACTGCCTGCTGAACCCATTAAGGAGAGGTATAACATAGTGTGCACATTTGTCTTTCTTGTAGGTTTTCAATTTTTTCTCTTTCGGAAACCCAACCGCTGTTTTTGCTAGCGCCATAGATAGATGTTTTCCAAATTAGGTTTTGTCTTCTTTTCTTTTTGCATGAAGTGCAACATCCTTAATCCAATTAGGGTAATAGTTAGAATGTCACAATCTGAATTTGGTTGTGCAAATAACTGATTATGAATAATACATCTGTGTTAACTCAATGTATTCAATCTCAACTGTGCATCTTTAGAGGTTTGGTCAACCTGTGTTATTCATGTATCTTTATAATTTGGATTTGTGCTTGATTTACGTGACCTGAGCATTGTTAATCTAAAGGGCAATAAATGTTTGAACTTTATTAAACTGATGTGGTGATTCATGGCCAAATAGGTCTTGGTGCATATAAATTACTGACTCTAATGTTGCTTAATGATGATATTCTTTGATTTTGTTTATTGTTGACTTCGTTTTGTTCAGAGCCACTCACACCTATCTGAGTCCAAAGGTTCATTCAACCTCATGCTGGTAGATGATTGATGACCCTTACGTGTCCCCTCATAAAATAAATTATCAAAACAAATCTAAGGTAGGACCTGCCCACAAACATGCATTTTTAAAAACTCTTAAATCTTAAAGTACCAGTGCCAAAGTGCAACAGTTTAAACCAACATCAATAAAGTGCCAAACGGCAAAAGTCATTTTAAGCATATAATACTAAACTTCTTAGTATCAATACAACCCTTAAAACCATCTTGTTAAGTTGATCCACAAAACTAAAATACTGCAAATCAGCCACATTTGTTATAATAGGAACTAAAACATAAATAAAACATGGTACAGATAGGCAACTGGTTAGTACCCCAGCCACAATATAGTACTCTCATATCTAGGATGTTTTTCCTATAAAACCTATTTTGTCAGCAACATTTGCAGATGATAAAGCAGTTTAGAGACTGTAGGAAGTTGGCTCTGTATGTACTATTTCAAAGTAAGAAATAGCATGCACAGAGTCCAAAGATTCCCCTTAGAGGTAAGATAGTGGAAAAAAGAGATAATTCTAATGCTCTATTTTGTGGTAGTGTAGTCGAGCAGTAGGCTTATCAGAGGGTAGTGCTAAGCATTTGTTGTACACACACAGGCAATAAATGAGGAACACACACTCAAACACAATTCCAGGCCAATAGGTTTTTATATAGAAAAATATATTTTCTTACTTTATTTTAAGAACCACTGGTTCAAGATTTACAAACAATACTTTAAATGAAAGGTATTTCACTCAGGTATCTTAGGAACTTTGAATAATCACAATAACATGTACAGTTTTGGCAAAAATGGCAATAAGCTATTGTAAAAGTGGACACTGCAAAAATCAACAGTTCCTGGGGGAGGTGAGTAAATGTTAAGTTCACAGGTAAGTAAAACACTTACAGGGTTCAAAGTTGGGTCCAAGGTAGCCCACCGTTGGGGGTTCAAGGCAACCCCAAAGTTACCACACCAGCAGCTCAGGGCCGGTCAGGTGCAGAGGTCAAAGTGGTGCCCAAAAGACATAGGCTTCAATGGAAATAGGGGTGCCCTGGTTCCAGTCTGCCAGCAGGTAAGTACCCGTGACTTCAGAGGGCAGACCAGGGGGGTTTTGTAGGGCACCGGGGAAGACACAAGCAGCACAAAAAGTACACCCTCAGCGGCACAGGGGCGGCCGAGTGCAGAGTGCAAACAGGTGTCAGGTTTGCAATAGGATTCAATGAGGAGACCCGGGGGTCTCTTCAACGATGCAAGCAGGAAAGGGTGGGGTCCTCGGGGTAGCCACCATCTGGGCTAGGAAGAGGGCCGCCTGGGGGTCGTTCCTGCAGGTCCTGGGGGCTGCTGGTGCAGTGTCTTTTCCAGGCATCAGGGGCCAGATGTAGGAAAGGTTTAGCGACTCGCAAACGGCGAAACAAAATCTGGCATGTAGAAATGCATTTCCGAGTCGCAAATAGGAAGGGGTGTTCCCTTCCTATTTGCGAGTCGCACTGGTATGCAATTCGCGGTCGCAAATGGACTCGCAGATACTATCCACTTGAAGTGGATGGTAACCCACTCGCAAACGGGAAGGGGTCCCCATGGGACCCCTTCCCGTTTGTGTCTGGACCAAAAAATAATTTTTCAGAGCAGGCAGTGGTCCAATGGACCACTACCTGCCCTGAAAAATACCGAAACAAAAGGTTTCGGTTTATTTTTCAAAGTGCAGCTCGTTTTCCTTTAAGGAAAACGGGTTGCACTTTGAAAAAAAAAAAACTGCTTTGTTTAAAAGCAGTCACGGACATGGCGGTCTGCTGTTCCCAGCAGGCCTCCATCCCCGTGAGTGCCCTGAGTCGCTATGGGGACGCAAATTGCGACCCACCTCATTAATGTTAATGAGGTGGGTCTTTGCGACCCCATAGCGACTCGCAGAAGGTGTCTGAGACACCTTTCTGCATCCCAAATTGTGACTTGCAATTTGCGAGTCGCAGGGACTTGCAAATTGCAAGTCGCAGTTTGGGACTTTCCTACATCGGGCCCCAGGTTCCTTGAAGCAGGCAGTTGCGGTCAGGGGGAGCCTCTGGATTCCCTCTGCAGGCGTCGCTGTGGGGGGTCAGGGGGGTCAACTCTGGTTACTCACGGGCTCGCAGTCGCCGGGGAATCCTCCCTGTGGTGTTAGTTTTCTGCAGGTCGAGCCGGGGGTGTTGGGTGCAGAGTGGAAAGTCTCACACTTCTGGCGGGAAACGTGTGGTCTCTAAAAGTTGCTTCTTTGTTGCACAGTTGCAGTTTTGTTGAACAGGGCCGCTGTCCTTGGGAGCTTCTTGGTCCTTTTAGATGCAGGGTAGTCCTCTGAGGCTTCAGAGGTCGCTGGACCCTGGGGGACTCGTCGCTGTTGCAGTTTTTCTTGAAGTGGGGAGACAGGCAGTTAGGGCTGGGGCCAAATCAGTTGGTGTCTCCGTCTTCTCTGCAGGGCTTCAGGTCAACAGTCCTTCTTAGTCTTCAGGTTGCAGAAATCTAGTTTCCTAGGTTCTGGGGAGCCCCTAAATACTGAATTTAGGGGGGTGTTTAGGTCTGGGAGGGCAGTAGCCAATGGCTACTGTCCTTGAGGGTGGCTACACACTCTTTGTGCCTCCTCCCTGTGGGGAGGGGGGCACATCCCTAATCCTATTGGGGGAATCCTTCAAAACCAAGATGGAGGATTTCTAAAGGCAGGGGTCACCTCAGCTCAGGACACCTTAGGGGCTGTCCTGACTGGTGGGTGAATCCTCCTTGTTTTTCTCATTATCTCCCCTGGACTTGCTGCCAAAAGTGGGGGATGTGTCCAGGGGGCGGGCATCTCCACTTGCTGGAGTGCCCTGGGGCATTGTAACACAAAGCCTGAGCCTTTGAGGCTCACTGCTAGGTGTTACAGTTACTGCAGGGGGGAGGTGTGAAGCACCTCCACCAAGAGCAGGCTTTTGTTTCTGTCCTCAGAGAGCACAAAGGCCCTCATCACATGGGGTCAGAAACTCGTCTCTCTGCAGCAGGCTGGCACAGACCAGTCAGTCCTGCACTGAACAATTGGGTAAAATACAGGGGGGGCATCTCTAAGATGCCTTCTGTGTGCATTTTTTAATAAATCAAACACTGGCATCAGTGTGGGTTTATTATTCTGAGAAGTTTGATACCAAACTTCCCAGTATTCAGTGTAGCCATGATGGAGCTGTGGAGTTCGTTTTTGACAAACATCCAGACCATATACTTAATATGGCCACAACTTTACTTACAATGTCTAAGAATAGACTTAGACACTGTAGGGGCGTATTGCTCATGCAGCTATGCCCTCACCTGTGGTATAGTGCACCTTGCCTTAGGGCTGTAAGGCCTGCTAGAGGGGTGATTTACCGATGCCACAGGCAGCATTTTATATGCATGGCATCCTGAGGGGGATGCCATGTTGACTTTGTCTTTTTCTCTCCACCAACACACAATCTGCAATGGCAGTGTGCATGTGTTAGGTGAGGGGTCCCTTAGGGTGGCACAACATATGCTGCAGCCCTTGCGGACCTTCCCTGGCCACAGGGCGTTTGGTACCACTGGTACCTTTTACAAGGGACTTATCTGTGTGCCAGGGGTGCGCGAATTGTGGAAACAAAGGTACATTTTAGGTGAAAGAACACTGAGCTGGGGCCTTGTTGGCAGGGTCCCAGCACACTTCTCAGTCAAGTCAGCATCAGTATCAGGCACAAAGTGGGGGGTAATTGCAACAGGGAGCTGCTTCTCCTGGTTGCCAGGTTACGGACTCTTCCCCCGGCCCGCCCTCTGCTCTACAAATATGGCGCGCCCCTCACAGGACGCGGTTGCCGCTTCTCCTGGTTGCCGGGTTACGGACTCTTCCCCTGGGCCCGCCCTCAGCTCTACAAATAAGGCGCACCCCTCGCGGGACCCAGTTGCTGCTTCTCCAGGTTGCCATGTTACGGACTCTTCCCCCGGCCCGCCCTCAGCTCTACAAATAAGGCGCGCCCCTCACGGGACGCAGGACAGGGGCGGGACGTGCCTGGGCGAAGACCAGGCCAAGACGGGCCCGTCTCGGCCATATTCGACCAACTAAGGCCGGGCCGGGCCCAATCTCTTTTATTGCTGATTCATCTAAAACGTAAGACCTAAAGTACTTTAACTTTTTACTGTGTTGTTGTCACTTTTTACCGGCCATATGGGGAAGAGGAAAGCTGTACATCCATTGGATCCCCTGATTGACTGCAAAAAGCAGAAAAAGTGTTCTAGAAAACCAGTTATTAAGACCAAAGGAAGTAGCCATAATCCATTTGAAAAGATAGATCAGTTATTTGAAGAAGTGGAGGCCATTTTAAATTGCACAGCGGGGAATAACGGAGTCCTGCCTCCAAAGAAGGCTTTAGCTCATCCTAGGAGGATCCAAGAGTTTTTTAACAAACAAATAGATGAAGGATCAATTCTCAAATCCTGTTATTTTGTCTAATAGAGGAGGGGCTCTATCTAACACATTTAATACTACCCCCCCTCACCCCAAGGATCAACGATTGCTGTTACTGATCTTTTATTTAGACGAGGGCCACCCCAAACAGAAGAGGAAGGAAGTATGGGCCAGATGCAGGTAGGGAAAAATTTGCGACTCGCAATTTCCGACTCGCTAACTGCAATGCAGGAAGAAAACGTGATGACAATTTGCGACTCGCAAATGGAGTCGCACCGCAGAAAGCGAGTCCGCTGTTTGTGAGGTCGCTTTTTGCGACCGCGCAAAAAAACGGACACGCAATTTGCGAGTGGGTGTCGCAAATTGCGACTGTGCCGAAAAATGAATGCAAGTGCTGCAGAACACTCTGGAAAACACTTCCTGGCACATGATGATGACATCACAGCCAGGAAGTTTACAAATACACCTGGGAGGAGGGAGGACCACACCCATTTCAACTGCAGAACTGCAAACACACAGAGCTCCAGCAACCATGGCAGAGACCCCAAGGAAAAGGAAACTGAAGTTTGCAGAAAAAGGATTGGAGGTGTTGACTGAGGAGTGTTGTCAGCACCATGACCAGTTGTTTGGCAGGGCAGCCCTCACCATGCCAGAGAAAAAGAGACTATGGATGGAGATCCAGGAAAAAGTCAACTCCCTGGGTGTCAGCCACCGGAGTATTAAGGAACTCAAGAAAAGGTGGTAAGACCTGCGCTCCCGGAGCAAGGAGAGGGTGGCAGAGCGGCTCCGGGAGATGAGAGGCACAGGAGGGGGACCATCAACAGTACCACCACCCACACCCCTGGAGGAAAAGGTAGAGGAGACCCTTGAGCCTGAGGCCATCAACCGGTGAGTACCATGTGACATGCATGTACCGTCATTAATGCCATACCCCCACCCACCTTGGACACAGGAGCATGCACAACCAAAATAGTTCAATTTCAGAGTAGCAAACACCAGAATGGTGCATTATGGGCAATGTAGTCAAGTAGGCAGTTGATAGGCAACAGTTTATTAGGAAGTTGATAACAGATAGTAGATACTGACAGTGTATTTCCTATGTCCCACAGGTCTCCCACAAGACACCCCCACCAGCCCAAGCAGCCAGGGGCCACTGGTCAGCCAGCAGACACACGAGGGAACAGGACCAGCCACCACTATGACCTGCACCACCGACACCATGTCCCCTCACGAAACACCAGTTGCAATAGTGGTGTGTGAGCCTGCACCAGGTACCAGCCAAAGTGCCACGGGAGACATCACAGGGCCTCCACCGTGTCGCAGGCGATGTGGAACTCCATCCTCACAGCGGCAGGCAGAGTCAGGGGATGCCTCCATTTCACATACTGAGGCCGCATTCCTACTGGGTCAGCACCTGCAGACACAGGAAATCAGGAGGATTCCCAGGGCATTGCGGCGCATGGAGCGCAATCATGGAAACAGCATGCAGCTTGTACATTCTGACTGCAACTGATAAGTTCACACATGGGTGACCTTGCACTCTCCATGCGTCAACTAGTGGCAGAACTGCTAACGCAGACAGAGAGTGCACGGCGTCGGGACCGCCAGCTGCTGAACCGCCTAGACAGGATGTCATCCTCAATTGTAAGGCTGGCCGGTAACACAACAGGTCTTTCTAGGTGCACTGTCAGCCTCCAAGTGGACATGGGCCACTTTGCCAGTGACGTGGCACGTGGACTGGGCCGTCTCAGCCACGCAGTAGACTTAATGGAGGCACGGCAGGTGGCCAGGGGCACAGGCGACACGCCACAGGATAGTGAGGAGGGCTCCACTGTCAGCAGTGTCTCTGCTGGTGGCACCAGGGTGCTTTGCAGTGGAAGCACAAGGCAGGGCACTGCTGACCCCCCTAGTACCAGACATGCTGGCCGAGCCCGGCGTAAGGTTTGAGCTCCACACAGTCCTGAGGTTGGGGCACATGACGTCAATGTGTCCCATGCCAGGTGGACTATTAAAGCCCCTGAACTGTTCCAATTGTATATAGTTTTTTTGTTTGCACTTATTAAATCACTTGTTCTTTCCACTTAACACATGGACTCTTTGTGTGTGACATTGGTGAGTATGGTAAAAGTTAGCACGTACCTTCCAAAGTATTGGTTTGCAATGTGTTCCCGTCTCAGTCTGCCTTGATTTGCGATGCTCCTATCCCCATGATGGCGATGTGGTAGCTCTTGCTCTTCATCCTCAGAATCAGGGTCTTCAGGGGTGAGAGGTAGCCCACGTCTGGTGGCAATGTTGTGCAATATAGCGCATGCGACAACGATTTTGAAAGCTGTTATTGGGGTATACTGGAGGGCACCTCCACTTCTTTGGAGGCATCTGAACCTTGCTTTCAGCAGTCCAAAGTTACGTTCGATGATGTTCCTGGTCCGCTTATGTGCACTGTTGTATCGCCTCTCTGACTCATTGCTGGGTGTTAAGTACGGGGTAAGGATCCATGGTCGTAGTGCATATGCACTGTCACCTGTTTGGCTCAAAAAGTACAATGTTAGCTGGGCATGGGTGGTTTCCACATTGACCTGTGTGTATGTCTGCAAGGTGTTTTCAGCTCTACCTAGGAGGTATCTGTCTCCAAACTCCCCACGTTCTAGGCGTTGGTGTATCCCACTGTGCCTAAAAATGTAGGAGTCATGAATACTGCCTGGAAATTTAGCTACCATGTCAGTGATGACATAATGGGCGTCACATACCACCTGAATATTGAGTGAGTGGGTACACTTCCGATTGCGGAACAGATATTCCAGGTTTGCAGGAGGGCATATTTGTATATGTGTCCCGTCTACACACCCTATGACATGGGGGAAGTTGGCAATCCTGTAGAATTCCAACTTGGTGCTGTTGATTTCTGCCTCATTCCTGGGTAGGTATATGTATCTGGACATGTGTGTGAGTAAGGCGTCTAGGAATGCCCTAAAGAACCGTGAGAGTGCACTTTGGGATACCCCACCTGCCACAGCAATGACCCCCTGATAGCTACCCGAGGCCAAGAGGTGCAGTGAGCATAGCACTTTCACATGTGTAGGGATGACGCAGCCACGCACAGTCTGGCGTTGTAGCTGTGGTTTGAGTAATTCTATTAAATCTAGTATAGCTGCGCTACTGAGTCTATATTTATCATAAATCTCCTCCTCAGTTTGTTGGAAAAGTGTCTGCCTTGTTCTGTATATCTTCTCCTGTCTCTGGCTCCTCCTCCTCCTCTGCTGGGCGGCGTGGGCTCTCCTCCTCATTGCTATCACATATATCTCCGCTATCTTGAGTAACCCAGATGCCTTCTGGGTCTCCTTTTATACTTAATGGTTACCACCTGCTCTGAGTTAGTGGTAAATTGGAAGTGCAAAATGGGCTTTTTGCGAATAGTCGCGATTTGCGAGTTGCTATTGCATATGGTTTGCGACTTCCTATTTGCAGGTCGCAAAATGGGGTCGCAAATTTTGCGAGTCGGTAATGGCTTGCGATGCATTTTGTGAGTCGGAAATTGGATTTTTGCATCCCATTTCCGATTTTGCGGGGTCGCAAATTGCGAATCGGGCCATTTGCGACTCGTAAAAGTTTGCTACATGTCACCCTTAATCTATTCCAGCTGTTCCACTAAGCCCCGTGATAAATCCGATCCCAAACATACCCTGCAGAAATCGGTTCGAGGTCCTAGCTGAGGAGGGTGATCCACTTAGGGCTTACGAACACCTTGCAGTCGAGCTCAATAAAGAGGATACGATTTGTCCACTCATTTCTATCTCTGCTTCCCATTTAGAGCAACCTTCTACTGAGACCAATGTGTCTCTTATACTGCAGAGAGCGGATGAAGTTAGGACCCTGGTACTGCAATTAGCCAAAATTCTGCAGGAAAGGACAGTACATCCGTGTGGATGCAAATGCCATTCAAGAGGTGAAGGGGCGAAGGGTGGATTTATAACGACCGACTCGATTACATCCACCTCGACTGTACATAGGGGTCAAGCTATTCACCATCAAAGGAAAAAGGCATACAGGGACGGGTCAGATGTGAATTTAACATGCCCTGCAGATAATTTTATATATGAGCAGCTAGGCAACAAATATACCTCTACTGAGGAGACCGCTACGACAAATCATGTTGCCCCTATTGGTCGCCCTCCTGACCTCTCAAATTGTTTGTCAACTAGGAGGTGTAAAGTGATTGACAATTCCTCATGCAAGGGGGGCCGCTTTTTTTTTTAATGCTAGTAGGCCACTTGCACCTCTCCCTACTTCTGATCCTATTTGTGATGTTCCCCCCCCAGAGAGCCCCCAGTGGTCCAGTTACGCTGACAAAAGATCAAGCCACTAAGCCTGGGTCCAACACTCTCTTCTTGAACAACGTCCCGAAGTTGCTTCCGGGGCTCACTGAGGACCATGAGTCCAGGGTCAATAAGGTCACCCACTGGCTACGACATCAACGGAATTGCTTATCGGTCATACGTACAGACATTTCCAAAGCCAAACGGTGGAGCCCCTTGGGTTGAACTATGATGTAATCTCAATTGAGTTCTATGAAAAAACCTTGGTTGAGAGCCTTATTGCATTTGATGAACCTACTCTCCTTCTCAGGGGGCAAAGCAAGGGAGGTATTACCCTAGAGACAGAAATAGACGAAGTAGGCCAGGCTTCAGCTAATAGTAATTTGTGCTGCAATACTGTATGGGATCAATTAGGGTGTAGTGAGCCTATTCAGACTAATTCTGTATGACTGTCCACAGTTCAGGAAGCTATTTCTGGGGGTAGCTTAGAGGAACCACTTTTGATCAATCTTGATGGCCCTACTATTAATGAGTTAATTCCAGAGAACACTAGTTTCCAGACACATAGGGCCTCATTCCGACCCTGGCGGTACAAGACCGCCAGGGCCGGGGGCAACGGAAGCACCGCCAACAGGCTGGCGGTGCTTCATTGCCCATTCTGACACCGCGGTCAGAAAAGGGAATCCGGCGGTTTCCCGCCGGATTTCCCCTGCTTGGGCAGAACCTCCATGGCGGCGCTGCTGAGATTCCGACACCCTTCCAGCCATCCTGTTCCTGGCGGTTTTTACCGCCAGGAACAGGATGGCGGGAACAGGTGTCGTGGGGACCCTGGGGGCCCCTGCACTGCCCATGCCACTGGCATGGGCAGTGCAGGGGCCCCCTAACAGGGCACCAGAGAGATTTTCACTGTCTGCTTTGCAGACAGTGAAAATCGCGACGGGTGCAACTGCACCCGTCGCACCCCTGCAACACCGCCGGCTCCATTCGGAGCCGGCTTCAATGTTGCAGGGCCTTTCCCGCTGGGCCGGCGGGGCGCTCCTTTGGCAGGCGCCCGCCGGCCCAGCGGGAAAGCCAGAATGGCCTCCGCGGTCTTTTGACCGTGGAGCGGCTAAGTGGCGGTTCCCGTTTGGCTGGCGGCAGCCGCCGCCAGCCAAACTCAGAATGACCCCCATAGTGCTGCGTCTGACAGAAATGTTCTATCAATAATGACATGGAATCTAGCTGGCCTTGGGAGGAAATTATATGATATTGACTGGTGTTCATATATAAATACTCAAGACATATGACTCTTTCAAGAAACATGGGCTGAGGAGAGGATTAACATAGATGGGTTTCTTTCTTTTAATATAGCTGCCCAACCACGTGAAAAGGCGACAGGTCGTGCAAAAGGGGGGCTGCTGATGTTACTAAACAAAAGAGTGCAATGTGAATATAAGATTTAAAAATTTGACTGTGCTGATTTGATGGAGTTACAAATTTCGTTTCAACAGAGTTTTAATGTAATTTTTATCAATGTCTATGCCCAATCTGTACCACACGGAGCAGAATCTCAGATTTTAACCCAGCTACTTGATTTTTTTAGATACCCTACAACCAACATCCTATCTGATAATAGCTGGTGACATAAATTGCACCATTGAACCTTCTGTGTTACTTAGTGGTCTAACAGAGGAAGAAGATCAAATATGGGGGATTGCACAGCTGAATTGTGATTGTTTTTGTCCTCGTTCCCGTGCAGCGGCCCAGTTGGCTTCCCTTTGCTTGAAGCATGGCCTTAGGGCCTGCAATGGTCATATGTTCTCTAACTTGGACACTGCACCTATATTCAAACGAGGCACAATTACAAGCGTAATCAACTACTTTTTAGTTGACGTAAGACTGTGGCCCCTGCTGAGAGATATGAAGGTGGATGTTAGATGTGAAAGTGATCATTATCCCTTGTTACTCTCCATCTCTGGGGATGTTTTTGGTAGAACCTAGAATAGCCAATTTACTATGGTTCCCACCCCCATTTTGAATAATCTATCCATGAAGGTTAGGTGGCCGAAGGTGGTGTCGAACCCCTACCTGTTACGCAAGATTTACCTATTTTTTATAGATAACTTGGCTCCATAACAAGACCATGATTTCAAGGATATTCAATTTCTTCGTATACACGAAAACATGGTTGTCAAATTGCAAAGTATCTTTTACAGGAAGGTTGGGGCAAGACAGCAAGGAGGGACTTCGGCAAACAACTCATGGTTTGACGAATCATGTAATAGGGCCAAGACAGGGTTAAAAAACGCCATTATGAAAGGGATCCCCGGGGAAATACAACAAGCCAGACGCACATATAAGGAGTCTATTACACGAGCAAAAAGATCTTGGGAAGAAACAATTTGCAGGAGCTGCTGGATGCTACAGAATCCAACAACAACAAGTTGTTCTGGGAATTGTTGTACAAGCGAGAGAAAGAGGGTAGGACTAGCCTAAGGAACCACATACAACCTGAAAGATGGGTGGAACACTTTTCATGTCTTTATGATAAAATTGACATCCCTGCGACCCCCGTCAATCAGGATGTGGGGCAAGACCCTTCCCCTTTCCCACATGCGGTTTCTGCCCTTGTTTCTATAGGAGGGGGCCCACAGGATCCTGAGGGCCACATCTGTTTCTCTATTGAAGAAACTGGTGAGGCAATCCGCTCGTTAAAACCCGGAAAAGCACCAGGTCCAGACAAGATACCAGGGGATCTTTATAGATCCGAGCCAGAAATATGGACTTGGTACATTAATACACTCTCTAATAAAATTTCTGAAGGGGGGCAGGTCCCCATGACATGGAAGGGTGCTGAAATTATTCCTATCTATAAAAAGGGTAATGTAAACCTCCCAGCAAATTATAGGCCGGTCAGTCTTATAGATAATCTGCAAACAATTTATGCAAAGCAACTCCTAGGCAGATTAATGAGCTGGGCCACGGAACAGCAGATCCTTTCTCCCCTCCAGGCAGGGTTTTGATCTAGAATCAGTACAGTGGATCAGGTCTTTAGGCTGGCCGTACTGTACTGGAAATACACAGCTCTTGCAAAACAAACTTTATATGTGGCTTTTGTTGATTTGAGATCAGCTGTTGCGTGGGCTCTCATTATCCTAAATGAGACTACTGGATTTCTAGGCAGCAGGATCGTTCACAGTGTGGGGGACTGAGTCTGACCCACTTAGAAGGACCTCTGTCACCCTAAACCCGGTTTTGCTCCGGCTAACTAGCAGTGCCTCATATCTCCAAAAGGGAAGAGATGATTGGGCAGTCGAGGGTATGACATCTTTGGAACTTCTCAGGAAAGTCGTGGTCACTCAGATCCAAACCAACTCTCTCATTTGCAGTATGATCTCATATACAAATGACAAAGGCAGTATAAGTTTTATATAATGTTTTAATAAAACGACTGCATTTTAGATAATAAGGCATGAGCTGCAATAACCAGAACCATACAACACAGTAGGATTGAAATAGTCACGAGGAGAGTGAAACATGAGAACAACGCTATCATGGTGTTTAACAATTTCTACTCTCCCTCAGCTAGTTCTATTTCGAGCACAGCATGTTAAGCTTCTAACTTGCCTTTCTGAATCCCTTGGGAGACATCAGCCCTCATACCTGAGCAAAGACTTGTGATCTGGTTCAGCATCTGCAACGAGGCAGTCAGCTTCTAGTTGTGGTTCCCTGGTCGGAATCTCCCTCTTGCGTGTATTGGGACAATGAAGTGTTTTTATAACTAACATGTCAGCGTGATCACAAAATGTCCCTACGCAGTAATGCCAAAGACTAAACTCCTACCACGTCTATCGGCAATGTACCAGACTGTATCCTTGCACAGAGTGAACAGGAATGTGTTTATGGAGAATTCCAGTGCTGAAGTAGGCTAAACAGTGTGATATAAAAAATAAAACAAGACCGTAGAACTGGCTATTTGAAAAATAACAGTACGAAGCTGAATAAAAGCATCTAGAGCAAAGTGCACAGAAGCTCTAAGCTGTGAGCAAAGGAATAAAATACATCCACGGCAAAATGCACAAAGGCCTAAAGCCTGAAGCTAAAGCGCAAAAGATACGTAAAACTGACCACACTACACAGCCTTTGACCTGGTTCCAAGAGAAAAGCTAGGTGCTCCATAGACTAGGGACTCCAGCTAACATAATTCAACTCCTGAAGCGACTGCATGAAGATACATATGCGCAAGTGAGATGGGGCAACCAAGGCAAACTAACAGACAAAGGGCCTGATTCTAAGCTTGGCGGGCGGCGGGAGCCGCCCGCCAAGCGGGAACCGCCAGAAGACCGTCCCGCGGTCAAAAGACCGCGGCGGTCATTCTGGGTTTCCCACTGGGCTGGCGGGCAACTGCCAAAAGTCCGCCCGCCAGCCCAGTGGGAAACACCCTTCCCACGAGGAAGCCGGCTCCGAATGGAGCCGGCGGAGTGGGAAGGTGCGACGGGTGCAGTTGCACCCGTCGCAAATTTCAGTGTCTGCAAAGCAGACACTGAAATTCTTTGTGGGGCCCTGTTACGGGGGCCCCTGCAGTGCCCATGCCATTGGCATGGGCACTGCAGGGGCCCCCAGGGGCCCCACGACACCCCATACCGCCATCCTGTTCCTGGCGGGCGAACCGCCAGGAACAGGATGGCGGTATGGGGTGTCAGAATCCCCATGGCGGCGCAGCAAGCTGCGCCGCCATGGCGGATTCCCATGGGCAGCGGAAAGTCGGCGGTACACCGCCGGCTTTCCGCTTCTGGCCGCGGCTGTACCGCCGCGGTCAGAATGCCCGGCGGAGCACCGCCAGCCTGTTGGCGGTGCTACCGCCGACCCCGGCCCTGGCGGTATTTACAGCCAGGGTCAAAATGACCCCCATAATCCCCATAAATAGGGGTGTTCGCCAGGGATGTGTGCTGGCACCGTTTTTGTTTTCTATCTTTATCAATCAGGTGGTGCAGGTTCTGATGGCATGCCAGAACGATGCTCCCACACTGTGCGCTCAGAAAATTCCAATCCTTCTTTTTGCAGACGATTCCCTTCTTATCTCCAAATCCCCTATGGGCCTACAAATTCTCATAGACAGATTCAATCTATTTTGCCGGGATTATGGCCTGGACTTGAATCACAAGAAAACTAAGCTAATGGCACTTCGCTTTGGAGTGCGGAAGAAATGCACCATCTGCTTAGATGGTGATCCCTTGGATAAGGCCAGCTCCATTGACTATTTGGGTGTAAGGCTCACTGATAATTTGCAACGGGCAGAGCAGGTTAACAAAAGTGCTGGTCTTTTGCAGCATAGTGCATCTATCCTGCACTTTTATAGGGGTACTACAGCAAAAACTGTCTCCCCAGCAATTAAGATCTATGTTGCTAGGGCGCAGGGAGCTGCTGTCTATGGTGCGGAGGTCTGGGACTTTTCCGACAGCAACAGGCTAACTATTGGAGAGAATAGCTTTGCGAGGGCTCTATGTGCTTGCCCTCCCAGCACTCCACTGATTCCATTGTTTTTAGATCTGGGCCTGAGACGGATAGCCAACCTAATTTTTTTAAGACCACTTCTATATTGGGTAAGGCTATGGACTGTCCCAGAACTGGATGTTTACAAGACCTCACTTTTAGATCTGTTAAAGTGTCCCAATTCAGCCTCTATCCCCTGGGTCAAACACGTATCTAGTTGGTTTAGCAACTTGGGCCTAGGAGATTTTTGGGAGAAACCCCACAATCTTGAGAAAGCCCACACCAAAGTGTTGAAGCGTGTATACTGGTCCTATGTATGGAACGACTACATTAGTCGCAGATCTCATGGTTGCCTAACAAATCTTTTTATCGACTTCAAATGGTACCCCCAGTTTAAATTATATCTAGACATTATACCTGATATTTTAGGTAAAAGCTTATAGACTCCACTTTGGGACCCTGCCGCTGAAGACTTTGATGTGTAGATGGGGTGAAAAAACAATAACTGATATATGTCCAGCGTGTGGTATAACTTCTGAAACAGTTGAACATTTCATATTTTTCTGTCAGCATATTCTTCTCCCAGGTTCAAGTGGATCCGTAACATTTGCCGGGAAATGGGAATAAGGGAATGTGCCTTTGCCCTGAGGATTTTAAAAAGCCATTGTTCTAAAGTTCTAATATATGCTGTTAGCAAGTATTTACTGGCAGCATGGCGTATACGTAACTCTTTTATCAGCAATGTGCTTTAACCATGATTGGATGAGATTCTTTTAAATAGTGCAGTGGGGGTGCTGTTCTTTTCCTTTTATTGTTAATATGGTTTTAAATTGGTACTATATTTTATATCTTTGATTTTATTATTTATTGTGTATTTGCTTTGATGATCCATTGATTGAATAAAGCTTGTGTTAATGGTAAATAATGGCAACAGGGAGCCATTTCCTTACAGAGACAAATTACTAAAATTCTAGGGAGCTGATTTAAGAAAAGTGGCAATGCACCCAGTGCAGCGCCACTTTCCTTGCGCCTCTTAGCATCCCCCTACCACCACTATGTGTGCACCTTATTTAAAATACGGTGCACTGTGGCGCAGGGTAGGGGGCAATCGCATCAGAATTCCTGATGCTATTGATGTACTCTGCAGGAGTAGCGCCAAAGTTTTATTCAATGGCATGCCTTCTTTTAACGCCTACTCTGAGCAGGCATTAAAAGTTCCCAAAAAAATGGTGCGAGGAAATCTCTTAGATTTCCTTGCACCATTTTTTCGGCACCCCTAATGGGGAACGCCACCCTTCCATTCGTTGTGCCTGGCGCAGGCATACTGTGGAGCAAGGGCTTACAAAGTGTTGCAATGCATGCATTGAGTCACGTTGTAAATATGGCGCATGTAAAAATTACGTTATGGTGGCACTAAGGTGGCGTTAGGGCCTCTTAAATCAGGCCCTAAGTTCAACACTAACTTTCATGCATGTAACAGACTAAAATATGCTATAACATATGGACATAACAACGAGGGTGCAAAGTAGCCTAGCCAGCTCTGTATTGGATTTCAAGGGTTTGCTGAGCTTACCCAGCTAAATCTCCTGTACTGCTGGAGGTGGACTGTTATCAGCTAAAAGACGCTTCGTTTTGTCCATAAATGTAATAAAACCAACTGTCACCATAGGAAAGTCACCATTCAAGCAGAAAATTATTGTTTGTCGGCAAGATCTGATGCAGAATTGTAGAAATAACAGTTGTGACCGATATCTCTGTTCAGATAACAGACTGGGGCAAATACAAAGGTAGTGCAGAAAAATGTTTTGATGAAGTAAACACAGTCTACATGTGTTATGAGGTGTTGAAAACACTAATTTTGGAAGAAGAACTAATGAGGAAAATGACCCAAAGCGTGGTTAATACAAAATGGCATCTATAGCTTTCAGCTAGATAGCTTTGGGTCTGCAGTCGCTTATTGGAATTAATTAACATCCAGCTGTGTTTTCTTTGCCTACTTTTTTCCTCATCTCTCATAAAAGAAAGCCAATTTAATTGCTTATTCAATGCTAATTTAAAGCTACGGTATGGCAGGTTTATTCCATAGGCTTTCAGCCTGAAGATCTTTGAGGGCAATTCAACTTTGACCTCCCTGCATTTTGTGATGTACCTATCTGTTTCCCTTCAAAATGTAGGCATTTAACGTACTCACATAAAATGAGTACTTAATCAATCAGGCCTTCGGGTCTGTCTGTTGTTCCATAAGGCCAAATTCAAGCCTCACCAACGGTTGTGATGCATTGTTGGGAGATAAAATAGAAGACAATACACTTTACTTTGGGAAAGATTTCAAAAGTGCCTTATTTTTGGGGAATACTAAGGAGAATGACGCTAGGGTTAACTTTGCCTTGATAACTCCTAACAGCAGAATTAGCAAGGGCTCGATAATTTAAGGAAAAGAACCTGGAAAACATAGATTGGCGCTTTCAGCTTAGCTCCTCATGCATTCAGCTGTAAGAGATGCAAACCGGGATCCTGCAACCACACTCCCAGGTATTTGTAACTATGGCTCCTTTTAATCAGTATCTAGCCCACATGCCTGGCTCCTTTCTGGTTCACCTTTATACAATTTTTTCCTGTCAAAATAGACTGATATATAGGGCCTGATGAGATCTTGGTAGAGGGTAATACTCCGTCACAAAGATCATGGAGATCCAGTCTCCCGTATTAATATCCTGTTATATCCTATGGTGAACGTAATACGGCGGACTGTATAGCTGTCATGTTAATGCCTGAGTTTTCCATCTGCCCAGACCTAAATCAGGCCCATAGTTTTCTAATATTCATTAAAAACATTTAAAAGCCTATGAGGACTAGGATGTGTGGATGGAGCTCGCAAAGCTCTACTTAGCGGAATTCTGCAGAGCTGGTAAACAACTCCGTGGAATTCCACGGAGTTCCACACGCGGCAGAGTGGCGCCTGCCCTGGCCTGAATGTGCCCAATCTCGAAAGCGCTAAGCAGGATCGGACTTTTCGGGCCAGAGACTGCATCACCATGACATTTAGTAATTACTCCTAAAATGTCTTGTCGGGAATAGGTTACTTAGCTTAGTGAGCGGTCACCACAAGGCCAGTCTAATGCTGCACCCTTTAAATAGTTCATTCATGTAAGCTGCCCATGACGCTTGATCAACGGTGTTTCCATCTGTAAACTTCTGATCTCTTTCCAGATGATTGATATAATCCCTAAAGACTTACTGATTCTTGCTGTTAAGATTGTACCCATACTTGGTTTTGTGAGTCATCCCATGCAAATACTTAATTCAGGTACTATTGGTTTCCTAGGTTCTTCCAATAACATCATTGGGTATCTGGCACCAGGCTGACAGGTAACAGTAGTGAGGGCAACCGCTGCTTTCATAAAATTAAATGGGCTGTTTCAGTGGAGGCCCAGGTGATGACTGTTGTTTCATTCAGCTCCCCAGCTAATGGAGGTGTTTCAATTCAACTGCTTCAATGTCAATTGGTGTTAAATCATTAGAATCACTGTGGGCAGCTAACAGCCTTAAACTGTTATCCCTTTTCAAAATATAATTTCAATCTCTGGCCTTGTATTCAGGATAAAAAGATGTCTCAGTTATATCTTGTAATCTTAGAATGCTTTATTGAAAAACAAAATTAAATAACAAATAGAGGTACATTGTAAAATACATGTTCAAAGTACTTTAGGTGCATGAGGTAAACAAGTACAAATATGGTCATATTAAACACATAAATGCATAATACAATGTATACTATAGAAAGCTGAGGCAATGTACTATAAATATGTTAGCATTTTTAAACCATGTTTGATAGTAGAGAGAAAGAGAAAAAGAAGGAAAAAGACGAGAAGAAAAAGAAAAGAAAAATCGATTTAGTACTCCAAAATGCAGAACTATACAATCAGAAAGTAATACTTATAGCAACCACATAATTGGTAATGAGAATCATTGGGGTTCAAAAGTGGTACTGGTACTTAAAAGGGTAGCATTTCGTCTAGGTAAGAAAGATGCGAGAGGCAACCATAAAAGATCTCTTCTGATCATCATTGAGTCGTGTTGGCATTAGTACTATCTAATCTGTGATTATTTCAAAGTAAATTCCATCAACCTATGAATTGAATTTTAATGGTAGCTTTCTAATTCAAGGTGATTTGTAATGCAACTGTGATAAGTAAGTCAACAAATTTGGCAACCATAACTAGAGACTGCCACAGAGAAGAGAAGCGGTAGACAAAATATTGTTTATTTTTTTCCAGATTTGTCACAAAAAAGTTTTAACACACAGACATTCAAAGAACACGTGTTTGAGATCACTATTTTCATGAGGGCAAAACTAGTATTTGGTACCTTTTGGCAATTTAAGCCAGTAGAGAGATTTGGGGGTAAAAAAAAGCCTGTTGTAAAACACCATAGTGTTTGAGATGTGCTAGCTGAGCGAGATGTAGTATGTACCTCAGACCAGATTGTATCCCCAAGTTTATAAAGAGAAAGCCTTATGTAAGTCCATTTCCCATTGTAGTTCCACCTGACATTTAGGTCTGTCATTAGGGGAACCTTGTAGATAGAGGATGCTTTTACCTGTGAGAAAAAATCATAAGAGGGAGAAGAGGATTGTGTACTGAGTGTAAGCATGAGAGTTGGGAGCAAAGATGAAGGAGTATGATTTTAAGGTGTTAATGCGAGATACCAAACTTTTGTTGAATATATTGAAATTCGAAAATATCTCCATCAAAAGGTATATGGCTGACGGTTATTACTTCTTTGTGTATCCATTCTTTCCACAAGAGAACTCTGTTATTCAATTTTTTGGTTTTATTGTACCAAATAGGAGTATTCTCAACAATTTCTATGGGAGATGTAAATTGGGTGAGGAAAAGTGGAGAGACAGAAAATAGAATGAGTAAGTATTGGTGAAAGGAAGGATTTTGGAGGTTGTGAGATGTAAACTATGTCATGGATTTGGAAAATGTGAAATTTGTGAATGCTCCAGTTGGCCCCATAGGGTAGGTTGATCGCAATTGGTGGGAGGGAAAAAAGTCCAAATTTGTTTGAAACTAAAAGTGCTATGATATTTCCTAAAATTTGGGAAACTGATCCCTCCATTGTCTCTGCATTGTTGAAGTTTGGCTACAGAGATACACAATTTTTGTTTTCTCCATATAAATCACATAAGCAACCTGTTAATAGATTCTAAAAAAGCAAGAGGGAGTGTAAAATGGAGCATAGACAAATTGAAATTTATAATGGTTAACATTAAGATCTGTTTTAATTGTATCCTTCAGAGGTTGGAGTAAAAAATACCTAGACGCGCTTCCTGGAGGGCGGCAGGAGGTGGCACCATTCACGTCAGGGCAGGAGCCCTTTAAATTTACACCAGCGCTCCTGCCTCGCGGGGTGCGTGCGGGCGGCGCCCGGGCCAAGGGCGGGCCCGTCCTGCGCCCGTCAGCGACCGGAGGAGGCCGGGCTGGGCCACATTATTTTCATCCTGATATTGAGGCCGGTGACCAGCGGACGAATATACTCCAGTCACCCGGACACCATACCAACATAGGTGAGCAGTATTTCAGGCCCTTCTGTTGTTTTAGCCTCTTCAACAAGGCCCCAGTGGGGCGATAATAGGGTGGGAACAGGGGAGGAAAACCACTTATAGAAAAAGACTGTCAAACTTTGGGCTGGATTAAAAGTGTCTTAATAAGTCAAGATGGGTAGACGGAAGGGGGGGGTGCTTCTGGAAAAGGCCGGCAACAATAAGACTCTAGACGGTTTCCTCCAAAAAGCGGTTGGGGCACTAGAAAAGGAAATTTAAATGGTGGAGCGCCGTCTTACTGCCCCCCCACTGATGGAGGCTCCACCGAAAACTCCAGCACAATCCCTTCACCCACCCGCTTTTCAGCCTGCCCCGGCAATTTCACCTCCAACTACCCAAGTGTCTGCTGCGGAGACCCTGGAAAATGTTATACAGCCTCCAAAATCTACACAGCCTCTTCCAGATAGGTCTGTATTCACCTTTGAGCACAGCACAAAGGGAAAAAGAAAACGAGGGGAGGCAAACCTAAGGAATAAACGGGCCGTGTCTTGAACTCCCCCAATCATGCCGTACCTACTCGGACCAAGGATTACATACCAGCCCAAGCTCTTAACAATGATAGTTCAGAAATAGCCTACATAATACTGTAGATTACATAAAAGACAAGCTCTCTAAAATGCTACACCCTATAACAACTCGCCTATTAGCCATTGAGGAGAAACTTGATGGTCTCATCAAGCTCAACCGGATGACCATCTCTCCCTCACCAGATTTACATTATTCCCGCCAAAATATTCCTCCGAGCCCTCCAGGCACCAGTGCTAGTAGCCTTCCCTTATCACTGAGCATGGACCATAACCCTTGAACGAACTGCCCTGATTCTTCATATCAACCAGTGAAGGCTCCAACTGTTAGACTGGTCAATGCCTTAAAAGCCAAGTGTTCTAAGACTGCTCCCCTCTTTTCAAGGGGGAATGACGAAACTGCTTCTTCCAATAATATGGGTACAAAACTCCGCAAAGATACCCCTGATCAGATCCACCCTCCAGTAGACCGGATGCATAGGGATCAAGGAACTAATACGAGAACTTTACATCTACCACCGGAAGCTTGCCCTTATGTGCTTGTTATCACGAGTGCCCCCAAACTTAAAACCAACATCTCCGAAACATTTACAGAACTGAAAAATAAGGTCATTCCCTGGCTACACAGATACGCTAGATTTGCTTTTCATATGGTACCCTCAATATTAATGGTGAGGAGGGTGGGTTGGGTGGGTCCACTCAAGAATCCCGGCACAGGAGATTGTATTGTCATCAACTTTGATGCACCTTCCCTTGTTCAGCAGCTTTCTTTGAATGTGTGCCAATCTAACCCTCTTGGGGGAGAAATATCTCTGTGTAGACTACAGGCTTTCTACCCTCACAAAGTTGTACCAGCTACTAAGGGGGCGATAATGTCACTCAGAGGTGCCACTAGTTTGCAGATGCAGCCTGACCCCCCAGTTGAGATGTAGCTCCCTCTCGCTTTCTGAAATCGATTGACTAAAAACTAGCACTGTACACAGCTCACCCCAGCCTCAAGGATTTAAAAACTGGGAAAAGAAGTACCCTATAGTTGGAAATATTGAAACATATGAAATAGGGTTAGGCAATCCTGAGGCCGATCAGACTCCTACTGTAGACATCAGAGATTCCACGCCAACCCCCGCACCTGCCCAGCTAGATCCTTCTAGGATAGAAATCAGTATCCCTCTTTCCTTCTGTGATCAGAGTTTGGAAATTTGCATTTGGGGAGCAAGCAAGGAGGGTAAGGCGAACGAGACCAATTTAGCCCCGGATTTAATAGGCCCCAGTAATTATGGGTATTCTCCACCATTTCAGGCATCCGAATTGACCACGCCATGCCCCGATCTAAACGGGGCAAGTAATATTTTGGGTGACACTGTAGTGGGAAACCCAAATGAGGCCGGTATAGCTACGACTGAAAAGGGTATAAAATCTCCTCACGGCACTCCATTTGCAAGAGGGAACCTCACGGTTGAAGTTCTTCAAGACAAAATAGATGGTCTAGACACCGTTCTTAGCTGGAATATTGCAGGGCTGGAGAATAAAATGAGTATCCCTGAATGGGGCAAATTCATAGATGAACATAAAATATGTCTTTTTCAAGAAACGTGGGCACTGAAGCCCAAATATAGAATTGGTTATAAAAGCTATTGGGTCCCAGCAAGTAAGGTAAACTCAGGGAGACCCTCAGTTGGGCTGCTTATATGGCTTAGTTGCTCCCTTAAATGCCGGATTGAAACAATTGACTTGGGCTGCCCCGATCTGATGGGTTTATCAATACCATCCCTTAGTGAGAAACCGCTCCTATTAATTAACATTTATAACAGGAGCTTGGGTAGCAAATATGAGTCGGACGCATTGACTATTTTAGATAGCTTCCTCTCTTGTAAATCATCCTCCCATTTTATTCTTATCGCAGAGGATTTTAATGTCACTTTTGAACCCTACTTGTTGGCTCAGGAATTATACAAAGATGAGGACGCCTATTGGGGTATTCCTCAACTGGTGTCAAGCAAAAGACCGAAAATGAATAGACTAACACATCAGGTTGTGGATATTACACTGGCACATGGCCTCCGGGCCTGCAACGGTCGTTCCCGCTCGGACCCTGATCTTTACCCTACATTCAGGCGTGAAACACAGAAGAGCCAGATAGACTATATTTTACTTGATATCCGGCTGTGGGGTTACATGGTTGACATGAACATTGTAGAACATGAGGAAAGTGATCACGAGCCACTGATTTTATCTCTAAGGAGTCTATTACCCCTACTTGAAGCCCCTTGCCCCAAGATTCATGAGCAGCAGCTCGCACTGACCAATAATAGACGAAACGTTAAATGGGAATCTATGAGCACTGACACAGCCATAATGGCATCTGTGTACAGCCAGTTGGCTGATCATATGGAACGAATACCCCAGCTTCTAGAAGATAGTGAAGGGCTTATAGTAGCCCACACACAATTATTTAATTCTCTAAAACATCTTTTCACTAAAGAGATTGCCAAAAAAGTCAAAAAGAAGTGCAATGCAAGGTGGTTTAGTGCTGCATGCAGGGAAGCACAGCAAAAACTATTGAGAGCTTTAAGAGGGGGCCAGCCAGACCATATAAGGAAAGCTAGGAAAGACTACAAACAGGAATTAAGTACAGCCCGTAGGAGATGGGATGAATTTAGATGGGCCTCCCTCCTGGAGTCTGCTAAAACAAATGATACCTCGAAATTTTGGAAACTGGTGGCTGATGCTAGTGAAGAACCTAACCGTTCGCCTGGTGCTTCAATACTCCCCGTAGAGTGGACAGATCACTTTTCCCGATTATACTCTGGGACCTCAGGTGTTACTACCAGGGAATTGAACCATATTATGACCTTTGAGACCCCCTCAATCGAATTTACCCTGGCAGAAACCAAGGCTGCGATTGTTTCACTGAAATGGGGAAAGGCCCCTGGCCTTGATAAAATTCCAGGCGATTTGTACAAGACAAGCCCAGATATATGGGCCCCATACCTGAACCTGATCTCCAATACAGTAGCTGCAGGAGTGCCTGTCCCGAGGTCCTGGATGGGAGCGGAGATAGTCCCCATCTTTAAGAAAGGCAGCCCCTCTGACCCTGCCAACTACCGACCAATCTCCTTACTTGATAACTTCCAAAAACTTTTCGCAAAGCAAATCTTGTCTCGCCTAGAAGAATGGATTCTGGAAACTAATGCTATTTCCGACCTGCAAGCAGGGTTTAGGCCAGCAGTCAGTACCATAGATCAAGTTTTAAGATTTCTAATAATCAAATGGAAGACTGTGGCTGTAGGAGGGGGCAACCTTTTTGTAGTTTTCATTGATCTTAGAGCCGCATTTGATCTGGTCCCCAGAAACCAGTTATGGCTGATATTAGCCAACATGGGCATCCCATATGGTCTTTTGAAACTTATGGCCCGATTACACGAGAACACCTACGCACAAATTAGGAGCGGTAAGGATGGTGACTTAACAGATCCAGTGGCTATTGAGAGAGGAGTCAGACAGGGCTGTGTCCTGGCCCCTACCCTTTTCCTTTTATACATAAATAATTGTATTAATTATTTAGCAAATTGCACTAATGACTCCCCAAAGTTGGCCGGGATTAAAGTGCCATGCTTACTCTATGCGGATGACACTATCCTGCTGGCCAAAACATCCATGGGAATCCAAAATCTGGTTAACCAGTTCTGTGCATTTTGCAGAGATTACGGGTTAGATATCAATGCTGAGAAAACCAAACTCATGATTTATAGTGCCCCGAACAAGAAGCTTAAAGCAAATATAAAGATGGATTCAGTCCGCTTGGAGAGGGTAATGGAATACGATTACCTGGGCATTAGATTATCTGATAAGGGCAGCTGGGATGCAGCTATAAGGAAAGGGGCACTCACCATCAGCCAAAGATGTGGAGTGTTAGAACGGAAGGCTAGTACTGCAGTAACCCCCTCTTTGACTCTTATTTCTGAAATCTACAAAGTCCAAATCCGTGCCGCTGCCCTATATGGAGCGGAACTCTGGGGTTCACAAAGACAACTGGACACCCTTCAAACCAAAGAAAATAATTTCCTTAGACACATATCTAGACTAGGGAAGGGCACGCCGATGTTCCCCCTAAGACTAGACCTGGGTATAAATAGCATCAAAGATACAGCATACTTAAGGCCACTCCTATACTGGGTCTGACTATGGAAAACGGAAGAACTCAAACCCTTTAGGACAGCAGTTAAAGATCTAATATCATCTTGCTCATGGATGGGAAAAGGATGGGATGGGAAAAGGTTCGCTGGTTAAGGGAGATGAAAGCAGCTTGGGTCAAATTGGGCTTATCCCAGTATTGGGAGAATCCTGAGATGATTCCTGCTAACGCCAGATTGCTGATCAAAGATCGATATTGGGGGAAAATCTATGAGGAATTTTTTGGCTCAAATGGGTTAGGTCGGCTGACAGCAGAGTTCCTGCTGGTCAAGCACGAACCTTTGCCTGAAAGTTTCCTGGATCTCCCTATACCAGCCCGTGCCCGTACTTTACTACTTCAGTTCAGATACGGAACATTGGCGGTCAACAGCTTTACGGCTCGTTGGCCGTCCAATAGTCCTACGTCTGACAAATGTACAAACTGTCATCTATGCAAGGAAACTCCTGAGCATGTCCTATTTTTCTGTCCCTTGTATAAACGCCCAAGAGGAAAGTGGATTATTCCTCTGTGTAAAGCACTGCTACTACAAAACTGAACCAGTGCCTACAGATTATGCAAATATGACACTTCCATACTGATAGTAAGCTCTGTTTCTAAATATTTGTCAGCAGCATGGACAATCAGCAGTAGGATTATTTTAGATCTCAATCCACTGGCTGAAGAACGGTCTAGTAGTTAGCGGACGTGGACTGTTACAATAGAAAGGGATCTTAAATATAACTATTAGTGCTGATCTATTGATGATATCAGATTGCATCCCCATGTATGCTTTCCAGTGGGCTACCCCATCCAAAGTGATCCACAGTTCCTTAGCATATATTATTTCGTAAACGGCAAGACCTAATTCATTTGACCAATTTACTTAAGAGATGAGGCCAACTCTAGGGTACCCCTAGGGTACCCTTCTAGGGAAGTTTTATGATCTATTTTATGCATAAATCTGTTTTAGAATGGTTTTATATGTATTATCAAAAAAGATTTGGTACACTACTTTTTATTCTAAATTGATTTGTATTATCTTAGCACATAGCACTTTGCAAATGGTAAGACTTAGGTACCATTTCAAATGTCTTGTTTTAATTATTTATGAAATCTTCTACGAAGCACTATGAACCATTTTTTAAGTATAATCTGCTCTAGAACAGTTTTCCTTAAGCACTCTTTGAAAGGATTTGGCATATCATTTGTTTCTCCTCGTAACTGTTTTGGTAAATGGTACTTCTTTATCTGGGAAGTATAAACTGTGGAATTTTCATTTAACCTCTGGCCCGTTTGGATAAACATGTGTGCCAACTGCTAATGCTTCCTTTTTATGTGATGGTTCATGATCCCTATCTTTTTGTATGTATGGTTACTTTTAATTTTTAAAATGGCCTAAACTTAGGCCTAATAAACTATTGAATTGAATACCTAGACATTTAAAGCTTTGGAATTCCAAGTGAAGCCAGTATCTTTAAATAACTCTTGAAAACAATATTTGTTCAAGGGCACAACTTCTGATTTGTCTATATTGAGTTTATATCCTGATACCATTGAATATTCATTTAATCAATGAAAGAATCCGGGTGTTGTGTTTTGATGGTCTGAAACAAAAGAAAAAATGTAATCTGCATATGCTTTGAATTTAATCTCTATGTCTTTGTGTGTAAAGCCGGAAAACAAAGGAGACCTACAATTGTTTTCCAAAAATGTTTCTAAGGATAATAAAAATAGAAGGGCTGATAATGGGCAACCATGCCCAGTAGCTCTTTCCAAGGGAAAGTGCTGAGACTGCTTGCCATTAATTAAAAGAGAGGCAGAAGGAGCAAAGTATAATAAATGAATGTAGTTGCGGATATGGGGACTACAACCATGCCATTTCAAAGCTCCGATCATGAAATCACTATTAACACTGTTGAAGGCTTTTTCTGCTTCTAAAGTTACAGCTGCCTTAAGGATAGTGGACTTCGAAGCCATGTGTAGGATATTAAGGAAAGTTATAGAATTATCCAGGACATACCTTCCCCTCACAAAGCCCGACTGTTGATTACCGATTAGGTCAGGTATAACTTGGTTAAGACGTAAAGCAAGTACTTTTGCAAAAATCTTGCAGTCTGTATTTATGAGGGAAATTTGGTCTACAGTTACCATATATGAATAAATCCTTGCCTTTCTTTGGAAGTAAGCATGACATAGCTTCAGAAATGTACCTAACACTTGGCCTTAAGCTAGAAAAAAATTGAATTAAAAGTAATAATTTTGGAGTTAAAAGATGTGCAAATTTTGAATGAAACTCAACTGAAAACCCATCAGGACCAAGAGCCCTGTCTTTGGGAATTTTGGAGTTGGTTATTTTGATCTCTGTCTCGGATATTGTGGAATCCAAAAGAGAGAGATCTACATTTTGATCAGCTGATTTAGGAATAGAGTAAAAATAAATCTACATCTCCTGCAGTAGGAGAAGTCTCCGGGGTAAATAATTTAGGACACTAATCTATAAAGCACTCCAATATTTCTGAATCACTTGTGTGTCTGACCCATCTCTATCAGTAATGACAGTAATTGCAGATGTTTTTTTGTTTAATTTCAGGTATTTTGCCAATAGTTTGCCGACTTTATTTCTGGCTCCATAAAATGTTGCATTCAATTTGAGATGAGTAAAGCATGCACTGTCCCAGGATTGTTTATTAAATTGTAGTTTAGCCTGAATTAATATGGACAGGGTGTTCATTTTAGTGGATGAAAAGTATTCATGTTCAAGAATTTTGATCTGGTTGAGCAATTGTGAAGAGTCTTTCAGGGCTCTTTTCATTTTGATTGTGACAGAGTCTATGATGAAGCCCCAAGCTGCAGCTTTAAAGGTGTCCCATTTAAAAGACATCCATGTAGCTGAGGGTAAAATATTGGAAAATAATTCATTAACAAAAATTGTACATCGTTCAATAAATAATTGATCATTTCATAGGGCATTATTGAATCTCCATCTCCTTGAGGGAGGTGTGCCATTTGGAATGTCTAAATTCACTGTAGCAGGTGCATGGTCAGATGTAAGGATAGATCCTATCTTTGCATGCAACATAAGATAGAGGACATTCTATGTGAGGAATAAGTAATCTGTTCTGGTAATATGAGTGGTGAACAGGGAGATAAAAAGTAAATTCCAAAACATCAGGATGTGAAAATCTCCAGGCTCTAGTAAACCACTGAAATTTATAAATTTTTGAAAAGCTTTCTTCATTCTGTTGGGAATGTATCTGGTCTGAGAACGACAATCCAAAAAAGGTTTCATTTATTAATTACAATTGCCTCCTACTATGAGGTTGCCTAATAGATATAGTGAGAGTGTAGAGGAGAAACATTTCCGAAAATGTGGGCCTACTCCTCTAGGACTGTAAACATTACCAATAGAGAGTTGGGTATCATTAATCTTCATGGCCAGTGTAATTCATCTGCCTGCTTCATCTTTAACTTCATCTATAATCTGAATATGTAAGGCTTTATAAAACAAAATTAATACACCATTTTTGTTATTAACTGGAGGAGAACACAACACTTGTCCCACCCAATGATGAATAAACAATCAATGTCTTGTTTTTTAAGGTGAGTTTCCTGCAAAAGAGCAATTTTGCAATTCAATTCTGGGAGATGAGTAAGTACTTTCTGTTTTGTAACCGGATTGCGTAGTCCTTTCACATTCAAGTAGACTATACGTAAACTATTCATTCAAGAGATTTTCGGAACAAATAGACAACAGGAAGCAAATAAAACCTATGCTGTAAACAAAGTAAAATTTAAGGGAATTAATGGGATGAAGACTGGTGATCTATAATAAGACAAGTTTGCATATTGGAAAATGAACTACATATAGAAAAGAGAAAGAAAGATAAAAAAGGAGTAGAGAAAAAAGGCTCCCCAATGATAGGAGGAAGAATAGGATGACTAAAGCCAAACAACTTTAGTCATGGACGTCAATGAAGAAATAGGTAATTCTTGATAAGGGAGGGGGTGGAGTGTGAAGTAGTGGTCAACCAGGAACAAAAAACCCAAGGATGAAAAGGTAATACTAAACTTGAGGGAGGAAACACATTGGAAAATGAATATAAACAACCAAAAACTAACAGTTCTCATTTGGACTTACCAACAAGAAAATAAACAGTGAAACTTTAATAGAACATGAACATGAGAACAGGAAGACACTGGAAGACACAACATCAGGATCCAGTACCTCAGGGAGAGCTTCGGACCTGCAAAAAAAATAAAAACAAGGTGAATGTTAAGGGACTCAAAAAATCCAAATCAAGTCAAGTTTTACTACGTTCCATGGATTCTGCTTTGTGGATATATTTGAACTGCTTCAAATCAGTTTGGTTAACAGACGTAGTTGTTTTGTCTTTAAATGTGCCTTTACAGAAACATGGGTAATAAGACCATATTGAACACTCATAGATCGTTGGGCTAGTTGCGGGTCCAAAAATTATTTCCTTTGAGTTGCTGCCCCCCTGGAGACATCTTGACTAAAGAAGATCTAGTGGCCAGACCATAGCATTTGTTTAGATTGTTGAGCTACTGACAGGATTTTCATTAGGTCAGAATACTGTAGGAAAAGAGCAATAATCCCTCTTGGTCTGGCAGATGTAAAAGCTTGTGATGAACCGACACAGTGTCCCCCTTGAATGTTGAAGTCAGTCAAGTCATCTAAGCCAACAATTTTGGGAATATAGATTTTAAGGCACTTAATCATAACTTGCCTTTCATTTCCTTCAAGAATGCCATAAATGTGAAGGTTGTTTTGCCTGTTACGGTTTTCTAAATCTTCAGTTTGTTTTTTGTAGCAGACTGACTTCTCTAGTCAAAGTTTTAACTTTTCTGAGCATCGCTAACACATTGTTAAACTCAGGTGGTCTCATCTTGATTCTAGAATCACTGTCTTCAATTCTTTGCAGAACCGCATTTGTCTCTACCACAAATGGTTTCATTAGCTTATGTTTGTCAATTATGTCATCTAACATTAAAGGTAGAGGTGATTTAGTGGGGGAAATTGGGCCTTTCTTGACTCTTTTGTTGTTTTCGCCCACTTCTATGCAGCCATTGATGTTGAAAAAAGATGAAGTTAGGGCGATTGAAAATTGCGAAACATCCATATGATTACCAAGTGTCTGGATTGGCCCCAACAAGGACTTGAATAAAAAGTCCATGAAAATATCCAACAAATATCAGAAGACTTAAAGAAGCTTTCTGTGTTCAAGGCTAATACTTAATAAAATGGTGAAGAATTAAAATGCGAAAATAGAAGAGATTAGTGATGTTTAGTCCAAGCATAAAAGTGCTATGTAAGAATAGTGGGGGAAGTGAGGAAAAGTGACCTAAGCATATGAGGCATCATCAGAGAGAAGCCACCTACTGAGACCCATGAGGAACATAAATATAGGCTTTTCCATAATGGTGAGGAAAACAGCACTGGAGATATAGAAGATGAAATTCTCAGCAAGTGGTTATAAATGTCTTGGTAGTAGACACAATAGGCAATGGTAAGGAAACAATATGTGTGTCAAGAGCACCTAAAATGGTGGCCGTGACGGAGCTGTGATGGGGGCGGTAGGTTGAGAACTGAAAAAAGCTATGTACAGACTATAAATATGTCTATAAACTAACCACACTTCTCCCTGATGCTTCTGATGCCATTTTACATCATAAAAAAAGGATAGTTTATAAATAAAGCATTCCTCCAGCATGAAGTTCTCCGCCGTGGCCGTCTTGATTCACTACCCTGCACCGTTATTAGAGAGCAAACATTATTAATAAAAATGTGTAACTAAAATGAAATGTTTAATGTGTATTAAAAGGCCTACCTGACAACATGTGTTAGAAAAATAAACGTGCAACTTTAAACGTGGTTGACATGGTGTCAGAAACCTCGAGTTCAATCTGAAATAACATATAACTGTGAAAATGTATTTTGTTTTATTATAAATACATGTACTGACAAAACATAAATAATATTATTGTAATAAGAACTAATGGTTTAAAAATATTAGAAATGTTTTATTCTTCAAGTATTAGCATTAGTGAAAAGGCCTACATTTTAGTATTTTTCCAGATGCACAATGTTTAAATGTTATAATGATTTTACTGCAATGCTTTTCAAACATTGGGCCAGAGTTATGCTAAAGTGGCACAGCATGGTTCTGCACCACTTTTGAAACACAGGGGTGCGCCGTATTTAGAGGACTATGGCGCTATGCGCTTCTTCCTGGGCTGGTGCTGAATTAAGCTGCCTAACGCAGGCATCCATGCACCCTAGTGCAATGGTGTCTGCATTGAGGGGATAGATTGTTTACGTGCAGGAAGGCGTCCATTCCTATACATAAACAATCGACAATGGTGATTTGGTACTTCTATGTGTGCCGCAAAATGCAGCACACATAGAAGTACCAAAGCGTCATTTTGAATGATTGTTTATGTGCAGGAAGGGACACCTTCCTGCATGTAAATATCTGTCCATGGCATTTTGCTTCTTCTGTGTGTGCTGCAGAATGCAGCATGTTGGACCTGGCCCTTTTTGCAGCTTCATCCCCAGACTTTTTGCCTCCGTCTTCCTATTTCTTCTGACCTCTTGCTGTTGGCTCTAGGACTCTGAGCACTTTATCACTGCTGATCAGTACTGAAGTTCATGTGCTATCCCTTCTATAGTTGGTATGATTGGCTTCCACCTAATTGGCACATTTAATTTTCCTGTAGGTCCCTTGTACAGTGGTATCCCTAAACCTAGGGCCTGTAGATTACATGCTACTGCTTGCACCACCCACTGAAGTAGCCTTTCAAACCTGTCTCAGGCCTGCTAGCACAGGTCCTGCATGCGCAGTTTACTGCCACAAGGACCTGGCATCTAAATTTACTTGCCAGGCCCAGAACTCCCCTTTTACTACATGTAAGTCAGCCCTAAAGTAGGCCCTATCTAGCCTTACAGGCAGGGTGCTATGTATGTAGAAGGCAGGACATGTGCCTGGTTGTGTGGCCTGTCCTGGTAGTGACAAACAGCTTGTTTGGTTTCTCACTGTTGTGAGTGCTGCCTTCTCAAAGGATTTCATTGGAAGTGCCCTGGCTTATGTCGAGGGGGTATTGTCTGATTTATTAGGGGTAGCGTAGACATATTTTGCATGGTTGTAATGGTAGTTAGAAATTCTGCTTACTGGAGTAGGTGGATTTTTATTATCTTTACAGAAATGCCACTTCTAGAAAGTGAGCCTTTCTCAGTGCTTATGACTCTGGTGTTTTGCAGCTTGGCTCCAATCCAGGTCTGGGCATAGTGACAGTTGAGCTTTGGGCATACATTTCAGACAGCCTGTACACATGGGAGGATGGAGGTGTCACAGAGGAGCATCTGCATATTGAATGGTCTTCCTGGGCTGAGAGAAGTGGAGGAGGGGCACACCCACAGTTGTAAAGGCTGTGCCCTGACCTCACACAAAGGGCTCATTTACCCCCAACTGATGTCTGGAGCCTGTGCTGGAGGAGAGAGGGGACACTCCTGGAAACAGCTGTAACTGGTTAGAACCTCCTCTCCCCCTCTTTGTTAAACCTTTGCAAAACTGAGTATAAGTACAGGGGAGTTTTCCCCACACTTTGGAGACACATTTGACATAGGAAACATACTTGTAAATGGAGGCAGAATGCTGCTGAAGGGATTCACAAGGAACCGCCTTGGACTGCTGCTGCTGTGCTGACCTGTGACTAGCTGGGTCACTTGAAGGAACTGCCACTGACTGCAACCCTTTGTGCTGGCCTGTTACTGGTCCCCACCACCCTGTAATCCATTCTTTGTGTCCCCAGTGCTGTGGCCCCTGACCCCTGCCAGCACCTACCATAGCGCATGAGGAGCACTTCATGTTTAGTGCATAGCACCTTAAGAAGCACTTTCTTCTAGGCATGTATCGCTGGAGAAGTGCTCAGCCTGCTGTATGGGCACCTGGAGAGTGCCTCACTTTATCTGTTAAAGCGCCTGGGGAGTGCTTTCTTTTTATTCATTTTGTGCTTTGTAAGTGCTTGCAGACATGCTGGGGTGAAAGAATCACCGTCGCAACCCAGGCGTTCACAAAACACGAGCACGTCGAAAGCGCACTTTGTCCCGTGCCCTCAGGGCATCACCGAGTGAAGACTGGAGCGAGCGCGTTACTAGCTGTGAACCCAGGGAGAAGGATGCTCCGAGGACTGCCCAAGGGTTACCAACTGGCCCCAACTGTTGCCGGATCACCGCTGTGGGCTGCGTTGGACTCGTGCACCAGATCGGGTATGGGCGAGCCTGCCAGTGGGGGCAAGATGGGCAGGGAGGAGGCCTCACCAGAGGCTCCATGCCCCATAGGGCCCTTCAGTTGTTTCCTGAGGACAGGTGGGGAAGGAAGCCTCATCTGAGGCGCCCGGCCACACCGGGCCCCTTATCTGCTTTTGGAGGTTGTGGGCAGGGAGGAAACCTCATCAGAGGTCACTGTGCCTCTTGGCCCCTTACTTTGTTGCTCAGCTTCTCCCCAGGAGGGACGGTCGTGGCCCCGGGGCAGACGGAAGACCGCAGTTTCCCCAGGAGGGGCCCCCTGTATGAAAATGGAGGGGGTGCGTGCCACCCCCCCCAATCACCAGAGTGGCAAGTGATTGAGCACCAGAGCGCCAGGGGGCCCCTATTTTTGGCATGGTTCTCAAGGTGCCTTCCACATAGATGCTTAAACACAGTACCTGTTTTTTTTTCTGTGTTTAGTCTAACTTGCCACATGATGTGCCATATGCATCTGCTAATGTTCCTTTTATGGGCATTCCCTGATAATATGTGTTATGACTTGCTATGGATTTTATAATGTTCCTGGTATGGGCATTCATGGTTCTTTCATGACAAGTGTATTTCTATATTAATGTGACTCCTGACTACTGCTTACGTTGCAGAATAATAAGTAACCTGTGTGTTATGTGTGACTACTGCTGGTTTCTGCAGAGTAACAGTACTGTGTAATGATCTGACAACTGCTTGGGTGACAGGGTATTACTGACATGTTGTGTATGGTCTAATGATGTTATATACAATACAGTTTTATTTTATAGAACTTGGTGTTGTGTTTCCTTTGTGGTGGGTATAGTGCGTCATATGTGTGTTGTGTGTTTTGTGCAAAGTTTTTACATTGCATCCTACCAAGGCGGTGAGCATGGGTTATCTTGGATGTGTAACTCCCTCACCCTGACTAGATTGGGTGGGCTCTGTTTGGCTTAGGTGCATACCCTAGCCAACCAGAATCCCCATTTCTAAAACAGCACACATAGAAAAAAAACAAAAAACAAGGAGGAATAATAGCATTCCTCCTCGTTTTGCCATGCTAAGGCCACCACTGGGGTGGCATTCGTTTTTGCTGCTGCCTCAGATTTACAACAACTTGTAAATCTAAGGCAGCGTCAAAAGAAATGGGTGTTGCGGTGGAATGCCCACAGCAACACCCGTTGCACGACCCACTGACACAGAAAACTACGTCAGAGGGGCCCATATTTACAAGGAGATGTATTGCCACAAAAAGTGGCATTAAACCTCCTTGTAAATATGGAGCAGTGCTTAGCACCACCAGAGCGTCACGAAAAGTGACCCTCTGGTGGCGCTAGGGGTTCTTAAGTATGCCCCATTGTTTATTAGACATCCTATTAAACGTGCACAGTGGAAAGCTTCTGCTCTCCCTGTTATGCCCGTGCTGTATTTCCTTGTGATAAATGTTGGAGTCTTTAACAAAGAACCATAGTGACCGAAAGGAAGCAATGTCAGCTAAATGTCGTGTTTGGTGCTGCTGTTTAACTTAATTATTGTTACATGGAAATTGCTGTCCACAGAGAAGCGTGAAAGTGAGCCTAACTAGGAAAAGTAACGAAAAGAGATACAACACAGTCTCAGATGAAAGTCTATTGGCCGCACACTAACCCACCTCATAGTCTTGTACAATAGAAGCTTAGCTAGTAACTTTTGGACTTTAAGATAGCAAGCTTTTGGTGATGTAACTCAGTTTAGATTCCTTTTAGTTCCATTCAAAGTCAGTTTCTGTTTAGCTTTCTACGCAGTCAAGTTATGATTTTAACAGTTCAGTTACATTAGGCACAACATTACTGAACTTTTTTTCCCTTTCCTATGTTCCTGATCGCTGAAGACCTGCTGTTCCTCTTCTCCACTGATAAAGGCTCTACAAGCTGCTGTCTCATTTAGGAGAGGTATAACCAATTTGCATTTATTTATTTTTTGCAGGTTTTCCCCTTTAGAAATTCTACTGCATATTTTTTGGTTAGCACAATAGTTAGATTTTTTCCAAATTAATATTTGTCTTATTTTTATTATGCATTAAGCCCACACATGCTTTTCAAACTAGAGTTTGGTAGTTAGGATGTCAGATCCAACAACTAATTTAAATGTTTAGTAATTGATTGTGATTGATTCGATTGCACAACTAAATGGAGTCTTGCTATTTTCCACATAATTTTTCTTGTTATTCTGTTTTTCTCTTGGTGTGTTTAATGGTAATTTCTGTTATTAGGCTGAGATTTTTCAGATGTTTTGGACAGCCTGTGTTGTTCCTATATTGCTATTATTTGGTTTTGAGCATCATTTATGTTACCTTAGCATTGTCAATTTAAGGGCAATAAATGTTTAAACTTTACTAAATTGGTGTGGTGATTCATGCCCACATAGGGCATGGTGTGTATAAATTACTGACTTAGGCTTTCATTATGACATTGGCGGTAAATCCTGCTTACCGCCACGCTGGCGGCTGCCAGCTTACCACTGCGGCGGCGGATATCCATTCACCACATTATGACACAAACACACACCAATCTGACAGAATTCAGCCACAGACACAAATCCGCCAGGCCAAAGGTCAGTGATAAACTGGCGGTACCAAAATCCACACTGATATGCCAACAGAACAACACCCATCACATTATGACCCACGAATCACCACGGAGGACATTCAACGGCGGTTAACTATTGGCAGTACATATCACTGCGCTCACAATGGACACCCACAGACAAAACAACACCACATTGGACAAATCAAACAACACACACCTAACACCCATACACACACCACACCCACACAGCCACACTACTATACAACACACACCCACATTACCCACAACCCTTTACAATTACAATTCATTGGCACAAGACAGACACCAAGACCACTGACACAACTACATACACACACCATATACACCCATACATCCCTCACGCACCCCACTTCACACACTCCAACACATTACCAAACACACCCTCACCAACACACATCACATAACACCCATGGCACCACAAAGGCACCCCCATTTCACTGAGGAGGAGTTGAGGGTCATGGTGGAGGAAATTCTCAGGGTAGAGACACAGTTATTTGGAGAACAGGGGCAGCAGATATCAATAGCTAGGAAGATGGAGCTATGGTGGAGAATCGTGGACAGGTTCAACGCCATGGGACAGCACCCAAGAACAAGGGACGACATCAGGAAGAGGTGGAATGACCTACGGGGGAAGGTACGTTCCAGAGCAGCAAGACACCAGCTCGCTATACAGAGGACTGATAGTGGACTCCCACCTCCTCCCCCACAACTCACAGCCTGGAAGGAGCAACTCTTGGCAATACTACATCCTGAGGGCCTGGCTGGAGTCAGAGGAGGACTGGACTCTGGTAAGTCAACTCTCTACTATTATCACCTCCCTACCTGCATGCCCTCACAAACCCTCACCCTCACTCCCATCACTCCACTCCATCCCATACACCCCACCATCACATCTCACTAATCCCAATGGCAATCTCTGCATGCTATACCAATGCATGGACACCACTCACAGCCCTGCATGGACACTCATCACTAAAGCATGCATAGCACAGAGAACTAACAATCCCACCATACACCAACATACACAAGGAAAAGCTGGCAGGACAACAACCACCATAGAGGGGAAGCCAGCGATGTATATGTCATACACATTAACCATAACACATTATTTACATCCCCACAGGTACCCCAGCCAATGTCAAAGGAGAGGAGGTGTCAGCACTATCCAGTCCCCCAACAGAAGAGGACCACAGTGATGACAGTAACTCTGGACTTCAGGATCTGGACGATCTACCTGGCCTATCAGGGACCAATGTACAGCCGGTTACCACACCACCACAGAGCCTCCCCCATCAGGAACCAACACCACAGCACCCACCAGCATCCCCAAACATCTGTCCCCAGGACACGTCAATCAGCAGGGTGCTGACCTGTACATGGGCCCCAGGCTACACCTCTCACACAAGACAATCAGGGACCTGGGGTCAGTGGCAATGGGCACACGGTTCAGGGGACAGAGGCACAGGCCAACAGGGACACTGGGAAGACAGCTGTGCGCCAGGGGGAGGACAGGCCCAGGGAACCGACTCTCCAAGAGGCACTCTCCGAGATCCTGGGAGCCTATCAACATTCCCAGGACACGATGGGCTAGATCCTGGACAAAGTGCAGGAGAACAGGCGGCTGCAGGAGGGACAGTACCAGGGGATCAGGGAGGACTTGCAGGCCATCAACAACCCCCTGATCTCCATAGTAGGGGTGCTGGAAGACATGGCCAACATTATAAGAAAGGCAGTCTCACACCAGCGGGCCTCTGCCACTAGCCAGTCATCTGAACAGCCTTCCACTTCCACTGCCGCTAGTGGCCAGGAGGCCCCCCCACAGGACTCACAGGCCACCAGCACCCTTCCCCCTGCAGAAGGTGAACCACCCACAAACGTTCCCTGCGATCCAGACAGAAGTCAGAGACACTTGCCAAGACCTCCACCAGGAAATGAGACACCCCTGATTGTCCCCCTTGTGTCCCACACAGTCACCCAGTCCACCTTGACCTGCCATTGCTCCCCTTCCTATGGCCACTTGGACAATGCACCTGTGCTACAAACAGACTGGAACAATACCCTGGACTTTCCTCCATCATCACCCCATCCCATTGCACTTCCCCTCTATTAGTTAGCACTTCAATAAACACCCTCACCCTCAAAATCGATTTTGAGTATGTCATGTATTTCAAATATGTATTGACTGAAACAGATACAACCAGTGCAAAAGAACTGTACATAGCATGAGCATAGAATTAATGACCTGTAGCTGGCTGTTGTGATCACACCAGGAGTATTTGTCAAATCACCAACATCTGCAAAATGAATAGCCAGAGGGAACAGTAAGTGGGCATAAAAGTGGGAAATACCAGCATGCCAGTGCCACACAGAATACAACCAAAGACATTGAAATGTAAAGATACACTTTCTCACCTGTGTGTCATTGGAAGTACAGGCGGATTACAGTTGTCCTGTTGTCTTTATCCTCTGCCTCCTCATCCTCATTCTCCACAGGATCCACTGCTGCCACAGGGACATCTCCAGGTTCCTCCTCCTGCAGAAAAGGGACATGGCGTCTGAGGGCCAGCTTGTGCAACATGCAGCATGCCAAGACTATCTGGCAGACCTTCTTGGGTGAGTAGCACAGGGATCCACCTGTCCGATGGAGGCACCGGAACCTGGCCTTCAGGAGGCCAAAGGTTCTCTCAATTATTCTTCTGGTTCGCCCATTTGCTTCATTATAACATCCTTCTGCCCTTTTTCTGGCATTTCTCACAGGGTCAGCAGCCATGATAAGTTTGAGTAACCAGAGTCACCTGCAAATATTGAGGGACAACATTTAGCCACACACTATCCTATATGGCCACACCATACCCATACACCAACATATACTGGGTGGGAACCATCGCTCACCTGTTAGCCACACCCTGCGCCTCTGTAGTTGGCCCATCACATTTGGGATGCTGCTATTCCTCAGGACAAAGGCATCATGCACTGACCCAGGGTACTTAGCATTGACGTGGGAGATGTACTGGTCCGCCAAGCACACCATCTTCACATTCATAGAGTGGAAACTCTTACGATTCCTGAACACCTGTTCATTCTAGCAGGGGGTTGGGGGGACAAATGCAATATGTGTTCCATCAATCGTCCCAATTATATTGGGGATATGTTCCATTGGATAAAACTCGGCCTTCACAGTGGCCAAATACTCAACCTGGGGGAATGCAATGTAGCTGCACATGTGTTTTATCAGGGCAGACAATACTCTTGTCAGCACTATTGAGAACATTGGCTGTGACATTCCAGATGCCAAGCCCACTGTCATTTGGAAATAACCAGTTGCCAGGAAATGGAGCACTGATAGAACTTGCACAAGAGGGGCGATCCCAGTCAGATGACGGATAGCAGATATCAGGTCAGGCTCCAATTGGGGCCCCAGCTCTGTGATTGTGGCCCTGTCCAGTCTATAGGTGAGTATTATGTGCCTATCCTCCAGTGTAGCCAAGTTCACTAAGGGTCTGTACACGTGGTATGGCTCCATCTCCTATTCATCCGCAGCGGTAGGAATCTAAGGGACAAAAGAGTGAGGAGGCTGTCACAAACTGAACAATGGAGCCACAACAGTAGTTTGCAATCTGTAAACATGTAATGGGTCAGTGTGATTTGTCCAGTAAGTGCCTATTTGCCCTGTGACGCAGCATTATTCCATAGGCCGACCCCCCCCTGAAATGGTGTCTGCCTGTCCTGTGTGGAGGGACAGGTGGAAGATAGGTAATGCCGCTGACGTTGTGCACCGTGGCGGGAGGTGGTCGGGAACCGCCGTGCAATTCCTCATTGGTTAATATTGGGCCCTATGGGGTACAGTGGCCAATGGTGATCTACGCCAGCGGTGACGGTATGCACGGCTGTGGACGTGACCACCATTTTCTATCTGATTCCTCACTTGTTTCCTGCCCTTCCATAGGAGAGCACCTACACTGCATGTGCTGCTGTGACCTGTGTCTGGAACCTACCATGGCCCGTGTGACCGGGGAAAGGACCCCAGCTTTCACTTCGGAGGAGTTGGAGCGACTGGTGGATGGGGTCCTACCCCAGTACGGACTGCTGTAGGGGCCTCCAGACCAACAGGCGAGTACACTGTGGGCATGATGCATGTGGCATGCATGTATGGAAGTGTGTGTGAAGGCATTGTGTAAGGGGGGAGGGATGTCCTTCTGGCTGGGTACACACTGAGTGCTGGGCTATGTGTGTGCCAATAGTGCTGGAAACGGGTATGGTGGGCCATTTGTGTAACTGGCTGGACTGTTTGTTTAATGGTGTTCTCCTGTCTGTATTGCCTCTGCAGGTCAGCACCCATCAAAAGGGTTTATGGCATGCCATCACCAAGGAGGTGTGGACCCAGTGGGTCTATAGCATGCGGAGCACCCACTGTCGCAAACGTTGGGAGGACCTGAGATGCTGAGCACGGAAGACCGCGGATGCCCAGCCGGGGATGGCCTCTCAACAAGGAAGGAGTGCCTGTCGAACTCTGACCTCCCTGATGGCCGCATACTGGGAGTGGCCTATCCAGAGCTGGATGGGCGCTTGAGGGCAACACAGCTGCCACAAGGGGGTGAGCACAGTGACCATCATTGAAGGAAACAGCAGGAGGAGTAGTATCTGGGTGGTGGTTGTGTGTCAGTGGGTGCCCCTAGGCCAGGCCAGACATAGCAGTGTAGGTCCTCTGGTGGCTAAGGGTCTGAAGAGGAAATACTGCCTACCTAGCTTGTTAGCATCTTCTACTGGTCAGGGCTGCGTAGGTCCCAGGTGTGCTACAGTTGATGTTGTGTGCTCCTCCTCATGCCTTGGTGGCTAGCAATATCACTGGTAGTGCAAAGCATAGTGTGTAGGCCTGTACCCTGTGTGTGAGGGTGCTGTGTACGCCAACAGTGGTGTTGGTGCAGTCATTGACCCAGTGTATCCTTTGTCTCACTCCCCCCCTTCCTTATTTTGTCATCCTGTCCATATGTGAATTATTATCTTCTGGCGGAGGAGCAGAGGAACCGACGACAGAGGGAGCTGCATCCCACAGGACCCAGGAGGCAGAGTCCACTGATGCTGAGGGAACCAGTGGGACGGAGGGCGAGGAGAGCACTACGGGGAGACTGGAGGGGACAATACATACTCAGATACCTCCTCTGATAGGAGCTCCCTTGTGGTGGGGGGCACCGTATTCCCAGCATCCCCTCAGAGAGTTGCCCGTGCCCGCTCACCCAGGAGGGTGGGCATCGCCTTTGCCCCCGGCACCTCAGGCCCTGCCCCCAGTGAGCCCTGCTGCCCGAGTGAGGAGGCTATTGACCTCCTGAGATCCATCTCTGTAGGGCAATCAACCATTGTGAATGCCACCCAGGGCTTGGCAGCCCAGATGCAGCAATGTGATGCATTCCTGGAGGGCATTCACAGTGGATTGGCGGCCAAACAGAGATCGATCCAGGCTCTGGCCTCTTCTCTGATGGCAGGAATTGTCCCTGTTTCAACCGTCCCACCTCCGACTACCACTTCCCAGTCCCATTCTCCTCAACCCCAACCCATCTCAAGCACACAGCAAGATGACCATGCACACAGGACAACACCCAAGAGTGTCACAGGCAAACAAAAGCACCACACCTCACCCCACAGGCACCCACACAAACACCATTCAGTTTCAGACACAACAACATGCACTGTCTCCCCCTCCTCCTCCTCCTCCACCCAGTTACATCCACAGTCACACTCACACTCACTGTACATCCCAGTTACATCCACACTCACTACATGCACTACATTATCATCCACTACATCCACCATTTCCACTGTCTCCCCCTCCTCCTCCTCTACCTCCCACCCAGTTACATTCACACTCACACCTGCATGCACTACATCATCATCCACTACCTGCATCATCACCACACCAAGCAGAACACACACCTCACTGGCAGATACCTCAACATCATCCATGCACACGTCCCCTGTGTCCTCTCTCACCGTGTCTGTTCCCCCCTCCTAAAGTACACAAATGCAAGCACTCAGACACCCAACAGCCATCCACCTCACAACAGCACACAACCCATGCACCTGCACCCAAATCTAGCAGACAAACACCTCTAACAACCACTCCCTCATCCTCCACTCCCGTTTCTTCTCCCTCTTCCCACCCCAATGTCCCTAAAAAGCTTTTCCTTTCCACTAATGACCTCTTCCCTCCCCCTCCCCCCAGTCCTGCACGTATGGCCAGGGTATCAAGAACCCAGCCAAGCACCGCAGCCAAACAGTTCACGGGCCCAGTTCCATCAGCACCTAATTGTGGTGGAAAGGATTCCAAGCCACATATACTGAAGGGGATGGATCCTGCACCAGCCAGCAGAAAGGGGAAGGAGCCTGCACCAGCCAGCAGAAAGGGGAATGCACCTGCACCAGCCTCTAAAAAGGGCAAGGAGCCTGCACCAGCAGCTGTCACAGAGCCCCCACCTCCAGCCGGGGTTGTGCAGCCATCAGTGAGTTCAGGGGCTGAGCAGGAGCCTCCCACTACCATCACAGTGCAGCCATCGGAGGGTGCAGTGGCTGAGCAGGAGCCTCCCACTACCATCACAGTGCAGCCATCGGAGGGTGCAGGGGCTGAGCAGGAGCCTCCCACTATCACCACAGTGCAGCCATCGGAGGGTGCAGGGGCTGAGCAGGAGCCTCCCACTACCACCACCACCGCAGTGCTGCCGTCATTGCCGATGAATACCATATGATCCAGCCTCCATGGGCTGCTGTCCGGCCTGCCCCCACAAGAACCAGTGGGCAAGTCACCGACTCGAGAGACTGTGGCCTTGCACTCCCCAGGACCAAGCACAGGGCAGGTTGCCCCCACCAGAACCAGTGGGCAAGTCACTCACCTGAGCGACTGTGGCCTTGCACGCCCCAGGACCAAGCACAGGGCATGTTGCCCCCACCAGAACCAGTGGGCAAGTCACCCACCTGAGAGACTGTGGCCTTGCGTTCCCCAGGACCAAGCACAGGGCATGTTGCCCCCTCCAGAACCAGTGGGCAAGTCTCACACCTGAGAGACTGTGGCATTGCGCTACCCATGACCAAGCATAGGGCATGTTGCCCCCTCCAGAACCAGTGGGGTATTCACCCATTCCAGAGGCTGTGGCCTTGCACCCCCCAGGACAGAGTAATGGGCATGTTGTCCCCTCCAGAACCAGTGGTCTTGTTTCTGCATCCGGCTGAGGTGCCCCGCTCCCCCTGAGGTGCCTGCCTATTTGCCAACTGATGCCCCTGCAGTGTTCTCTCCATATAGGTGCAGGGAACGAGTGGGGCCTTGGACTTTGCCATGTGGCCCCTGTGAACTGAGGACTGGGCAGTGTCCCTTTTTTGTACACTTGTACATAGCTGTTGCATTGCCAAATCGAATTATTAATTTTGTGTTGCTCTTATTACAATCACTTTAGTCAATTCCTGTTGTGCTTGCATTATTCAGCCGATTTACGGAGATGAATTGTTTTTCGTGTGCAGCTGCTTGCGTGTATGGTGTGTGTGTTAGGTGTGTGTGTTGTGCATATGTGTGTCACTCTCTTTTTCTTCCCTCCCTCCCTCGCTTGTGTGCTAGACGGCTGTACTCACCGCCCTCGTCTTTGCCGGCGTTGGTGTTCATGGTGGAGCATAACGTAGAAGATCATTGGGAATACTTGCAGTTTGGGTTCCATGGCGGCATGGTTCTTCCCTGTGTCTCCAATGGTTAGTCCTTTCACTTCTGTGATGTGTTTCCGCCAGGCTTTTGATGACATTTGTACCGCCCCGGAAAAGGTGGCAGATTGCCATGTCATAATATGGTGGGCAGAACTTTGTCTGCCGCCCGGCTGTAGGCGGCTACTGCCATGGTGACTGTTGTTTCCGCCCTGGTGGTTGGTGTGGTACATTGGCTGTCTTTCAGGGATATAACCGCGATGGTCATAATTTGGCGGTGCTTATCGCCAGCCTGTTGGCAGTATTACCGCCACTTTATCACCGACAGCCAGGGTCGTAATGAGGGCCGAAATATTGCATATTTTCATTGTTTATGGCTCTTGGTTCTCATTGCTAAATTGGATGATCTCATACTCCAGTCAAAAGATTCAAGTCGACCTCTGAGGGTAGTAGCTGTCACTGCCCTCTTTCAGTGTCACCTTAGCCTAATATTAGGAAGTCACACGCCCACACCATCCTCCATCTTAGTGATGTAATAATCACTATTTCTCAGTGAAGGTTGCTGCTGAGGCAATGCTGCATTCAGATGGTTGTTACATTTTGTTGATCGTCGTGAACAGTCCTAAAATTAGTACTCGGCCTAAAGTCCAAATTTGGCGATAGTGCATACTCGTCAACAGAAGTAGGAAGGTCGAATGGCCACGAAAGAGTAGACAAATTATCTGCACTTAGCACTTTTTGCACTTTTTAAGGTGATTGGTGTAGGGTGCTGCATTGTCCCAGATTCGAGCTGGGAGAGACATAGGCTGAACTAACTGTGGGCTCAAGGGATGCTCCTTTGGTTTGATAGTACAATTTCCACAAGTACATGTCTGCTTGTTCCAAATCTACCTTGGAGATAGCAGAAGCTTAGTAGATCACGAACTTAGGACTATCAACTGTGCCTGAGTGTACTACTATTGTTTTAAATACTGAAAAGAGTTTCACAGTTGAATCCTTTATTCTTTGTGCTTTTGCTCCCTGACACCTTTTAATTTGCTTTCTTGTCCTTTTGCGTTTCCCTTTTGACAATATAGGTTGAGGTACTTTGTTGAATGTTTAAAGAACAGAAGACTGGCAAGCCTCTATCGAGTCTGCTAATTCAGTAATGCTATTACCAGGCCCACTAGCAAATTACTCTTGAGTTCTGTTATCAATTATGTCACTGCAGGCCTGGCCATGTTCACCATGCCCAAGTAGTCATTTTCTAATAGGCAAATGTCTTTCACCTCTGTGTACCCCTTTGCTGTGTTTAGGTTCACCCCCATTAGGTATTTTGGAATAAAAGATGCACAGCTTTTTCCCTCACACTACAGTGCCTTAATTTTGTATATCACACGCAGTGCTTAATTTGAGTCGGTGGTTGTGGTGGGAGGGGTTGGGGGACACTTATTATTGGGACTGGCACTTACTTTTCCACATTAGAAATTGAACAACAGCAAGAGTATAAACATACAAAGCCGAAAGAAGGACGAAGAGAATGACGGAACAACCATCCTACAAATAAAAAGCAGAGTACTTTAAATGTGAGAACAAGAGACAGTGAGTGTGTGGTAGTGGATTAAAGGGGCACTGAGATCTGTAGTATGAAAGGAGGCACAGGAAGAAATACTTTTTTTCTCAACATTTCGATTTTCACCCTGGCAAGGTAAGTGAAAGTTAAAACACCTGACTGCTGCACCTTGTTGGCACATGGCATAAGTCAGATCCTGATTTTGCACAGCTCTAATATGTTCTAAGAGACGTTTTATGAGGGGGCATTTGTACTGCCCATGTAGCGTAATCCACAGGACATTCAATTATATAGACCACAGCGTGTCCCTGTGGATTACGCTACGTGGGCAGTACAATCTGCCCCCTCAAAAAATGTCTCTTAGAACATATTAGAGCTGTGCAAAATCAGGATCTGACATATGCCATGGCCAAACTTTTGATGATACATGATGAAGCCAGTTGGACAGATATGAAATTCTTTGGAATTGCAAGTATTGACAGTAATGAGAGGGGAGGAGACCAAGAGATGAAACTAAGACGGATGGAATCACACTTTATAATACTGTTAAGAACCAAGAGCCTGAGGGGTCTCAATGGGGATGAGGAACTTCACTATCGCTTATACTCCAAGATGCAATAACATGTATACCATTATATATTATTATACAGATATGTAACTGTTTACTATGGAATATGAATGGATACACTTGGGGCCAGATGTAGGTAGGTAAAATTTTGCGAATCGGAAATAGCGACTCCATGCGAATCGTTATTTCCGACTTGCAAAATCAAATTCAAGAAAAATTTGAGATACCAATTTGCGAGTCGCATAGGTGTCGCACCGCAATTTGCGACCTTCGCTTTTAGCGAGGTCTAAATTTGCGAGAAGGGTATTGCAAATTGCGACTGACTCGCAAATTGCCTGCAGGTGCAGCACAACAGTTTGGAAACCCGCTTCCTGGCTCTTGGTGATGACATCAGAACCAGGAAGTCATCAAATACACCTGGGAGGAGGGAGGACCACACCCATTCAAAACTGCTGTGCCACACCCAGGAGAGAGGAGCTGCTGCAACAATGGAGGAGACAGGCAGTGCTGGCAGGCGGAGGAAAGTGAAGTTTTCTGACAAAGAGCTGGAGGTGCTGACTGAAGAATGCTGCCTGCACCACGATTAACTTTTTGGGAAGGCAGCAATGAGTGTCCCAGACACTCAAAAGAAAAGGATATGGCAGCAGATCCAAGACAAGATAAATGCCATAGGGGTGAGCCACCGCTCCCTTGAGGAAATTAGGAAACGGTGGTACGACCTGTGCTCCAGGGCGAAGGAGAGGGTTGCGGAGCGCATGAGGGAGATGAGGGGCACCGGAGGAGGCCCATCCACTGCCCCACCACCCACAGCCCTGGAAAGCATGGTTAAGCAGACCCTGGAGCCAGAGGCCATCATTGGCATGGGAGAAGTGGGCAGTTCAGCGCCAGGGACATCCAAAAGCGAGTACCATGAGATATGCTTTGACACCCACAAATGCAGTATACACACTATCCCAGTACCCAGCAGCAGGCACCACCAGACTAGCTCCATTCCAGTCTAGCAACCTCTAGAATAGTGCATTATGGGCAATGTAGTACAGTAGTCAGAATATAGGAAAATGTTTATAATGAGGCATAAAACAGATGTGAGAGACTGACAGTGTATCCCCTATGTCCCACAGGTCTCCCACAAGATACCCCCAGCAGCGACATCAGGCAGGGAGGAGAGCATGGGCCAGAGACACTGCAGGAGGCTGCTGGTGAAATTGCTGGGCCCAGCAGGACACCACCAGGGTCCATAGAGGAACAACCATGGGACATGGGGGCAGCTGACACAACCCCAGGGCCCAGCCCCACAGAGAGGCAATCAGAGCCAGCAGCTGGACGAATGCGCAGACGCCAGCGCAGAGTTCAGTCGGTGCCCCAGGAGGAGGTAGGGGAAGCAGTCTTCGCGGGCTTTGAGGCATCCCTCATCCATGGTCAGCGCCTGCAAAATAGACAATTAAGTACAATCACAAGAACCCTCAACAGGATGCAGAGCAGCATGATACATGGGCAGAATGAACGAACATTTGGGGGATTTGACACAGGCCATCCGACATCTGGTGACTGAACTAGTGGCAGACCGAGGACATGCAAGGCGCAGGGAGCTCCACACAGCGGCACGTTTTGACCGCCTGGCTGCATCAATTGGGCGTCTTTCTACCAATATTACAGGCCTCTCAAGACGGACAGTCAGCCTACAGGTGGAACCTGGGCACTTTGCTGGTGATGTGGTGTGAAGACTTGGCTGCATCAGCCATGCGGTGGACCTTATGGAAAGTAGGCAGGCTGCAAGGGGCACAGGGGAGACCCCTCAGGACAGCAAGGAGGGGTCAACCATCAGTAACGTGTCTGCCATGGAGTCCTGTGTGCTACGGAGTGGTCGTGCACAGCAGGAGGCAGGGGACCCACCAGAGATGAGCCATGGTGGCCACTCGAGGAGGAGGGTGTGAGCCACCAGACAGCACTGTACATGAGGCACATGAATTATAATGTGTCTTCATTGCATTTGGACAATTACAGACTGTGACAGACAGCACTATTCTTTTTCCATATAGTTTAGTAATAAAAAGGTTTTGTTTGTTTGACTACACAAATGGGCTATGTGTGTCTGACATCAGTGAGTGTGGTGACAGTTGCCACGTACCTGCCAAAGTATTGGGTTGCAATGTGGTTCCGTCTCTGTCTGCCTTCATTTGCGATACTTCTATCCCCAGGCTGTCGGTGTGGTAGCTCTTTCTCCTCATCCTCCGTGTCTGTGTCTTCAGGGGTGAGATGTAGGCCACGTCTGGTGGCAATGTTGTGTAGGACTGCACAGGCGGCGATAATCTTGCATGCTGTTTCTGGGGCATACTGGAGTGCACCTCCACTTTTGTGGAGGCACCTAAATCTTGCCTTTAACAAGCCAAATGTCCTCCCAATGACAGTTCTGGTCCGCCGATGGGCACTGTTATATCGCCTCTCTTTCTCATTGCCAGGTGTTAGGTACAGGGTAAGTATCCATGTCTCAGAGCATATGCACTGTCACCTGTTTGACAAAAATAAGCAATTTTAGCAGGGCATGAATGTCTCCACAGTGACCTGTATGTAAGGCTTCAATGTGTACTCGCCAATACGTAATAGATATCCGTCTCCAAACTCCCCACATTCTAGGCGTTGGTGTATCCCACTGTGCCTGAATATGTATGAGTCATGTGTACTTCCTGGAACTTTAGCTACAATGTCAGTAATGACATTATGTGCATCACATACCACCTGGATGCTGAGAGAGTGAGTACATTTACTATTGCGGAACACATATTCCAGATTTGCAGGAGGGCAGATTTGTATATGTGTCCTGTCCACACACCCTATAACATGGGGGAAGTTGGCAATTCTGTAGAAGTCCAACTTGGTGCTGTTAATTTCTGCCTCATTCCTGGGTAGGTATATATATCTGGACATGAGTGTGAGTATGGCATCTAGGAATGATCTGAAGAATCGTGAGAGTGAACTTTGGGATACCCCACCTCACCCCTTGATAGCTACCCGAGGCCAAGAGGTGCAGTGAGCATAGCACTTGCAAATGTGTAGGGATGGCGCTGCTGCACATTGTCTGTCGTTCAAGCTGAGGATTAAGTAGTTCAATTAATTCTAAAATTGCTGCACTGCTTAGTCTATACTTGTCATAAATCTCCTCCTTAGTTTGTTGAAATAGTGTCTGCCTGGTTCGGTATATCCTCACCTCTCTCTGCCTCTTCCTCCTCCTCTGCTGGGCGGCCTGGACTCTCCTCCTCCATGCTATCACGTACAGTTCAGCCATTTTGAGTCACCCAGATGCCTTCTGGGTCTCCTTTTATACTGTGGTTCTGGTTACCACCTGCTCTGAATCAGTAGTAATCGGGATGTGCAAAATGGGCTTTTGCGACTAGTCGCAATTTGCGACTGGCTTTTGCATATGGTTTGCGACTCGCAATTTGCGACTTCCTATTTGCGGGTCTCAAATTCAGATCGCAAATTTTGTGAGTCAGTAATGGCTCGCATCGCTATTTGCATTTCGGAAATGGGATTTTTGCATCCCATTTCGGATTTTGCGAGGTGGTAACAACTGGAACATTCATAAACGGGTTATTGATAGAATAGCGAAGTGGAAATAAGAATAACATCTACAGATAGTGAAAGAACTCTAATACTTATGATTAATAACTGTGGTTCGATGAGTGAATCCCCTATAGCAGATTTACTGTCAAAAGAACTAACATCATTCTACAGCATAGGTTCTCCTTTCTGGCATCTATTTACAGACTTTTAAATGTGGACAAACATGCTTTCCATAGATTTTTGCATAGATGTGGGTTTATATTTCATTCTTTGGAATATTGTGAATTGTGGTATCCTTTGATTTGAAGAATTCGTTTTTAAAGTCACTACATGTTCCATAATGCACTAGAATGGTTGATAGGGAAGATACTATAAATAATTTGAAAAAACACTTAGACACCGTGAACAAGACCAGTAGGTCAAAACGCGTCAGTGGTTTTGTTTGGTGATTTATATGACTGCAATTAAAAAAGCACAATAACTCTCCTGGAGTGCAGTGTCACAGTTGTTATCAGCTGGTTGTTTCGAATATATATATATATATATATATATATATATATATATATATATATATATATATATATATATATATATATATACACACACAATATAAATTCAAAAATAAACAATAATATATATAAAAAAACTACAGTTCTTTCCACAATAAGAAAAAGCATGTGCAATCCTGGCAGTGGATATGATAGTGAAAGTTTGAATGGCAACACACTCAACACGTTTCAACATGCAAGGGTGTCTTGATCACGAGTAAACAGTAAACAAAAAGGGCAAACATGAAATCCTGTCAGATAACACAAATGAAGGACTGTGAAGATGTGCTATATCAGACACCATCTTGAAGCATATTTGAAAGATCATAATCACATAGGAACCTTCTTGGTAAATGACCAAATGCATAACCTGAACAAAATAAACATTAAAAGAAAATTAATGATTGTCAGTTTTTTCATCGCAAGTGGCAATTAATATAAATATCACAGGAAAGCCATATCTAGCAAGCATCAACTGATTAACCTGCTTAGTAACAACACTCACAATGTATTAGACATGGGGATGCAGACAGGATGCATTTTAGTAACATACAACCCAAAGTTATTCCGGTTAAATGCACGTGTTGGACTTTTGCTTATGCAGGGTCATCCCCAGTCTTTTTGCCTCCTGCTTCCTATTTTTTTCTGACCTGTTGCTGTTGGCTTTTCAACTGTGAGCACTTTACCACTGCTAACCAGTGCTAAAGTGCATATGCTCTCCGTGTAAATTGTATGTAATTGGTTTATCCATGATTGGCATATTTGATTTACTAGTAAGTCCCTAGTAAGGTGCACTAGAGGTGCCAGGGCCTGTAAATCAAATACTACTAGTGGGCCTGCAGCACTGGTTGTGCCACCCACATAAGTAGCTCTGTAATCATGTCTCAGACCTGCCACTGCAGTGTCTGTGTGTGTATTTTTACACTGTAAATTCGACTTGGCAAGTGTACCCACTTGCCAGGCCTAAACCTTCCCTTTTCTTACATGTAAGGCACCCCTAAGGTAGGCCCTAGGTAGCCCCAAGGGCAGGGTGCAGTGTATGGATAAGGTAGGACATATAGTAATGTGGTTTATATGTCCTGACAGTGAAATACTGCTAAATTCGTTTTTCACTGTTGCAAGGACTGTCTCTCTCATAGGATAATATGGGGGCTACCTTTAAATATGATTAAAGAGTAGATTCCCCTAGAGAGTAGATGGACATGTGGAGTTTGGGGTCCCTGAACTCACAATTTAAAAATACATCTTTTAGTAAAGTTGATTTTAAGATTGTGCGTTTGAAAATGCCACTTTTAGAAAGTGAGCATTTTCTTGCTTAAACCATTCTGTGACTCTGCCTTGTTTGTGGATTCCCTGTCTGGGTCAGTTTGTCAGTTGGGTTGTTTTTCACCTCACACCAGACAGTGACACAAAGGGAGCTGGGGTGTAACCTGCATTTCCTGATTATCCATCTCTGCTAGGAGGGAGGGGTGGAGTGGTCACTCTCATCTGAAAGGACTGTGCCTGCCTCTAACAATGTCGGCTCCAACCCCCTGGTGTGTGTCTGAGGCCTTGCCTGGGCAAGGCAGGATTTCACAAGTAGGTGTGAGTCCCCTTTGAAGAAAGGTGACTTCAAAGACTAAAATGGGTATAAGAAGGGCACCCAAATCTACAGACTTTAGAAACACTTCTGGAATCAAGAGGAACCTCTGCCTGGAGAAGAGCTGTTAGCTGAGGAGGAAGTGCTGCCCTGCCTGTGACTGTGCTTTGTGGAGCTTTCCTGCAGTGCTGCTTCTGCCAGAGTAAGAGGGCAAAGACTGGACTTTGTGTGCCTTCCATCTTGAGAAGAAATCTCCAAGGGCTTGATCTAGAGCTTGCCTCCTGTTGTTTGAAGTCTCAGGGACAGCAAAGACTTCTCTCTGCCAGCACCTGGAGCCTCTGGAGAGACTCCTACTCTGCCCTGTGGTGCCCATCCAGTTCCTGGGACCCTGAAAGGAGAAGCTGGCAGCCTAAAGACAAGAAAATCCACGCACAGAGCGCCGTGCGGGGAAAAGATCGACGCGAATCCGATCGGCGGCTGAAAAACGACGCGCAGCATCGCTGACGGAGGCTGGGAGATCGCAACCTGCGCGGCTGGATCGTCAACTCATCGTGCGGCTGGATTTTTGACTCGAGTACCGCCGTGCGGAGTTATTTTCGACGCACGCCCGCCTGTGCGGGGTTATTTTTGACGCACACCAGGTACATTTTCACTCTAGCAGCGCTAGTGTGTTTTTAAAACTACTTAAAGACTCTTTTTGATTTTTAATTAATAACTTGACTTGTGTATGGTGGATTTTTGTCGTTTTGGTCTTGTTTTGTTTAGATAAATATTTCTTATTTTTCTAAACCTGTGTTGTGTCATTTTGTAGTGTTTTCATTGAGTTACTGTGTGTGTTGGTACAAATACTTTACGCCTAGCACTCTGAGGTTAAGCCTACTGCTCTGCCAAGCTACCAAGGGTGTAAGCAGGGGTTAGCTGAGGGTGATTCTCTTTTACCCTGACTAGAGTGAGGGTCTTTGCTTGAACAGGGGGCAACCTGACTGTCAACCAAGGACCCCATTTCTAACATTGGTGGCAGCGGTGGGATTCGAACCCACGCCTCCGGAGAGACTGGAGAGGCATTTGGGGGTGCTCCTGAGAGGAGTGGTCTAGGTATTTCCCAACCAGGTGAGGTAGGGAAGGATTGTAGTGTCCCAGGTAGGTCCCAGTGTAGTGGGATGGGTGAGGGACCCCATGTCCAGTCTCTGAGGAGAGGGAATGGGGATGGGCTGAGGTCCAAGGTGCCCGAGATCCGGTCCCAGGTCCTGGAGGGTTCCATGAGGGAACACCAGGAGGGGAGCCTAGCCTGTACCATAGGGCCATCTGTTGAGGGAGACCCCACAGTATCAGGAGAACTTGGGGGGCGGCTGTAGCCAGCGTCCCACCAGTTCTGGTGTCTGGCAGTACCACTCCTAGTGAGGGGGTGCAGAAGTCCAGACAGAGGGTTGAGAGGGGGTTGCGGACCCCAGTGGAGAACCTGGAGGGTCAGGGGTCAGCTCTGAGAGCAGAGCCCCCCAGGAATGACCTTGGTAAGACCATTTCGGGGTTGGGGGGAATCCAGACTCTGTCAGATGGGCAGAGGTCAGGAGACCTGCGCCAGCCAGACTCTTGTGTGGCCCTTGGGGACAGTGTGTCCCTTGAGGGGGGTAAGTGTGCCCCCCTGGAAGTCCTGGTGTGCCAGGCAGTGGTTCAACCGCAGGGTGGTGACCCTGGGTTGGATGACCAGGTTCAGAGGGTAAACTCTGACCTGGTGGGGGGTAGGTATGCCCCCCAGGAAGTCCTGGGTTGCCAGGCAGTGGTCCAGTCTGTGGGTACAGACCCTGGACTGGAGGATCAGGTGCAGGGGGTAAACCCTGACCTGAAGGGGTGGGCGGTTTGCCCAATCACCCCCCCTGGTGTGATTTCAAGGGGTACTCTCCCTGAGGGGGGGGTGCAGAACCCTGAGAGTAGGGACAGGGGAGAAAGAGCCTCACCCCTGGCCCTGGTCCAACCTGAAGGTACAGACCCCAGGTTGGCGGACCAGTTGCAGGTTAACAGCCCTGCACTGGTGGAAGAATTGTGCAGGACTGTTTCTACAAGCACCCTGACAGTTTTTGACTCTGGGGGTGCCGCTTCGGCAGGGAGGGTACAGAGCTCCAGAGGGGAGGACCAGGGTCAGGTTGTCATCCCTGACCTGGTGGAAGAGAGAGTGGTCAAAGGGTGCCAGGCACCTGGGGCTACCGCCCCCTACTCTCCGCAGTCACAGTGGTTGGAGAGGCCTGAGGTCGGGCTCTCATCCCTGACAGTTGTCCGGGGCCACCGTGGCTTGCTGTCCTGGTGGACAGAGTTGCCCCTGGGGGGGGGACGAGAGTCACACCCCGGGGGTGGAGTGGGCAACACCACTGTGTTGGCCCTGGTGGTACTATCTGCCCATTGCAATTCATCTGTGAGCAAAGTAAAGTTAGGTGCTGCACAGATAGTGTCTGTAGATGTGGAGAAGGGTTCCCCATGGGTTAGCTTAGTGGGCCCTGAGAGTATGGACAGAGGGATCCAACTGGAGTCAGGAAGGCGTAGAACTGGAACATGCCCCTGCTGTTGTGGGCCTGGGTCCTTGTTCTATCGCCCCAATCAGGGAAGTACGTCAAGGTATTGATTGTTCTCCCCTGGCTTTAGGCTGGTAGGGGGTCGTGTTGGACTTTTGCTTATGCAGGGTCATCCCCAGTCTTTTTGCCTCCTGCCTCCTATTTTTTTCTGACCTGTTGCTGTTGGCTTTTCAACTCTGAGCACTTTACCACTGCTAACCAGTGCTAAAGTGCATATGCTCTCCGTGTAAATTGTATGTAATTGGTTTATCCATGATTGGCATATTTGATTTACTAGTAAGTCCCTAGTAAGGTGCACTAGAGGTGCCAGGGCCTGTAAATCAAATACTACTAGTGGGCCTGCAGCACTGGTTGTGCCACCCACATAAGTAGCTCTGTAATCATGTCTCAGACCTGCCACTGCAGTGTCTGTGTGTGTATTTTTACACTGTAAATTCGACTTGGCAAGTGTACCCACTTGCCAGGCCTAAACCTTCCCTTTTCTTACATGTAAGGCACCCCTAAGGTAGGCCCTAGGTAGCCCCAAGGGCAGGGTGCAGTGTATGGATAAGGTAGGACATATAGTAATGTGGTTTATATGTCCTGACAGTGAAATACTGCTAAATTCGTTTTTCACTGTTGCAAGGACTGTCTCTCTCATAGGATAATATGGGGGCTACCTTTAAATATGATTAAAGAGTAGATTCCCCTAGAGAGTAGATGGACATGTGGAGTTTGGGGTCCCTGAACTCACAATTTAAAAATACATATTTTAGTAAAGTTGATTTTAAGATTGTGCGTTTGAAAATGCCACTTTTAGAAAGTGAGCATTTTCTTGCTTAAACCATTCTGTGACTCTGCCTTGTTTGTGGATTCCCTGTCTGGGTCAGTTTGTCAGTTGGGTTGTTTTTCACCTCACACCAGACAGTGACACAAAGGGAGCTGGGGTGTAACCTGCATTTCCTGATTATCCATCTCTGCTAGGAGGGAGGGGTGGAGTGGTCACTCTCATCTGAAAGGACTGTGCCTGCCTCTAACAATGTCGGCTCCAACCCCCTGGTGTGTGTCTGAGGCCTTGCCTGGGCAAGGCAGGATTTCACAAGTAGGTGTGAGTCCCCTTTGAAGAAAGGTGACTTCAAAGACTAAAATGGGTATAAGAAGGGCACCCAAATCTACAGACTTTAGAAACACTTCTGGAATCAAGAGGAACCTCTGCCTGGAGAAGAGCTGTTAGCTGAGGAGGAAGTGCTGCCCTGCCTGTGACTGTGCTTTGTGGAGCTTTCCTGCAGTGCTGCTTCTGCCAGAGTAAGAGGGCAAAGACTGGACTTTGTGTGCCTTCCATCTTGAGAAGAAATCTCCAAGGGCTTGATCTAGAGCTTGCCTCCTGTTGTTTGAAGTCTCAGGGACAGCAAAGACTTCTCTCTGCCAGCACCTGGAGCCTCTGGAGAGACTCCTACTCTGCCCTGTGGTGCCCATCCAGTTCCTGGGACCCTGAAAGGAGAAGCTGGCAGCCTAAAGACAAGAAAATCCACGCACAGAGCGCCGTGCGGGGAAAAGATCGACGCGAATCCGATCGGCGGCTGAAAAACGACGCGCAGCATCGCTGACGGAGGCTGGGAGATCGCAACCTGCGCGGCTGGATCGTCAACTCATCGTGCGGCTGGATTTTTGACTCGAGTACCGCCGTGCGGAGTTATTTTCGACGCACGCCCGCCCGTGCGGGGTTATTTTTGACGCACACCAGGTACATTTTCACTCTAGCAGCGCTAGTGTGTTTTTAAAACTACTTAAAGACTCTTTTTGATTTTTAATTAATAACTTGACTTGTGTATGGTGGATTTTTGTCGTTTTGGTCTTGTTTTGTTTAGATAAATATTTCTTATTTTTCTAAACCTGTGTTGTGTCATTTCGTAGTGTTTTCATTGAGTTACTGTGTGTGTTGGTACAAATACTTTACGCCTAGCACTCTGAGGTTAAGCCTACTGCTCTGCCAAGCTACCAAGGGTGTAAGCAGGGGTTAGCTGAGGGTGATTCTCTTCTACCCTGACTAGAGTGAGGGTCTTTGCTTGAACAGGGGGTAACCTGACTGTCAACCAAGGACCCCATTTCTAACATTGGTGGCAGCGGTGGGATTCGAACCCACGCCTCCGGAGAGACTGGAGAGGCATTTGGGGGTGCTCCTGAGAGGAGTGGTCTAGGTATTTCCCAACCAGGTGAGGTAGGGAAGGATTGTAGTGTCCCAGGTAGGTCCCAGTGTAGTGGGATGGGTGAGGGACCCCATGTCCAGTCTCTGAGGAGAGGGAATGGGGATGGGCTGAGGTCCAAGGTGCCCGAGATCCGGTCCCAGGTCCTGGAGGGTTCCATGAGGGAACACCAGGAGGGGAGCCTAGCCTGTGCCATAGGGCCATCTGTTGAGGGAGACCCCACAGTATCAGGAGAACTTGGGGGGCGGCTGTAGCCAGCGTCCCACCAGTTCTGGTGTCTGGCAGTACCACTCCTAGTGAGGGGGTGCAGAAGTCCAGACAGAGGGTTGAGAGGGGGTTGCGGACCCCAGTGGAGAACCTGGAGGGTCAGGGGTCAGCTCTGAGAGCAGAGCCCCCCAGGAATGACCTTGGTAAGACCATTTCGGGGTTGGGGGGAATCCAGACTCTGTCAGATGGGCAGAGGTCAGGAGACCTGCGCCAGCCAGACTCTTGTGTGGCCCTTGGGGACAGTGTGTCCCTTGAGGGGGGTAAGTGTGCCCCCCTGGAAGTCCTGGTGTGCCAGGCAGTGGTTCAACCGCAGGGTGGAGACCCTGGGTTGGATGACCAGGTTCAGAGGGTAAACTCTGACCTGGTGGGGGGTAGGTATGCCCCCCAGGAAGTCCTGGGTTGCCAGGCAGTGGTCCAGTCTGTGGGTACAGACCCTGGACTGGAGGATCAGGTGCAGGGGGTAAACCCTGACCTGAAGGGGTGGGCGGTTTGCCCAATCACCCCCCCTGGTGTGATTTCAAGGGGTACTCTCCCTGAGGGGGGGGTGCAGAACCCTGAGAGTAGGGACAGGGGAGAAAGAGCCTCACCCCTGGCCCTGGTCCAACCTGAAGGTACAGACCCCAGGTTGGCGGACCAGTTGCAGGTTAACAGCCCTGCACTGGTGGAAGAATTGTGCAGGACTGCTTCTACAAGCACCCTGACAGTTTTTGACTCTGGGGGTGCCGCTTCGGCAGGGAGGGTTCAGAGCTCCAGAGGGGAGGACCAGGGTCAGGTTGTCATCCCTGACCTGGTGGAAGAGAGAGTGGTCAAAGGGTGCCAGGCACCTGGGGCTACCGCCCCCTACTCTCCGCAGTCACAGTGGTTGGAGAGGCCTGAGGTCGGGCTCTCATCCCTGACAGTTGTCCGGGGCCACCGTGGCTTGCTGTCCTGGTGGACAGAGTTGCCCCTGGGGGGGGGACGAGAGTCACACCCCGGGGGTGGAGTGGGCAACACCACTGTGTTGGCCCTGGTGGTACTATCTGCCCATTGCAATTCATCTGTGAGCAAAGTAAAGTTAGGTGCTGCACAGATAGTGTCTGTAGATGTGGAGAAGGGTTCCCCATGGGTTAGCTTAGTGGGCCCTGAGAGTATGGACAGAGGGATCCAACTGGAGTCAGGAAGGCGTAGAACTGGAACATGCCCTTGCTGTTGTGGGCCTGGGTCCTTGTTCTATCGCCCCAATCAGGGAAGTACGTCAAGGTATTGATTGTTCTCCCCTGGCTTTAGGCTGGTAGGGGGTCGTGTTGGACTTTTGCTTATGCAGGGTCATCCCCAGTCTTTTTGCCTCCTGCCTCCTATTTTTTTCTGACCTGTTGCTGTTGGCTTTTCAACTCTGAGCACTTTACCACTGCTAACCAGTGCTAAAGTGCATATGCTCTCCGTGTAAATTGTATGTAATTGGTTTATCCATGATTGGCATATTTGATTTACTAGTAAGTCCCTAGTAAGGTGCACTAGAGGTGCCAGGGCCTGTAAATCAAATACTACTAGTGGGCCTGCAGCACTGGTTGTGCCACCCACATAAGTAGCTCTGTAATCATGTCTCAGACCTGCCACTGCAGTGTCTGTGTGTGTATTTTTACACTGTAAATTCGACTTGGCAAGTGTACCCACTTGCCAGGCCTAAACCTTCCCTTTTCTTACATGTAAGGCACCCCTAAGGTAGGCCCTAGGTAGCCCCAAGGGCAGGGTGCAGTGTATGGATAAGGTAGGACATATAGTAATGTGGTTTATATGTCCTGACAGTGAAATACTGCTAAATTCGTTTTTCACTGTTGCAAGGACTGTCTCTCTCATAGGATAATATGGGGGCTACCTTTAAATATGATTAAAGAGTAGATTCCCCTAGAGAGTAGATGGACATGTGGAGTTTGGGGTCCCTGAACTCACAATTTAAAAATACATCTTTTAGTAAAGTTGATTTTAAGATTGTGCGTTTGAAAATGCCACTTTTAGAAAGTGAGCATTTTCTTGCTTAAACCATTCTGTGACTCTGCCTTGTTTGTGGATTCCCTGTCTGGGTCAGTTTGTCAGTTGGGTTGTTTTTCACCTCACACCAGACAGTGACACAAAGGGAGCTGGGGTGTAACCTGCATTTCCTGATTAGCCATCTCTGCTAGGAGGAGGGGTGGAGTGGTCACTCTCATCTGAAAGGACTGTGCCTGCCTCTAACAATGTCGGCTCCAACCCCCTGGTGTGTGTCTGAGGCCTTGCCTGGGCAAGGCAGGATTTCACAAGTAGGTGTGAGTCCCCTTTGAAGAAAGGTGACTTCAAAGACTAAAATGGGTATAAGAAGGGCACCCAAATCTACAGACTTTAGAAACACTTCTGGAATCAAGAGGAACCTCTGCCTGGAGAAGAGCTGTTAGCTGAGGAGGAAGTGCTGCCCTGCCTGTGACTGTGCTTTGTGGAGCTTTCCTGCAGTGCTGCTTCTGCCAGAGTAAGAGGGCAAAGACTGGACTTTGTGTGCCTTCCATCTTGAGAAGAAATCTCCAAGGGCTTGATCTAGAGCTTGCCTCCTGTTGTTTGAAGTCTCAGGGACAGCAAAGACTTCTCTCTGCCAGCACCTGGAGCCTCTGGAGAGACTCCTACTCTGCCCTGTGGTGCCCATCCAGTTCCTGGGACCCTGAAAGGAGAAGCTGGCAGCCTAAAGACAAGAAAATCCACGCACAGAGCGCCGTGCGGGGAAAAGATCGACGCGAATCCGATCGGCGGCTGAAAAACGACGCGCAGCATCGCTGACGGAGGCTGGGAGATCGCAACCTGCGCGGCTGGATAGTCAACTCATCGTGCGGCTGGATTTTTGACACGAGTACCGCCGTGCGGAGTTATTTTCGATGCGCGCCCGCCCGTGCGGGGTTATTTTTGACGCACACCAGGTACATTTTCACTCTAGCAGCGCTAGTGTGTTTTTAAAACTACTTAAAGACTCTTTTTGATTTTTAATTAATAACTTGACTTGTGTATGGTGGATTTTTGTCGTTTTGGTCTTGTTTTGTTTAGATAAATATTTCTTATTTTTCTAAACCTGTGTTGTGTCATTTTGTAGTGTTTTCATTGAGCTACTGTGTGTGTTGGTACAAATACTTTACGCCTAGCACTCTGAGGTTAAGCCTACTGCTCTGCCAAGCTACCAAGGGGGTAAGCAGGGGTTAGCTGAGGGTGATTCTCTTTTACCCTGACTAGAGTGAGGGTCTTTGCTTGAACAGGGGGTAACCTGACTGTCAACCAAGGACCCCATTTCTAACAGCAAGTAAATGAAGATAAGCATAACCATTGAGTGAATGGCATCACTTTACTAACAGGCAAACAAAACTCTGTTATAAAAACTAAACAAAATTACAAGCATCATAAATTGATCACCGAGACTTGGCCCTCACCTTGTACATGAACATATTGATAAGTAGAGCCCTAGTAAAATAAATCAATTACATAATAAATATAAAAAAACTTCTTAGCTCAAGCAGACTTGCAACATTTCCACAGTTATCCCAATACCACCTGTGTGAGAAATAAAAAAGTGAAGTTAAAAACCCAAACAGACTAGGGGGAAGGTTAGAAGAAGACACATACAGTAATGTAATAACACATTATTCTAAATGTACTGCCAATTTCTCATCCATATTCAGTCCAACTGAATGAAGAGCACTGAACCTAATAATATATTTTGATTCCAACCTCCGCAGTGATAACACACCGTCACTGCCATAGATCTTGGGAAGAATTTGATCCAGTACAAAAAATCTAATCAGAGTTCTGTGACTGGAATGGTACTCTATATAAGCTCTGGCCACTGGATATTGCTTCTGTTGGTGGTTAATGGCTTGCATGTGTTCCAGGGCCAATTTTCTGCCCTTTGAATTGCACTGCCAGTGTATAACAGATTACATGGGCATTGTAGTGCATATACACAAAAACCTAATTTGTAAGTCAGTCTTTTCATTATCTTAAATTCTTGATTTGTCTCAAGTATATTGAAGGATTGTACCTTACAGCTAGATCTGCAAGTTTTACAATTCCTGCATGGTGTAAAGCCAGGTGTTCTTATTATAGACTCTGATTCCAGCTTGTTGGTGATCATATTCATACACAGTATATCCTTCAAATTGCTGTTTCTTCTGAAACTAATGCTAGGTTCAGTTGATAGATATGTGGATTTAGTGTCCTTAGTGTGGAGGACATGCCAGTGTTTCTGAAGGATATTTCTCACCTTGTTGGCTTGGCTTTTGTATGTGGTGATAAACCTGGATTTCTTCCCTTCATTTACATTTTTTCTGGGGCAGTGAGTAAATTCTTACATTGAATGTAATGATTTCATTATTTTTGACTGCAGAAGACAAGTTGTTGGTGTCATACCCCCTCTGGTGAAATCTTTTGAGTTTCATCTCTTTTTTTAGTATATGGTTAATAGAACTTTGCTCCATTGTAAAACATAGACATGGACTCTTCACCAGCCATCCACTGCAACGGAACTACTCCAGAAATAGAATAACACAAACACTGACTAATCTGACTAATCTATTGCATGTAGAATAGAAGATCAACATAAGGGCAGCTCCAAAGACCTTCTCTGAAAACTGCTTTAAAAAATATATTTTGGTGATTACTTCAGCTCTACTTTTTCCCTAACTGAGCTAAACAGTACTTTATTTCACACACATCTTGATACTAAACATGAAATTACAATTGTACACAATGAAATCCTGACCTACATGGCCCCTGGTGAACTAAAGATCTGCAAAAAGTTCTCTCATTGTTAAACAAGGTAACCCCCATTTCTATGGTGTTTCTTACTGGGTTCACAATGTAAGAATACTTTCCATTTTTATTTGTCAGAGTTCACAATTTGAAACCCCTTCCTTCTGTCTTTGTCTCACAGTTACATCATACGAACCTCTGTCCTACTGTATGAACCATGTCTCTAGCAGGTAGAAGCAATAGAGCCACATTCTGAGTACAATAACAAAGCAGCAGCTCAAACACCTGAAAGAAAGTCAAAACAGAGTACAGTTAAAGCCCTGGGACTAAGTACACCCCTTTACCACCTGAATTTCAGGTAGGCTAGGCAGAGTAGTCGAAGCCTTATTCAAGAAAGTGATGAGAGTTACACTCTGCAAAACACTCAATAACATTTAATAAATACATTTCCAGCCTGTGCCTTTACATTTAAAAGAAAATATATTATCATTCTCTTTCAAGTAAATGCTATATATCAAATTCCATATGCCCACAATGAAATCCTGACTGCTTTAGCCCTTCCTGACCTAGAGATCTGTTTAAGAAGGTCTCTCGGTTTTAAACAATGTAAAGCATCCAACTTTAGTGTTTGGTGTTTGTCATAGAGTATACAATGTAAGATCCATACCTTTGGCACTTGTTAGAGCTCCCAATGTAAACTCATTCATATTTCATTTGTCATATAATCACGCAGTATAATCACTTTCTTGCTGTATTTGTCATAGGGTCAAACATGCAAAGCACTTTTCTGCTTTATTTGACATGGATCTGCTATGTTATATTAGCTTTCAATGCATTGACAGGTGGGCCAGTGGAGTTCTCTGAGTTTCTGAGTATGGTCACTCAGTCAGTGTGACGGAGTATTTACTCTTTTTGCTCTGACAGAGAAAACAACAGACTCTGGAGTCTAAATCAGGACCTATATCTCTTTTGTTTCATTTAATCTTTTAGGATTGAAATCTACTTGATTTGCCTAACTAGTTTCTAGGCGTATTTATTATTCTGTGTCTTGCTGATTTATTAAATACTTTTTGTATGTTTCAAGTGAGCTTTACTAAACACAGGGCCTCATTTACAGGAAATGATTCGTCGCTGCTGCAACGTAGCGATTCCTAAAAAATGTTAACACTGTGGTACAACAGATTCTAATACTATGCTTGTGACTTATACACCAGGGCATTAGGATCCTAGCTGCGTCAAAAAAAGTGACATTAACCTGTGAGCCGCATAGACAGGAAAACTAATGCTACTGCTGCAAAAGTGACGCTAGGCAATAGTGTCATGTAAAGTAATGCTGTCCTACCGTCACTTTTGTGTGCCGAAATCGTAAAAAAAGAGTTAATAATGCTGCATTGACACAAAAAAATAGTACTCCAAAAGCTGATATGGAGGCCAGAGGAGTCCACAGACTCCCGGGACAACCCCAACAGTCCCAGCACCAACCAGGATGTCCAGACAGACTCCTAGGAGAATGAGAAGAGGAAGAGGAAGTGCACGTTTTGTGAGGAGGAGAATAACATTTTGATCATTGAGGTGACAGAACACAAACACCAGTTTTTGTCACCTCAAAATTGCCATTAGTAAGGAAAGAGGCCGTATGGCAGTCCATTGTGGACAAGGTCAACAATGTGGCAGAAGTCAAGAGGAAAGGGATAGATTGAAAGAATTGCTGGCATGATTGCAAGTGCGGGACAAAGGAAAAATTGGCCAGCAACCAAAAGGCAGCATTGCAGGCCAGAAGTGGGTGTCTGGCACCTCAGGAGCAGCTGGATGATTTAAAGGAGATGGTGGCAGCCTTCATCCATGAGGAGTTGGTGACAGGAGTCCTGGGACAGGACAGTGCGGCCTATGATGAACAATAGGAGCCACATAGGAAGTTGCAGCAAGAGGCAATGCAGCAACTAGGTTATGTCGTAAGGTGCAGGCAGCTATGTCTCATCTCTCTAACTCACTGTCTGCAGGCCTAAGGGTAGTATGCTGGCTCATCTATGGTTTAACATCAAATAAATGTAATTCACACTGACCAGTCACAACTGCTCAGTCCTGCTCTGTCACCTTAGTCCCTTCAATGTGTGAAGTGCAGCATCAGTCCACGTTTACCATTCTTTGAATTCTAGTACTTGCAGTTCACTTTACAACATCACTCACCACAACTACAACTCCCAGAATACACAGCAAAAAACATGGACTGGAAAAAATATCAAGCATGCACACTGCTAGCCTGCACAACTAGACTGTAACAATGCAGGCCACCTTTCACAGTGTAGCTATTCGGTATCACATGAGCCCATGCATACCAATCTAGATTGGAAATCCTTGGAATGGAATGGTCGTGCCACCAGTGAAACAATGCATCTGGGAGGGTCAGGTGTGGGCCATAGGGACATGGCAAGAGACATTCTATAGTACTCTGCATGAAGCTACATTGCACCCAGCTGTGCTGACCTTACATGCAGAGTGAGAGCACACAGGTGTCCATTGCCATGGAAGGGGCCACATGGACTCTTCTCATCTAATAAATCGGACTGGGTGGGGAGGAATTTAAGAGATACACAGTAGAGTACCATGTGTGTGCAACTGAATGATGATGTGTGGGCCTGAAAGCCACTGCTACTTCTGTGCATTGTAGGTGTTGACTGTGCATGTAAAACTAACTGTCATCTGGTCCAAATGGGGAGACTACACGTAATGAAGGGGTGAGAATGGACATGTGTACTGCAATGTAGCCTCACAAATACACATGCACTGCTGAGTCTGACTGTGCCACACTTGTGTCATACCTGGAGAGGGACGGCAGAGAACAGCTATTGGGGTACCATGACCTACAGGTCTTGTGGACTTGGGGGCAGATGTTGCACGTGCCAGGAGGGAGTCTGATGCAACATTGTCTCATGGTGCCACATGTACAAGTTGGAGGATGTTAAACAGGGACCTGTCAAGGGATACTATGAACTACTTATCCACCACAAATGACAGGAGTAATGGAAGCTCCCAGGCTGACGTGGGTGGGCCTAGTGATGTGGGAGCCATATGTAGGTACCTGGCACCATTACCAGTACTACTATCATGTGGATTGATGGCTGACACATAGCTTTTAATAAAAAAACAGCATGCAGCGCCATTGGATATGGTCACCCATGTGTCGCAGGCATGCAAGAATGAATGCATGATCTGGGTAGCACCACTGTGTAGCACTAACACATGTCCCAGGACTCAAAAGTGGGTAATCAAAGGAGGCATGTACACCTACAATGGTGTGGGCCTGAGTCAAATGATGTGTGACACTCTGCAGATAAACAACTATGATCATAATGGAAAGGGGTGAATGTCAGTGATTGTCATCTGCCCAGTAGGACAGGGCCCATTCTCTCAGAGTAGTCATACAGAGTATGTGAGAACAATACAGAGATACTGTCATCTGTAACGGAGGTACAGTGACATTTTCTAGCAATACCCATGCTAAACAGGTGTACAACCTGATTTCACATGTTTCCATCTAACTGAGATCACCATTCACATATCTCTATCTCTTTGCAGAGGATGATCCCATACCTCCAGGCCAGCAGACTTTCCTGAGCTTTACCAATGATGTGGATGACGAGCTGAAAACCACCAACCCAGACACCCTTCAGTAAATCCAGGGTGCCATCCAGACATTATCTGTGGTTGCGGGGAGGCATGACAGCATTGCAAGGTCTCCAGATGATCCACATAACATTCATCAGACACAACCTGCCAGCCCATCCGGAGCCGTAGACTCCCAGGACCTACAGCTAACATTTCAACATACTGCGGTAGGAGACTAACAGGAGCTGGCAGATCAGGTGTGGGCAGGGATGGAGACCATGGTGGGCACTCTAAAGACAGTCCATAGGTGCCCCAGTCTACATAAGGACAACTCCTTGACCATAAAAGGCACCTCCTCTCCTCTCCTTAGCCTCCAGCCATCCCTCACTGACATCGCTGGTGTCTAGAGGTGGACGCATGAGAAAATGCATGAGAAAATGCCCTGCCGAAATGGCACCAGTGAGGCTGCCAACCAGCACTGGAGAATCAGAAACATCTTGGAGCCAAAGGAGCAGAAGCAGGACTCCCTCATTGCCACTATGGGTGCCTACTACCATGACATTGCTGGTGTGTTGCAAAACCAGCACATCCTCCTCGTTCCTGTGCTGCCTTATGTATTGCTCAGAACATCAAATAATCCAAGCAATTAACTAACATATAAACAAATACAAATACATAATTACCCAATATTTATTCCTAATAATATACAATACATACAATTGAATTAGCACCGGACATGGAAAAACAAAAAAGACAAAAGTCACATACAGACAAAACTCAAGACTTCAGACTTATATAAGGCAAATAACACAATTCACAACAGTCTACAATATAAACCTTTCATATTTAAAAAAACAAAGAAGAAAAATGTAATACACTCATATACCATACATGAAACAATAGTATTGATGTTTAAATTTATCATCTGCTGTAAAAAATGATTTTTTTCTTGTAATACAACACTAAGAACAACCTGTGTGTTGTATGTGTGTCAGAAGCAGGACTAATTTGAACATGTTGCAATGTACAATGACTACTTGCCAAAGAGATAAGTGTGAATTGGAGCCAGAGACAAGGCCACACAGACAGAGTAAAACATTTTTGGTTGACATGTTCTGTATGTTGACTAGCAAGCAGTCACTGAAGCTCTCAAGCATGAAGTGTAACAGGTGTCATGCAGTAATTGTTAAAGCTGATGTAAGTCACACCAGAGGTAGCTGGTCTAAGCATGGTTAGTAGCAACCAAACAACATTGCTGTGACAGGAGATGATGCAGTGTGAGTGTGTAAGGGGCAGGCATCAGTGTGTGAGTCACAAATCCTTTGATTAGGTTGAGTAGAATAACTACAACATCACACCAATGCATGTTCCATGACTTACCATTACAGAGTACTGAATGTGAATACCTGTGTTGGGCTGTGTATGCATTCACATCCAGAGTGTTCTGTACACTGCTCAATGATGTTTATAGATAGATGTGATTCCATGGCCAACCTAACAGGCACCTGTCCTTAGGGAAATCACCTAGTCACACATGTTGCCAAACACTGCTAGCAAAGACAAAGGCATGTACCTAACATTACCTGAGCAGACATGGTAACCCCTACACAGTAACTTGGGATGGAGACTTGTATGTAGCATAACAACAAAATTTAATGAAACCTTAAATATCTGTAACTAACACTACCTAACCTACAAAACCTAACTATCCTAACGTACACTGCCTTATACTAAATAATAACTACAACTACTTTAACTTAACCTACCTTACTCTATACATTTAACGGCACATGATAAACACCAACCTACCCCCCACCGACTTAAAACACATCCTCAGACAAAGACAACAGAAACTACATTTAGGCCTAAACAAATATATATTTGTTTGTATTTTGGGGAAAATGTTATATTTTTTCTAGGCTTATATTTTGTAGAAACATATAAATTACACAAAATGTACCCACTCCTACTAAAAACTACAAACTACAAAACCTATCCCATATTACACTAACTAACATAAACTAAGCTATATAAAAACTTCTACACTAAAAACAACTATGTACAAGGGGAAGGGAAGTAAGGGTCCCTGTGGCTCATCCTGCCTCCTAGGCTCTCTGCACTGCCTCCTTGATCTTGTTTAGCAGAATGAGCACATTGTCCATTTTGTGGTCCGGGTCCACCGCATGAAATTTGAGGTCTGAGATCACCTTACGCTTGTGCTGCTCAAAGTTTGCAGTGTGTCCTGGTGTTGGAGCTTGGAAGACATGTGGTCCTGTGTGGCTTCATGAAAAGGTAGATGGTCCCGTGCCTGCAGACCCACCCTTGATTGATCCTGAAACCTTGCTGGTGGTAGGCCTGTCCAGAGATGGTAGTCCCTGTGGGAATGCTCCCCATTTCCCGGATGTCTTCTCCTTCTTGTCGGTTTTGGCTACTTTGAAATAAGCCTTGTGGACCTTACGGATGTGCTTGTTTCTCTCCTCCCGGATCTGGTGCTGCCTTTTCTGCTCTGGATTCGTACCTGTGTTTAACCATTTTACAAATTACAAAAGGCGACTTGTAAAATGTACATCAACCATGTTACGTTATTTCTAGCTTTAAACATCACATGTTGCACTTTCCATATCTAAAACATATTTCCAAGGTCGAAGAGATCATACATCTGCCTAATATTTATCATCTCCTATATTACTAAGCTTGAGGTACCACTGCAAAGCAAATGTTGCATAATATATGAATGCACCATCTTGAAACATCTAGGCATGACCATGTCAGCACCGAGTAAGCTTAGGAACAATGCTGCTTTGTGACTATGGTATAGAAAACACTTCATGTTGAAATGATCATCAATGTCCCTTCTGCATCCTGCAATGCCCTTGATCCCACTGGCATTAGCCAAAGTGAGGTGAGCAAGATCTGCAATTTACATGTATTGTGTCACAACATTGCAGGCCTGATATGGCAAGAACACATATCTAGACACATTACTACATTTAATTAACAGGTGCTGTGTATCCTATGTAAGAATATAGGGAGGATAGCACACGCACATCACACAAAGATGTATAAAACATCTCCTATGTGAACTCTTGTAATTCCACGGTGGGCCGTGCCACAACTCTTTACATACTCTCAATGTAACTACGTGTGTCCCACTACACAGCCTATTGTGTCTGACAATACATGTCAGATATTCTTGTCACCTTGCTGCACACCAGCATTCAGCACAACCATTTGATCGGTGTGTGCGTGCATGCACTACATATCATGAGCACAGGGATCTCGTGATGTCAGTGCCTAATGCTGTCCAAAATATGATCCTTTTTGAGACTTTCATGGCCATCACTTGCTGAAGATGGATTGGCTATTTGCATGTCGTATGACTATGCTGTGCACATATTCTTTCAGTCTAACACACATTGCCATATCTTTGAAGATGACAGGGGATAGTAATGTTGATCTATCCAACATAGAGTATGAGGTATCACACAACATGAGTGGGACCTTCAACTGCATTACCAAGTGTGAAATGTTAACATCTGTGCTGCTACACTTATTCACAAGTCCCTCAGTCCCAGAAGAACATCAATTTTTGGGATGGTCATGTGGTGCACATAGCTTGGACATATTTAGCAAACTACATGATGCCACCCTGCATGGCTTGTTGTGACCCTGTAATTAAGGCACATGGGGCCTCGTGTACAAGGCCCTAGTGGCATATTGTGCCACTGGAGTGTCATTTTTTTTAATGCTCCGGTGGAGCAGTGTGATGGTCCATACTTACAAGGCCACGCAAAGCTAACTTTCGTCACTTTTCAAGGCCTTGTAAATATGGTTCCCTTTCACGCATAACTCTATGTGAAAGAGGCATTCAATGGGTGTTACTGTTGGTGTTCCCACACAACACCTATGGAACCTGGAGGAATCTGTCACATTCCCAGATTTACAAGGCTGGGAATGTGTCAGATTCCTATGCCACCTCAGGTGCAGCATTCAAGTTGTGCAGCCGGGAGAAATAACATGATTTCTCCCCGTTTGTTTCTCTTTCTATGTGTGCCGCATTCCACAGCACACATAGAAAGAGAAAAACGCCGTTAATAATTGTTTATGTGCAGAAAGGTGTTTCTTTCTGCACATAAACAATCATCCCTGCAACGCAGGCACCCTGGCACTATGGAGCAAGTGTGCATGCTTTGCCACCAGGCAGCATTTTGTGCGCCAACGCAAAAGAAAGTACATGGATGCTTCATATTTCTGTAAATACAATGCATCCCTGCAGTTTTAAAATGATACAGCATGGCACAGCAAGCTGGCCTGCAGTGCCACCATGTGTCATTTCCTAGTAGAGTGGCCCATAGCCGTATTGTCATTACTGTGTTATGCATACCCCCCACCTGTGTGGGCTAGCCATACACATTGGACATAGACTGCACTGTGCGCAACAACAGCATATCTGTGAATTTTAAATACACTTATTAGGTTTACCATCCCCTGCCATGTTCACCCAGGAATCCACTATCACATATGTTCACAGATTCTGGCACTGTGTTCATTGCTCTTTGGTCACACCAGCAATCATGTGGTTCCTCAGTGATAGCAATCATATCATCCTTAACATTAGTCATAGGTGATTGCACATCCAAAACATAACCTCTACATTTCTGTCCAGATTTTATGTGACATATGCTTTATGAATTGGAATAGATGTACATTTAACATGGTATTGCATGAAGCATCCAACATCACACACAAGCCTTGTACTACCCAAAAAGCATTAAGGATGACCCTTACTGGTAACATCCAGATCACTGGAGCTCTCCACCTCTCCAGCAGTGTAATGCTCTGGTCCACCTACAAGACATAACATGATACATTGCACTGTGATTGTAGGACACATGCACTGTGTTGAAATATTGCACATTATAATGAATTGCAATTGGCTATGTGAGCCTTCTGGTTCTAACAATTAAAATTACTCATTTGACATGCCTCAATAAGACACATTGGTGAGGCAGGCTGGCATGTACACACATATGATGGAACAATACATACATCAGGTGGGCATATTGTAGAACCATTTGAAATGACTCACTACTAAAATATGTCACAAGGGTAGCAGACTTTCATGGCCCTCTGCACCTAAATAACTCACACACCACACCCAGCCAGGTATAGCAATACCTGTGCCTTACTCTTTTCTTCACATGTACATGAGTATGCTATATACATCACACATTTGCCATCCTTGTTCCTTCATGTAACAGAGATCAGTATCTGTCAGTGCTGCATAGTTGTAGACATTGACCATACATGACTTGTGCATCCCCAAAGCTACATTTTGACAAATCTGACACAAACATGTTTGAAATATGTTCAGATGTATGGCATTCTGCCTGTCAGATCTCTATATAGAGTTACATATATCAGGCCTTTTTTACATGGGTTATGAACAACTGAAGTGTCACAAAATAGGACAGCTCCTGAAAAAGCACATACCCCAGGGAGCACGAGTTAGCAAATGTCCTTGCGGCAGGCCATCAAATGGAAAGGTGCATACTTAGTCAGCTTGTGCACAGCACATCTGTTCACATGTGCACCATGGTACAAACAGAAAGAGTTTTAAGTAGGTATGATAGGGCTACTGCTCAGTGTGGGCGCATGGCAGCATATTATTTGAGAGGTTCTGTGGCATGTTTCATCCTTAAAAAAAATGTTTTGTGGGGGCACGCCATTTGTGTGCTGACGTATAAAACCCACTGACACTAGGAGCAAAAAACATCTATAGGCAAATGAGGTCCGAAGAATAAATCAAAAACCATGTGCACGCACAAAACAGTTACACCAACTTAAATTCTGAGGTATCCCAAAAGGTCAGGTTCCTGTATTATTGCAACCGCCCAGTGATGCTTTAGTTGGTGGGTTGTCTGCTCCACCTTGACAACTCTGCATATCAAAATTGACTTTCTCTCACCATAGCTTATGTGGCTTAGACTTGTAACCCTGGACGGCTCTGCCTTCCATGGCCACAATATTGGGCAGCTAGTGGGTTATCAGCCACAGAAACCCACCTACCTTGATTTATTGTTTTCGCCCTTCCCTTCGTTGACATATCCCTCCCCAAATACACTCTGCACAACCAAAAACTCCAAATACTAAAAACTACCCTTAAAAACAATAGTATTCCTAAGATGTACACCTGACAAAACACAGCACAAAACAATACAACATGCAAATACAAAGGATGATGTAGATGTTAGGGACACTACAGGGACAGCACGACAAAGTCCAAGAACATCTCCCCTCTCTCCAGCAACACCACAAGACAATTTCTTTCAAGCACAGACAAATGGACTGTGAGTTAAAGAAAAAATGAAAGTAACTTCACAGTTCCTGGTTTGCAGCATGGCTCATTCATTGTATCACTTCCTGGGGGAATCCTTCACATTTTAAACTGATGCTTTGACTTTTTTGATGCTTCAAACCAAAGCGTGGATTTCAAACAAGGCCTATCAAAGCACAATGTGGTAATTCATATGCGTTGGATGGGATGCTTCATTTTTGGTTGAAGTGATGCCTGTAATAACATAGATTGGGCTCATGTGTTTTTTTTTTATGCAATGGTGCAAATATGTGTTCCTATGTATAGTGTGATGTGCAATGCGTACAAACTGTTACAGGGATTGCTGTGTTGACTGTGAGTAGTTGGGGTTATGTGCTTTTTGTCTTTGGATGTGTGTAGTGAATGTTGACAGTGTACATATGTGACAGTGCATGCATTACTAGGATCATACTATGCATAGGGGCAATCTCTCAGTTAGTGCAACAGCACATCTTTCAAGAGTTGCCCCATGTGCGAACTACGTATCAGCGCCTGATTACATTGCTTGAGATACCCCCAAGGAACCTGCATACTTGTCCTGGCATGGAGTCAGAACACCCACAACTAACGCAGCACAGCATTCTACCAATCTGTGCCATGTACCAAGGTGTAGGCAGCAGGCTGTCAGGCAACTTGGGTGGGGAGGGGTTACAGACTCCCTTTCAGGCAAGTGCTGTGATTGACTGGACACATCTGGAAAAGAATGCATGGATGGGACCACATGCCTATATTTCCCCCTCCAGGGGGCTCCCATCAGGGGACGCACTGCTAGTGAACCTCCAGATATTGACTTTGCCTGTAGCCCAACATCTTACAAACAGTGTACAGTCCAAATTAGAGTGATAATCACATTAGAATGGGCCCACATATTCCTGCACAAGAGGGTGCACCCTCAGTTGATGCCACAGCCAGAACAAATGTCCGTATCCCACAGCTTTGTCATGAATGTTGGCACAATCATGTGCAGCACCTTCATGCATTTCCAGGGACCACAAAGTGTGTGCAAAAGGCCATTGTGCACTTGCTGTACTTATACCAAAGAGCTCTTGGTGTGAATACTGTGGCACTTAAGGTGTCATTTTCAAATAGGGTAGCATGTGAAGGTGCCATGAATAGTAAATTTTACATCATTTGTGATGTACATGATTCTCACTCATGCTGATGGTGTAATATTAGCCCACCTTTTTCTAACCTCTGACAGACTTGAACAGCAAGTCAGCGTACATCACAGAATTAATAAACTATTCCTCAAGATGGTGTTGCTTGTGTTGCAAAGCATGTGTCGAGCCATTCCAAAAATTATCATGTGAAGGGTGTTCCAGAGGACATTTCATAATTATGAAAATGGTTGCAGTGTGAATGTTAAAGATTTTAATATTTGAGTTTTTATTTTAGTGCAATGAACTTTGTTTTTGCATTGGGTGACTCTTATCTCTTCCATGAAAGAAAGTGGACTCCCTTCCACCACTAGGGAAGCATTAGTGATCTCTCTCTTAAATCCTTTTCATAATTATGAAATGTCCTCTGGAACACCCTTCGTATGATAATTTTTGGAATGGCTCGACACATGCTTTGGAACTTAGGATCAAACCAGAATGGTGGTTCTGCTCTCTCTTCACTATCCCTATGAATCTGATAGTGTGCCCACCTCTATGATATGTTACATTTAAGACTTGGGCCAAAATGTATTTCTTAGGCTAGGAACTTGACTGATCTACCCATCTCAACACGTGGACGATGTGCTGCTCTGGTAAGCTCCAGCGCCAGAATTTTCCAAGCGCAGGTAAAAGGTATTTTGTGTTTTTGTTATGCCTTTTTACTTGTTGCTTCCTTGTGTTGGTGTCTCAAGGTGACATACCCTTTGCCCTATCACCTTAATATAGCACCAAACTTGATTTTGGTTTTCCTTTCTTGCCCCCAGTACCACATGGGATGTCTACTGTACCACCATTTCTGTGATTTGGCCAGGATAGCTAAGAAAGCACTTTCAAACATACACTTTTCCAGTTTTTGCTGGGCAAGCCAGCGTTTGTACCCTTTGGCTACCTTTCAGTATTATGAGGCAAGTGAGAAACAGAAGAGACCAAACAGAGATAATTATCTGTGACTCACTGGCAAATTCTAAGCTGGATGCAGTTAAATAGGAACTGCTCCTTGGTCTGGCTAGAGCACATAGATGAATTGTGAAATACCCAGCTGGGATATTCCAAACAAAGTCATCCTGGAGGGTGTTTATGATGCAAGGCTCATTCCAGTGGCACCTGTGAGAGGGCTAAAAGCCCAGATAAGGTTAGGCCTGCAGTTAAGCCGGTCCCAGGGTCACCATGCAGAGAGGGGGCAGCAAATCCTTCCTTCTACTGCCGGAAGTCCTTGCCTTCTGGGGACTGCACACAGCATGTGGCCAGGTGACAACACAACATACCACTGGTAAGTACAGAACATCTCATTCACTGCACCTATGGCCAAGCTTGCTGGTTCCAGAGGCTCCCCCTTTTTAGGTTTCACCTAGACAGTGTATGTACTGTTTCTGTGAGACACGTTGTTTACAGACAATGAGCTTACATCCTGCCCACAGCTTATCATACGTTAGCTTTTGCATTGCTCTCATTTCCTTTGTCCCTTTTGTCATGGTATGCAGGTGTCATGTCCTTTTCTTGTGTTTAGCCCTCTCTTGGAGCATGGACCAAGTACTCATGTGCGCCCAGTGCTCTCGTTTTGTGAGCAACTTTTTTCTTTGTGTTCAAGCACACCATATGCCACATCTCTGTACAACATTCCACATTGCGCCACTCTGTGCCACTGCACATTACTGTGCCCCACTCTACTCTAGGTCACTGCACTCTATGTCACTACTCTGCATCACTCCGCACCACTGCACTTTATGCCACTGCACTCTATACCACTGCCTTCTACACTACTCCACTTTATGCCACAGCACTTTTTTCTAGTCCACTTCACTCTATGCCACTGCACTTTAGACAACTCTACTCTGCACCACTCCACTCTATGCCACTGCATTCTATGTCATGCTACTCTGCACCACTCTACTGTACACCACTGCACTCTACTTCATGCGACTGCACTCTACCCCATTGCACTCTACTCTGCCCCACTGCACTGTGTGCCACTCTATATTACACTAATGCTCTCTGCACCAGTGTACTCTATGCCACTCTACCACTTGTCTGCACCACTGCACTTTATGCCGCTGCACTCTTCACCACTCTAATCTACTCTGCCCCACTACACTCTACACGAAAACACACTACAGCACTGCACTCTACACCACTCAAATTCACTACTCTACTCTGTGCCACTGCACTTTATGCCATTTTGCTCTATGCCACTCTAGTCTGCACCACTGTACTCTATGCCACTGTACTCAATATGCTACAGCACTTTATGCTAGTGTGCTCTACTCCATTACCATCTACTCTATGCCACTCTACTCTGCACTACTGTACTCTACACCACTGCACTCTACTATGCACCACTCTACTCCACTGAACTCTATGCCACTGCATTCTAGTTTGCACCACTGCACTCAATGCCATTCTACTCTACTCTGCACCACTGCAATATTGCCAAAGCACTTTATGCCACTGAACTATACAACACTCTACTTTCCTCTGCACCACTCTACTCTACACTACTGCACTCTATGCCTCTCTACTCTGCACCACTCCACTCTACACAATGCACTCTATAGTACTGCACTCTATGACACTCTACGCTGCACCACTGCAATCTTCGCCACTGCACTCTACATCACTACAGTTTCCACATTGCAGTCTACTCCGTTGCACTCTATTCCATGCCACTGCATGTTATACCACTGTACTCTATTTTGCACCACTCTACTCTATGTCACTACACTCCATACCACTGTACTAAACGCCACTGCACTATACACAACTCTACTCTATGCCACTTCCCTCTACGTCACTCTACTCTACACCACACTATAACACTCTACTCTGCACCACTCTTGTCCACTGCTCTCTACCCCAGAGCAGTATACACAACTACACTCTATCCACCAAAATGACCGTCTTCTTGCTCTATCTAGAGTCAGTGGGACCATAATGTTTCCATCAGCAGTGTACTTGGTCGCAGAGACCTTAGTACGATAAAAAAGATTAAATTTTCGAATTTCGAACGATATCTAAGAAAACTCTGGGCTTGGGCAAACGAAAGTCTTAAAATGTTTATTAACAAAAAGAAAATCATTAATTGCATCACAGAAATGACTGAAAGATCTGACAATGTTTCCTAAATCGGCCATGCAATAAGCATTTTAACAGTATCTGAGTTACGTGAGTCACTACTCAAGGGTTACCAACCTGGGTCGATGAGTTTAGAGCACTGGGAGACCTCTTTCTGGCCATTGACCCGATGACATGACCAAATACTGGTGCCTTCAGAAAGGAATTTTGGCACCGCCCATTATGCTTTTTATGAGGGTTTGGGAGCTGAGATCACACTTCCTAACCATTTCTGGTTACCAGTTATCCATATATTGTGCTTCTGAGCCTGAGTAGACATATGGCACTTCTCGGTGATGAGTGGCCAGGGAGGGAGGAGCTGTCAATGCTCCTGGTGATGAGGCATTTTAAAATGTTGCTCCACACATGTATGGATGTGTCCAATGAAGAAGGCATGTAATGAACAGAGGGGGCATTTAGACCAGGCAAGGCTTGCTAGATCGGTGAAGACCTTCACCTCCGGTCACCGGGTGAAGACCACCCACCACATTGAGAGATTCCTGGCTCGCAGAGATTTCTTTACAAAAAGTGCATCCGTTTACATGAAATGGAATACATAAAAGTCTCATTTAGAAGTGATATGTAACAGGGCATTCACAAATTGGCAGTTGTGTGTTCACCTATTTCTTGATTCCCCAGCTTTGTTTCAGAGTCAGGAGAATATTGTTTTCATGACACGGGATCCACCATCATTTGCTGTAAGAAAACCGTTGGTAGACTTTGCACTGGAGAAGATGCCCTAAATATGGCAGCTCCTCAGATGTCATGGCCATCAGTACTAAGTCACAGGCATTCTCACTAATTCTGATTTCAATTTAAATTTTTGTACCTCCAGACAGGACAATGTCTTAAATGTCCACCGCAGGCTGGTATGCAACTCATTGCATGCAAAGAACATTTCTGATGTCATTTCCAAGGATGAACCCTCACTTTGAGGGTCTGTTTTCAGATATGACATAAGAGTTAACAGGTCTGCCTTCTGTGTTTACTATGGAATGGCTGACCTGCTACTATTGGTCTTTTTCCCCCCAAGGCAACTGAAACCTAGGTGGTGGGCTCTGCTTTCAGGGAAAAAGACCACGATTGGTGGCCACTCTATGTTTAGCAGGGGTTCATGGCGAGAGTAGTTATGTCACCTGGGCTCTTTGGAGGGAGGTCCGCCAAACACTGAATGACACCAAAAGTATTTTTGTAGATGGAAGTGCATCCTGATTTTGTAGATCCTTAGGGGCAAATTCAAGCCACATTAGCATCATTGTGTTTTACGCTATTGTAGTCCAACAAAGCCAAAATCGCTGTGCCAAATTTACAAAGTGGCGCAATTCATGCATTGTGCCACTTTGTAACCCTTTGCAGTACATTATGCCTGTGCCAGGCACAATGTATGCAAAGGGGGCGTTCCCTCGTTAAGGGACCCAGAAAAATGGTACAAAGAAATTGAAGAGAGTTTTATGAGTCATTTTTTCCGCACTTTTAATGTCTGCTCAGAGCAGTCATTAAAAGGAGGCACATCATTGTTTACAGTGGGCCTCAAAGGGCTTTGCAAGATTAGCATCAACATTGTTGACAGTAATCCTGCAAAGCTCCAAATTAGCATCAAAGATTTTGACACTAGTTGCCTAACTAACACCATGGTGCAACATACCCTAGATACGGCGCACTCATGGGTTAGTTAGAGAGGCGCTAAGGGGAGCAAGAAAAGGTGCAGCGCCACTTTACTTAAATCAGGCCCTTAGTGTGGTGGTCACCAACAGATGACAGTGGTTTTGAGCTTCATGTGAAGTCACTCATTATAGAAAGTAGTCATGTCCTGATCTCCATTACTCCGGAGAGTTAGATAGTCAAAAGTTCATCTTTAATGAAGGTGTGAAATATGTTTGTGTCTTACAATATCAAGGTCAATAATATCGACCTAGACATACATCAACTCCACATCATTGACATCCAACATAACATGAAGGCAAGCACATAGGAAAGTGTAGAGTTACTATTCTTAATTCCACACCTACTTACTTTGGCAGTGTATTGGAAGTCTATATTGTAGAATCCAGGTTGATATTAAAGCTTCTCAGTGGTTGGAGAGCACTAAGAAGTACCCATTAATTTCCAAAAGTAAATCACACCTATAGAAATAAAGCTTTATGAATTGGACACCCTTGTCTTCAGATCCACCCCATCAGTCTGACAGCCAAATCTCATTTTAGTCACACTTTGTTTTGATTTTAGTTGCTCATTTTGAAGTGAATTTTTGTAGAGCTTTCTATTTCATCTCACTGCATTCTTCGTGTGAGGGACTTTTACATTTTATTTGAATGATTTCTGTCTCTTGCATTTGAAACTTACATGCCCCTTTGTAAGGTATCTTCACATAATCTGCAAATTTGTTTATCTCAAGCAGAAGCAGTTGGCCAAAACTAAACGTCATGAATTCCCACCTTATTTCTTAATTTCAAATAGCTTTGATGTAATTACCAAAGACTTTCATTCATTAATTTAGTTGATTTTATTGTTCTTGATTCTCCAGTGCTTTACTGTTGATCTCAGTGATTGTATGAAGTAAGCCTTTGGGAGATTTATATCCTAAATCCTATGTCATAGGCCCAGCTCATTAGGCTCTTCATGCATAATATCAAATTAGTGGCCACAGAGGTCAGATAGAACACTAAATTTGCCATTGCCTGCATTGCTGTGCTTTTGGCCAATTTTATTATTGTCTCCATTTCCATGAGACCAGCTAGGATGGAATTTTTAAAATTAAAAGTGGCTTATTGGAGTTGTGCTTATTTCTAGAAAACTGGTGCTCCATTGGTCAGAAGGATGATCTTTGTCTCATAGCCTTCAATGGCTCTCAGTTGACACATGCACAATTTAAGTAAATTGTATTTAGTTAGTTGGCACTGCAAAAGTTTCAGCTGCAGTCGTAGATGCAGACTGTTAGAAATTGGTGAGGTATGCACCCTGATTAAGCAGGAACCACAATCCTAGCCAGGGTAAGTCACAAACATACCCTAACTTAACCTGTGCGTAACTTCTGGTAGCTTGGCACATAGCAGTCAGGCTTAAATTAAGAGGCAATGCGTAAAGGATTTGTGCAAACTTCAAACAGTAAAACAGTGAAAACAGCGCACAAAAAGATTCCACACCAGGTTAGAAAAATAAAACTTAATTGAATAAATAAAACAAGACCATAAAGGCAAAAAATCTAATATATAGAACTTAAGATGTGACTTTTTAAAGAATAAACTGTAAAATATCGCTCACAAGCAAGAAGTGACAACCGGGGATATCTGGTCACACTGGACCGGAATAAAATCATATGTACAGGCTGACCAATGTGGAGCATGGGCACGATACAGGGTCCAAGCAAGGCCTTCTGAACAAAAGTACCGTAATCCTTGTTGTGTTGACATCGAAAATGCGGGGGTGCAGCAGAAGTGATGAGCTGGTGTTGATCCACGCAGCAGATGAGATGTGTCTATTTTCCCTATGCAGTAGAGGAGATGCATTGATTTTACCCATGCAGTAGAGGAAATGAATCAGATCCGAGATGTGGAAGGTCCAGAGGCAATGTGCCGGGTCTGTTCCTGCAACAGCGGTGATGTGTCAAAGTTGAGCCTCACAGCAGAGGCGATGTGCCAGTTCCAATCCACACAACAGGAGCAATGTGCTGGTTCCTATCCCAGCAACAGGAGCAATTCACCAGTTCTGATCCACACAGCAGTGGTGGCGATGCTTCTGATTGACAGCAAAAGTGTTGGTTCTGCTGCAGCAAGCACCTTAGGCCCACTTCCAAGAATCCAGGACTGGGGTGGCACCACTTGGCAAGGCAGACTCATAGCCAGAAGAGTGCAGGTGCAGAAGTCAGTTGTTTGGGAGTCTTTTATCAGAAGACCAGTCATCTGGCCCTTGGAGTCACTCTGGGTTCAAGTGATGCAGGTCCAGACCTTCTCATCCAGGCAAGGGAACAGCAGGCAGCAGGGCAGCACAGCAAGGCAGGAGTCCAGCACAGTAGGAGTCCAGCAAAGCAATAGTCCAACAGTGTGACAGTCCCTCAGCACAGCAGTCCTTCTATCTGGCAGAGTAGTCACAGGTCCAGACATGTAATAAGTTGATGGTGTCAGAAGTCCTGTACTTATACACAGTTGGGACATTGAAGTAGGGGAGACTTCAAAGACAGGTCTTTGAAGTGCACAGAGGTCCTGTCCTTCCTGTCCTGGCTTCAGGCTCACTACAGGGTGTTATGCAAACCTTTGTGTGGAGACAGGACACTGCCTATTCAGGTCAGGTTTAAGTGAGGCTGTGGCTAGCTCCCCTCTCCCATCCTGTCAGGATGGCCCATCAAGGCCAATCAAGTCATTCCTAAGCTCCCTTTGTGTGTGGCTGTCTATAGAAATATACAATGGCCAGCTGACACCCTCCCCAGACAAGTGATCAGAGACAGGCAGCAGGCACCAAATGGGTAAAGTAAGAAAATGCCAACTTTCTAAAAGTGGTGTTTTCAGAATCGCAATTTAAAATCCAACTTCACCACAAGTTCTGATTTTAAATTGTGATTCCAGAGACACCAAACTCGAAAAGTTTATCTCTTTTAGATTGTGATTTACAAATATAAGGTAACTCCAATGTTATCCTATAGGAGAGATAGGCATTGCTGTTGTGAAAAATGACTTTGGGAGTTTTTCACTACCAGGACATGTAAAACTTAAAGTCACATGTCCTAAATGTTCCTACCTGCCCTCTGGGTTGTCCCGGGCCTACATTAGGGTGTATTATATGTATAAAAAGGGAAAGTTTGGCTCTGGCAAAAGGGGTATTTTGTCAGACCGATGTGGCAATGTAAACTGCACCCACAGCCTCTGCAATGGCAGTCTTGAGACATGTTTATAGAGCTATCTAAGTGGGTGGCACAGTCAGTGCTGCAGGTCCACTAGTAGCATTCAATGTACAGACCCTTTGCACATGTAGTGCACTTTCCTAAGGATTTATAAGTAAATTACATATGCCAATTGGGTATATGTCAATCAAACCATGTATTAAGGAGACTGCACAAGCACTTTCACACTGTTTAGCATTGTTAAAGTGCCCATGTACTAAAGCCAGCAAGAACAATGTCAGAAAAGAGGTGGATGATGGCAAAAACGTTTGGGGCTGAGTCTGCAGAAAGGACCATTTTAAACACAGAACATGACCATTTGTTGACCTGGAGGAACTGGGCTTGTTCATTGCAACTCTCAGGGTAACTCATTCACCCTGCAAACAATTTCCCACCCACATAGCACTCAATTTAAATAGAGTGCCCTCAAGCAGACTCACAGATTGTCAAATTCACTATAAAATATGCAGGTCAGGCGAGAAAAGGTTGTACAGTTATCCTGGTAGTGCAGGAATGTCATCTCTAATCTGCTGTTACTCTTTGTAATGGATACTACTGTACTGTATGCTTAGTGGTATAGCAAGGTGAGTGAGATCTGGGGGCATAAATCTGGTGGTTTCTCAGCAACTAACATACCTAAAAAGGGTGCTCATCTAGAGTGAATTTTGTGGCTGAATGACAGGAATTGTGAGGCTGGAGACTTTGCGTGTTAATGGTATTAAAGGTGTTGTGTTGGGATTTCACACTTAGAATGTTATGAGGTCAGTATTTAGCAGATAGATTGTCATGAGGTCAATAGTAGAATGTAGAAAAAATTGTATTGGAATGTAGTGGGCAAGATAGAATGCGAGGAGGGAGATGGAAGATGGTTGGTGTGAAGGCGGTTGTTCCTGTTGCTTGTCGCTCCCGCTGATGCCAGGGGTTTTGAGTTGTTTAATAAAAGCATTCAACTCTACTTTGTCTCAGATGGAAATCAACATAACAAGTTTGGTGACAAGTTGACTACGTGCCGGACAACTATTTGCAAAGTAAGACTCTTTATATTACCGCACATTGTATCAGGAGCTAGGAGCACACTTCCGCTAATTTTAGCATGGGCAAATTTTGATTACTGGCGCAGCCTTCAGATTGCTATCACTGCAATTACAAGCTGCGATGAAGTTACCATTAGGGCATACTCTACCATGCACAAGCTGCCAGAGGGTGCCTGGATCTTGGGTGCAAGTTATCCACAAGAATAACGATTATCTATGCAACTACTGAATCATGTGAATGAAGTACAGTGTGTTCCCGGTGCAAGGAATAAAGTAGCCAATTTTTTAAGCAGATTACCATTATCCATAAGTGAAGACACCAAGTGTGACTGAGATGAGTGTCAGGTAGCAATAGATTTTGCTGAAGAGTTACAGAGCATTGAACCTGAAGTTTGTTCTTCTTCTTTAGCACTAGATGTAGTAATATCCACTGTCGTGAAACTCACTAGGTAGGGGTGGCCAAGTAAAAGTCAGTTAAAGCAAGAGTCAACACCATTTTGGGAGATAAAAGATGAATTATCTGAAGTGGAATGATTCTTAATAAGAGGAGACAGACTAGTACCGCCAAAAGATGTGTGAGAGAGAAGGTCGTTAACCTATGCCAGGAAAGTCACTTGGGAATTGTGAAGACTAAACGCAAAATCAAGCAGTCCTATTGGGGCCAGGCATCGATAAAGAAACTGAAAGGCTGGTAAGAGATTGTATTCAACATACAAACTCTGATAAGGCTATGGTAACTTTTAAACCTCTTCTATACCCCATTGAAGTACCACGCATACTGTAGGACAGGACTGGATTTGACATGTTTGGCCTCATACAGGATCCTAAAGGATTACCCAAACTCATCTTGGTGGTGGTGGATTACTTTTCAAAATGGCTTGAAGTCAAGGTTGTACATAAGGCAGATTCTTGTCCATTAGTGAACTTCATGGAAGAAGTATTTAACTGAAAGGGTTTACCCAAAATTGTAATCAGTGACAATGGGGGACAGTTAATTTCAGATGTTTTCAAGACCTTTGTGAAGAAGGCTGGAATAATACACAAACCCACATCATTTTATCATCCTGAGGGGAATGGAAATGTGGAATGCTTTAATAGAGTGAATACAGGAGTAATTGAACTTTCCAACAGCTGGATTGGGAAGGTAAACTGAGGAAAACTATATGTGCCTACAGAGTTACACAATGTGAAGCGACCAATTATAGTCCTTTTGAGTTGTTGAGAGGGAGATCTCCCTATACTAAGGAAAACATGGGGTGGTTAAGAAACACCTAGGGCCCGATGCACGACACAATTATGTGGTCCCAAAAGGTAAATTTCACCTTTTGTGACGTCAGAATGGCTTTCCTCAATGTATTATCTCTATTTTGCGAGCCGGCATGCAAATACCAACTTGCAAAATACGGAGTACGACTCCCAATTAGGAAGGAGCATTCCAAGGGTGTCACTTCTTAATGCAAGTCGCAGGGGGTTTTATGATTGTTTTTTAACCGCAATACAATCACAGTTACCACCAATTTCAAATTGGTGGCAACCCATTCGCAAACGGGAAGGGGTACAGGGACCCCTTCGCCTTTGTGAATGGATGTGAAAATATTTTTTCAGAGCGGGCAGGGGTCCACAGACAACTGCCTGCTCTGAAAAACTGAAAAGAAACTTTTAATTTTTTATTTTGAAATGCAGCTCGTTGTCCTTTAAGGAAACAGGGCTGCATTTAAAAAACAGAAACTGCTTTATTTAAAAAGCAGTCACAGACATGGTGGTCTGCTGTCCCCAGCAGGTCACCATCCCTGTAAGTGCAGCCATTCCCAATGGGGTCACAAATTGTGACTTAACTCATGAATATTAATGAGGTAGGCAATTTGTTACCCCATGGGGAATTCTGTTCACCGTCTCCACAGCGTTTGGCGGTGATTATCGCCATGTTAATTATGAGGGCCATAATGTTTCACATGGGACAAAAAAAGTGAACCTTAAAGTGGGGGATCTGGTAAAAGAAAAAGGGTGAATTGTGTGTAAAGGAGAGAGTGAGTATTCTGAACCTTTGAAGGTTATTAACTTGTTTCCAGGAAGAGGGTACTATTGCAATAATTAAGGACATGTATATCCTATTGACCAGCTGATTAATTATGATTTCTCCCTCTGCTAGTAACTTGAGGTTACCAAGGCCTGCAGGTGGCCCAGATTTTAAGTTGCTTAGAGATTGATTAATGTAGCCAATGCTAAATGGATCCAATAAGCCTGCAGTTTATCAATAAATGCAATATCTGCCTTGGAACCAATAGACAGACTGCTTTGAATATTCATAATATTCATCTGGAAATACATGGCAGTTGTTCACACCACTCCGCAGCAGCATGGTGGGTTCTGGCACTCACCGTTGGAGATGTGACATTTATGTCAATAGCAAAGATGTCTGTTCATTACAGCATGAATGTCAAGGTCACACTATATGAGCTTTTAACAGACAAATTAGTCTTCCATCCATCCGGGAATGATACAAAACAGACCACATTCCATTGGAATGCTTATCATTGAATCTCTTCAGATGAATGTTTAATATAAATTCAGAACACTATGAGAGCACACCTTTAGGAAGGGTCATAGCTATCAATGGATCAATGGTTTGTGTAGCTCATTACCATCTCTGTCTGTCTTTTAATATTCAGCAGGTGGGCAGGAGCTCCATCATTCCTGTTTGTGTTTTTAGGGCCCATGGCACACACCTACACCACTGACTGTAGGCATGTTGGGGGTTTCTCAAACAACTATCACACTACGAGGGGACTCAAAGTGATATGTAACACATTGAGAATGTAAATGGCATACTTCTGTGCGAAATGCAATGTGTACATTGATGGTGATTCTGCTAATTTTGTGTCCAGTTTCTAAAGAAGCTATTACACATTACTTTTTTAAAGGTTACCAGCAAATTCACTACAAAGCTCCTAGTATCTTTCAGGGAAGCCTATATCTGGAAATCAGATTGTGGCATGTACATAGTCATCAGCATTGGTTGATTGGCAAGATCCTAGAGTAAAATAAACACAAACATTACATTAGTGTTCTGTTCAACCCGCTCAGAGTGAGTGGGGAGCTACTTGACTGGTTGACTGTTTTCTATTTGACTGTTTTTTTACTGTGTTTACTTGTAAAATCTGCTGGAAAACTTGCAGGGAAATTATTTTTTGTTTTTATTTGTTTCGGAATTGCACATATTTTTAAAAATGTTCTTATGGTTGTTTTACTTGGGAATTGTTTGAGTGGATAGCTGCAGGACATAAAGAGGAGCAGTTTTTGTTAGCACTCTAGTCTATCACCTGCCACGCAATATAATGAGGGTTGTGGAGTAGATGCTCAGCAGACGTGTGCAGGGGGTCGCTCAAGGCGCGTGTTAGAAATTCAGTCTATAGTTGGCAGTCAGTTTACACTCTGTCCAAATAAGGACCCTCACTCTAGTCAGGGTAAGGGAGATACACAGTTCAGATAACCCCTGCTCACCCCCTTGGTAGCTTGGCTCAAGCAGTCAGGCTTATCTCAGAGGAAATGTGTAAAATATTTGTACCAACATACACAGTAATACGGTTAAAAACACCACAAAAAGAATCCACACCAGTTTAGAAAAATAGCCAATGTTTATCGAAATCAAATAAGACCAAAACGACAAAAATCCAACATACATAAGTAAAGATATGCATTTTTGAAGAAAAAAAGAGTCTCAATCCATGTAAATCATTGGATGCATTGTTTTAGCACAAAGTACCTGGTATGTGTCAAAAATAAAGCTACACTGCTGAGTGTGCATCGGAAAAGCGAGCAATGCCTTGATTCCTCAATCTCAAGTGAGGCCGTGCGACAATTCTTTCTTCGCCGGGCAAGCGATGCGTCGATTCTTTCCTCGCAGCGAAAAGATGCATCGATTTCTGGACACGCAGCCTCAGGTCCGTGCCGTGATGTTGGAGGTTTTGACGCCCAGAGACGATGCGTGGAAATGCATCGATTTCCCCGGTCCTGCATCTATTTTTCAGCTGTGGTGCAGGCGCTGTGTCGATTTTTCCTGCACTCTGCTCCGGTGCGTGGATTTTCACCTAGGGTTCACCAGCTCCTCATTTCAAGGCCCACGGACTGGATGTGGTAACCAGTTGGCAGGATAGGGGTCTCGCCACGAGAGCCCAGCACCTGGCAGTTGAAGTCTTCGATGGCCCTGAGTCTTCAGAACAGGGTGCAAGCTCAGCCCAAGCCTTTGGAGAACTTCACAAGCAGGATACACAGCAAAGTCCTGTATTTGTCCTCTTTGATGCCGAAGCAGCAACTGCAGGCCAACCCAGAAAAGCACACACAGCAAAGGGGCAGTGCTCCACCTCCAGCTCTTCAGCTCTTCTCCATGGCAAATGTTCCTCTTGATCCAGAGGTATTCTAAAAGTCTGCGGTTTTGGGTCCACTACTTATACTCATTTCTGCCTTTGAAGTAGGCAAACTTAAAAGGAAAGTCTCTGTTGTTTACAAGATCTTGCCTTTCCCAGGCCTGGCCCCAGACACACACCAGGGGGTTGCAGACTGCATTGTGTGAAGACCGACACAGCCCTTTCAGGCACAAGTATTAGCTCCTCCCTCCCCACTCTAGCCCAGGAGACTTATCAGGATATGCAGGACATACCTCAGGTCCCTTTGTGTCACTGTCTAGAGGGAATTCACAAACAGCCCAACTGTTAGTCTGACCCAGACGTGGATTCCATAGTCAGGGAGAGGCACAGAATGGTTAAGCAAGAAAATGCCCACTTTCTAAAAGTGTCATTTTCAAACTGACAATCTAAAAACCAACTCTACCGAAAGATGTATTTTAAAATTGTAAGTCCAGAGACCCCAAACTCCCGACCTCTATCTGCTTCCAGGGGAAAACTGCACTTAAAAAGATATTTGAAGGCAGTCCACATGTTAACCTATGGGAGAGATAGGCCTTGCAATAGCGAAAACTGAATTTGGCTGTATTTCACTATCAGAACATGTAAAACACACCATTACAAGTTCTACCTGTTAAATACACTGCACCCTGCCTATGGAGCTACCTAGTGCATACCTTGGGGGTGACTTACATGCAGTAAAAGGAAGGTTAAGACCTGGCAAGTGGGAGGTGGAGACATGTTTACAGGGCTGCTCATGTGGGTGGCACGATCGGTGCTTCAGGCCCCCAGTAGCATTTGATTTACAGACCCTAGGCACCTCTAGTGCACTTTACCAGGGACTTACCAGTAAATCAAATATGTCAATCAGGGATAACCAATCATAATCACACTCTACACAAGGAGCACTTACACTTTAGCACTGGTCAGCAGTGGTAAAGTGCCAAGTCTACCAAAAACCAGCAAAAAACAAGGTCCAGGTCACAGTCAGAAATACAGGACGCAGAGGCAAAAAGACAGGGGAAACTACACCAAGGATGCCAGGTTTAACAGTGCGCATAAGGCGAGCGCGTCTGCGCTCGGCCGTGCCCGAACGGGGCTGGCAACGACTCTGCCGGTTAATGACAGGGAGAGATATATATTCAGCCCCAAAGCTTCTTGACCTGAGCGGGTATTATGATGATAGAAGTTTGATCTCAATTGATCCAGGGAAAGGGCATGTCAAATGTACATAAATTGTCATGATTTTACCTTAGGACCCAAAGATAACCTCACCCTCAAGAGAGCACCCACTTTTAAACAGTTTTTAATTAACTGCAGGTCCCTCCCTGCCCATAAATTAGGTATCTTCTGGTTTTAAAGAGATAAACTCTTGATGCAGTCTTCCTAATGGGAGCATGGTTACAGGAATACTCTGGTCCAGACCTGGCCTATGCTTTACAGCTGGGATACTATATCTATAAACTAGATTGTGTTAACAGGAAGAGAGGAGGGATTGCTATTATACTTAAGACAGTGTTTCACTGCCAGATCGACCCTTTCCAGATTTCTGAAAGTGAACGCATGATCTTTGCTATTTTATTTACTACCATATTTACTTTTGTTGGAATTTTAGTGTATCGCACGCTCATTTTTTGTAAGGACCTCTTACACTCTCTTCCTGACCCAATAGCAAATTTGACCCTTTCTAAAGCAGCTTCACTCTTTTGGGTGATCTCAATCTTCACTTTGAGGATCCTGCAGACTCGCAAGCAGCCATGCTCATGCAGGATCTTTCTGTAGTAGGTCTGACCCAATTAGCATCTGGCCCCACTCATGAGAAAGAACACTTACTTGACACTACTTTCGCTAGTGAGTCAGTTACAAACCCAGGATCCACCCCCTGTGACCTAGTCCAATCAATTTATTATCTCTTTTATTATAGAGTCCCTTTATATGTCGCGACTCTCTCACCTTCCCTTATGCACAGAGCGCAGATGATCGAAACGTAACATTGGTCTTGAGTCTACAAGCAACTGTTTGAAAGTATCAGCAAGACCCTACTTCGGCTTACACAGAATTTGCATATTGGATAAATAAACCTCTTGACTCACTTGCCCCCATGACGAAGTAGACCAGAAAATGGGATATTAAAATCACCCCCGGTACACACCTGAGCTCAGACTGGTAAAAGAACAATGTAAGAAGGCAGAAAGACTTAGGAGAAAAGACTATTCTCCGAATATTCAAAGCTAATGATAGGAAGAATATTAGGAAATATCATTTGAAAATCAAGACTGCGAAAAGGAATTTCTATGAAATAAAACTGCATCTAATACCTTGAGAGAGATATTTCAGATTGCTAAAACACCTTTAAATCCCATCTCTAGTTCTTCTATTTTCTCAATCATCATCAATCCATTGCAATGACATGCCGAAGGCTTTCATGAAAAAAATCAAAGACATTTATCTCTCCTTTCATCCTATTAATCTTGATCTGCAGTCATAAACCTGGAACTCTCTACACCTATGCTTTAACGATGATATCACAAACTTTCTAAGATCACATACAAGGCTTTTTTAAGTATTTAAATCAACTTAAACCGGGTTCTCCACTTGATCCTGCCCCTCTGTTCATTTTAGCCAAAGTTCAAGAACAGATTGGTCCAGATCTCTTTGAGATTTTGAACCTGTCTTTGACTCAATGAGTGGTTACTACACCTTGGAAGCACGCAATGGCAAAAGCCCGCCTGAAAAAACAAAACCTGCACACCCAGGAAATTATAGGACTATGTCCTTGTGTAAGGAAATGCCTCCTTGGCATGGTTAACCCCTGACTTTTTGCCTTTGCTGATGCCAAGGTATGATTTGAAAGTATGCTGAGGCCTGCTAACCAGGCCCCAGCACCAGTGTTATTTCCCTAAACCTGTACTTTTGTTTCCACAATTGGCACACCCTGGCATCCAGGTAAGTCCCTTGGAACTGGTACCTCTGGCACCAAGGGCCCTGAAGCCAGGGAAGGTCTCTAAGGGCTGCAGCATGTCCTATGCCACCCTGGAGACCCCTCACTCAGCACAGACACACTGCTTGCCAGCTTGTGTGTGCTGGTGGGGAGAAAATGACTAAGTCGACATGGCACTCCCCTTAGGGTGCCATGCTAACCTCACACTGCCTATGGCATAGATACATCACCCCTCTAGCAGGCCTTACAGCCCTAAGGCAGGGTGCACTATACCATAGGTGAGGGCATAAGTGCATGAGCACTATGCCCCTACAGTGTCTAAGCAAAACCTTAGACATTGTAAGTGCAGGGTAGCCATAAGAGTATATGGTCTGGAAGTCTGTCATACACGAACTCCACAGCACCATAATGGCTACAATGAAAACTGGGAAGTTTGGTATCAAACTTCTCAGCACAATAAATGCACACTGATGCCAGTGTACGTTTTATTGTAAAATACACCCCAGAGGACATCTTAGAGATGCCCCCTGAAAACATACCCGACTTCCAGTGTGGGCTGACTAGTTTTAGCCGCCTGCCACACACCAGACATGTTGCTGGCCACATGGGGAGAGTGCCTTTTTCACTCTGTGGCTAGTAACAAAGCCTGTACTGGGTGGAGGTGCCTCTCACCTCCCCCTGCAGGCACTGTAACACCTGGCGGTGAGCCTCAAAGGCTTACCCCCTTTGTTATAGCCCCCCAGCTAGTGGAGTTGCCCACCCGCTCCGGCCATGGCCCCACTTTTTGCGGCAAGGTTGGAGGAGATAATGAGAAAAGCAAGTAGGAGTCACTGGCCAGTCAGGACAGCCCCTAAGGTGTCCTGAGTTGAGGCGACTCTGACTTTTAGAAATCTTGCAGATGGAGGATTCCCCCAATAGGATTAGGAATGTGTCCCCCTCCCCTCAGGGAGGAGGCACAAAGAGGGTGTAGCCACCCTCAGGGCTAGTAGCCATTGGCTCCTAACCCCCCAGACCTAAACACACCCCTAAATTGAGTATTTAGGGGCTCCCAGAACCTAGCAAGATAGATTCCTGCAACCTAAGATGAAGAAGGACTGCTGACCTGAAAGCCCTGCAGAGAAGACGGAGACACCAACTGCTTTGGCCCCAGCTCTACCAGCCTGTCTCCCCACTTCAAGAAAAAATGCAACAACGGCGCGTTCCACAGGGTCCAGCGATCTCTGAAGCCTCAGAGGACTACCCTGCATCTAAAAGGACCAAGAACTCCTGAGGACAGCGGCTCTGCTCCAAAGAAGAAACATCTTTGCAACAAAGATGCAACTTTTAAAGAACATACGTTTCCCGCCAGAAGCGTGAGACTTTGCACTCTGCACCCGACGCCCCCGGCTCGACCTGTGGAGAAACAACACTACAGGGAGGACTCCCCAGCGACTGTGAGCCCGTGAGTAGCCAGAGTTGACACCCCTGAGCCCTCACAGCAACACCTGCAGAGGGAATCCAGAGGCTCCCCTGACAGCGACTGCCTGCTTCAAAGAACCCGACGCCTGGTAAAGGCACTGCACCCGCAGCCCCCAGGACCTGAAGGATCTGACTTCCAGTGCAGAAGCAACCCCCAGGTGGCCCTCTCCCTTGCCCAGGTGGTGGCTACCCCAAAGAACCCCCCCCCCCCTTGCCTGCCTGCTTCGCTGAAGAGACCCCTGGGTCTCCAATTAAAACATATTATAAACCCAACGCCTGTTTGCACACTGCACCCGGCCGCCGAGGGTGTACTTTTTGTGCTGACTTGTGTCCCCCCCGGTGCCCTACAAAAACCCCCCTGGTCTGCCCTCTGAAGACGCGGGTACTTACCTGCTGGCAGACTGGAACCGGGGCACCCCCTTCTCCATTGAAGCCTGTGCGTTTTGGGCACCACTTTGACCTCTGCACCTGACCGGCTCTGAGCTGCTGGTGTGGTAACTTTGGGTTTGCCCTGAACCCCCAACGGTGGGCTACCTTGGACCCAACTTTGAACCCTGTAGGTGGTTTACTTACCTGCAAAACTAACAAACACTTACCTCCCCCAGGAACTGTTCAAAATTGCAGTGTGTCCAGTTTTAAAATAGCTAATTGCCATTTGTGTGAAAACTGTATACGCTATTTTGCTAATTCAAAGTTCCTAAAGTTCCTAAGTGAAATACCTTTCATTTAAAGTATTACTTGTAAATCTTGAACCTGTGGTTCTTAAAATAAACTAAGAAAATATATTTTTCTATACAAAAACCTATTGGCATGGAATTGTCTTTGAGTGTGTGTTCCTCATTTATTGCCTGTGTGTGTACAACAAATGCTTAACACTACCCTCTGATAAGCCTACTGCTCGACCACACTACCACAAAATAGAGCATTAGAATTATCTCTTTTTGCCACTATCTTACCTCTAAGGGGAACCCTTGGATTCTGTGCATGCTATTTCTTACTTTAAAATAGTACATACAGAGCCAACTTCCTACACCTTGTTGCCGGCAAAAACAAAATACTTGAAAACCATGGAAAATAACCAGCTGTCTAAATTTTTTGAGAAACATAATATCCTCCATCCAATGCAGATGGGTTTCAGAACCCAGCATAGTACGGAGACTGCTCTACTGGTGGCAGTGAAGGAGGCTAAAAGGCGACTTGATCAAGGAGTTACAGGTGCGATCATCCTCCTTGACCATAGCTTAGCCTTTGACACCATTAGTCACAGAATCCTCCTGGATAGACTTTCATAGGTTGGTGTTTCTGGCCAAGCTCTTACCTTGTTTCAGTCTTTTCTGAGTAACAGATCCTTCAAGGTGTTTGAGGGCAACTGCACATCCTGGATCTTTCCAGGTGAACTGTGGTGTGCCACAAGGATCTTCCTTAAGACCTACACTGTTTAATTTGTACATCTTTCTGCTAGCAGACGTGGCAACAGCGTACGGCATTTCGATGATTTCGTATGCTGATGACACCCAATTGGTTTTCCCGCTAGGTCACACCCAGGTCCCATGCTCATTAACACTAGGACCATGTCATACATCGTGATCAATTTTATGAAACTATCTTCTCTAAAACTGAACGGGAAAAAGACTGAGCTTTTGATCCTCGGCAATCCTCCACCACCTCAGCTCAACCTGGCATGGCCCAAGATCTTGGGTGTTCCACCTGTCCCCAAGCCCTCTGTAAAAGGTTTAGGCTTCTGGATGGGCAAGGCCCTCATCATGGATCTTCAAGTTACAAAATTAACAGCAACATGTTATGGGTTGCACAGATCATTGAGATAGTTCTCCATCTACTTCCTTTTTCATCTAAAAGAATAGCCGTCCAGACGCTTGTGTTATCTCAACTGCATTATGAAAGCTCTCTTTATCTAGGAGCTCCCAAATCCACAATGATGAAACTCCAAGTAGTAAAGCACACCACTGCCAATTTACTCTGTAATGTTCCCAAAATGTTCCCAAACATTTGTCTGCTCAGTCTGCCCTTCAATCTCTTCATTTCCTCCTTACGGAGGATTAAATGTAAATCTCTCTATATCGCCTGCAGGGCTTTTACGAATAGCTGACCAATTTAGTGTAATTCTCTTTTTGACTTCTTATGTGCCAAGCAGGTCTATGCAATCATCAAAGGCCTCTCTGGCTGTTGCCCCTCACATCAAAGAGCTAGGAGTGGAGACCGTTTATTTCAGTTTAATGTAGCCAAGTTGTGGAACTCCTTGCCCCCCTCTTTAAGTGCCCTGATACAGAACTTCAGTTCTGCAAGCAACTAAAAACGTGGTTGTTTATTCTGCTATGATCCTTTAAAGTTTGGTTTGCCTCCTTTCTGACTGGTGCTGCCAGCATACTTTAACACTGGGATGCCTAAGGACAGACATGCGCTTTATAAAAAAACCTGCTGATGATGAGGGTCACTGTGTCTGCTGGCTTTTACCTCTGTGTTTATATCATCCCTTTGCTTAAGCCATCCTTGTGTTTAAGTCTCTCGGAGAACCTTTCCAGTACTGACATCAGATCCATCATAAAATGAGTAATACACCACAAAACAACGATTAAAGGAATTATAGTAGTATATAATATTCTTGGCGTAATCATACCCACCTTTGGTCTGATGCTTGCATCGGTACTATGATCAATACTCTTAGAATTCTGGAGTCTTGTGTATGCCAATAGCTTGGGTCTGACTCCTATGTGGTACAGAACCTCGAATAGATATGGCCATGTCAGAGTGTCGAAGGCCTTTTCCCTTATCTAAGTGATCCTGGACCATGTCCTGTATATGGAATAGGTGGCGAATGTTGTGGGAGGTTTTGCGCTTGGTACAAATCCATTTTGGACTGCTTGGATAAGACCTGGGAGGATGTGGGAGTACCAGTCCGCTACGATTTTGCCAAGTATTTTATAAACAGAGCCAGGGAGAGCTATAGGCCTGTACGAGGCCAAACTGGTGGGATTTCTATCTGGTTTTGAGATTGGAAACAGCGGGGATTCTTGTTGTAGCTTCCAAGTACACTGTGCCTCCTCCTATAAATTCACAAGGCAGGTGCAAATAAAGATGAGAAAGTGCTGTAGTACTGTATTGGTATGTCGTCCTTGCCCGGTGCCTTGTTCCCGAATCGCCTGCGAGACATGCGGATCGAATGTGTAAGAATTGCTGTTTTATGTGTTTTATTCTTTTTAAATTACTTTTAACTTTGCTGCACTGCTCTAGGGTTGTGTAGAATTCTATTTTTGTAGCCTGCTATTTTATTTACTCTCTGGGGGCTATTTCTGGATGTACATCCTGCTGGACTCGACTTTCCTTAAGGGGGCTTGGTTTTTTAAGGGATTGCTGGGAAGGGCTGGATTTTGTTAGCTAAAGCGCACGGCGCGGCATGCTTTCTAATCGGTTCATGGAATAGCTGTGTTCAGTGCTCACCTGGTCGCACAGGGGTGTTGCTGTCTGCCGTGAGGTTTGGGTCTGTAAGAGCCTTCCTCCGTAGCGGCTTAGCAGCAGACATTCCGTGCTGGTGCTAGAGTCGGAGGTCAGCATTCTAGTTGTTTGCTGACGTGTACGGCTTCCGGTGTATCTGGGGAACATTCGGGATAAATGCTGCGAGGAAAGCGGACGCGTGCAGAGGGTGCGCCGCTGGTGCGCCGAAGGCAAGCCCGTCTGCACCCATCCGTGCCTGGACGGAGCTTGGGGGCTGGTCATTATGGACCAAAACAGCTGACGAAATATTCTAACTTTGATTTGCACAACTTAAATAAAACCCCTACGGATGTTAATTGTAGACGCATTGACCCTGCAGAGGTCTCAAGTCAGAGATGTGAACACTGTCTCTGGAAAGCCATTACTCACTCAGAAGAGGTAGTTAGCCCTGACGCTTGGAGGAAGGTTAAGTCCTCTAAGCACAGCATGGTATGGGGGCTGATTGATGCCCGTTCCCTGGTGAAACATGCGCTGGAAATCAGTGAATTAATTAAGACAGACAACTTGGATTGCCTGTTTGTTATTGAGACATGGGCCTGTGAAGATTCTATTCCATATTTCCTTATTGCCACCCCCCGGGTTTCTCCTATGTTAGACAAGGTAGAGTAGGAAAAAGAGGTGGAGGGCTCGCTATTATTTTTAAAGAGGAACTGTGCTGTACATTGGATGAACAGAAGGGCCATAACCAGACCTGTGAAAGCTCTTATTTTAAAATTAAAACCCAGAACAGCCAGGACTTTGAAGGCTTGCTGCTGTATAGACCTCCAGGCCCCAAAAATAGCTTTCTGGCAGCTTGGCCATCTATGGTGGAACCTCTGCTGCTAGTTAAGAATGCCCTGGTTCTGGGCAATTTTAATCTCCATTTTGATGACCTTGAGGGTCCCTATCACAACTCACCAATCCGCCACCTTTTCCGGGGCGGGAGCACCGCCGATAAAAACACGGCGGAAACAGACTACGAACGGGAAAACGCTCACCTCTATACACTCCACGAGGACGGAGGACAGCATGGAGCCCGAATTGAACATCCTACCTGCTCATCTACCACGAGTACGAACTCCGGCGCAAACGACAACGGTGAGTACCGCACCTACGACACAGGGGAGGGGGGGAGGAGGAAGGGTTACGGGCACACACATACGCATCACACCCACCCCCCAACTATCTACCCACCAATGCAGAGCACCAAGTCAAAGTGACCCAACCCAAACCCCCGGGAATAACGAAAAGATAAAATTAAAGTGCGAAAATAAATTTATGTATAAAATAGGTTCATTGAATTCATGGTAAAATAGGAAAATGAATCAAAAAAATCCAAGTGTAAACATTGCGTAACCAATAAATAGAGGCAATAAGTCCAGCACAGTCACTGAAATTTCAACTGTCCGTGGGCCAAAGTGTATCAACACATGGGCAAAGCCCACACAGGAGACCTGAGTCCGTTGGAGAGAACACTGCAGGGGCATCAGATGATAAAACTACAGGCACCTCAGGGGGAAGGGAAGGGGGGGCACCACAGCCACATGAGTCCACGACGCCAGATCCAAGAAGGGGCCACCATGCCCACTGTTCAATCCTGGGGAGTGCAAAGCCACAGTCTCTCAAGTCTCTACAGTGGGTGGATTGCCCACTGTCATATCCTGGGGAGTGCAAAGCCACAGTCTATCAAGTGGATAACAGTCTCCACAGGCAATGGAGGAGGCAGGGTGGGCCGAGTGGAGCGTGAACAGTAGCACGACACAGAAACGGCACTGTCATTGGGCCAGCGGTGCTTGAGATGAAGGGCCCAGCGGAGCGGTGCTTGAGATGAAGGGCCCAGCGGAGCGGTGCTTGAGACGGCGGGGCCCAGCGGAGCGGTGCCTGACAGGAAGGGCCCAGCGGAGCGGTGCTTGAGATGAAGGGCCCAGGGGAGCGGTGCTTGAGATGAAGGGCCCAGCGGAGCGGTGCTTGAGACGGCGGGGCCCAGCGGAGTGGTGCCTGACAGGAAGGGCCCAGCGGAGCGGTGCTTGAGATGAAGGGCCCAGCGGAGCGGTGCTTGAGATGAGGCACCCAGCGGAGCGGTGCTTGAGACGGCGGGGCCCAGCGGAGCTGTGCCTGACAGGAAGGGCCCAGCGGAGCGGTGCTTGAGATGAAGGGCCCAGCGGAGCGGTGCTTGAGACGGCGGGGCCCAGCGGAGCGGTGCCTGACAGGAAGGGCCCAGCGGAGCGGTGCTTGAGATGAAGGGCCCAGCGGAGCGGTGCTTGAGACGGCGGGGCCCAGCGGAGCGGTGCCTGACAGGAAGGGCCCAGCGGAGCGGTGCCTGACAGGAAGGGCCTAGCGGAGCGGTGCTTGAGATGAAGGGCCCAGCGGAGCAGTGCTTGAGACGGCGGGGCCCAGCGGAGCGGTGCTTGAGATGAAGGGCCCAGCGGAGCGGTGCTTGACAGGAAGGGCCCAGCGGAGCGGTGCTTGAGACGGCGGGGCCCAGCAGAGCGGTGCTTGAGATGAAGGGCCCAGTGGAGCGGTGCTTGAGACGGCGGGGCCCAGCGGAGCGTTGCTTGAGATGAAGAGCCCAGCGGAGCGGTGCTTGAGATGAAGGGCCCAGCGGAGCGGTGCTTGAGACGGCGGGGCCCAGCGGAGCGGTGCTTGAGATGAAGGGCCCAGCGGAGCGGTGCTTGAGATGAAGGGCCCAGCGGAGCGGTGCTTGAGACGGCGGGGCCCAGCGGAGCGGTGCCTGACAGGAAGAGCCCAGCGGAGCGGTGCTTGAGATGAAGGGCCCAGGGGAGCGGTGCTTGAGATGAAGGGCCCAGCGGAGCGGTGCTTGAGACGGCGGGACCCAGCGGAGTGGTGCCTGACAGGAAGGGCCCAGCGGAGCGGTGCTTGAGATGAAGGGCCCAGCGGATTGGTGCTTGAGATGAAGCACCCAGCGGAGCGGTGCTTGAGACGGCGGGGCCCAGCGGAGCTGTGCCTGACAGGAAGGGCCCAGCGGAGCGGTGCTTGAGATGAAGCACCCAGCGGAGCGGTGCTTGAGACGGCGGGGCCCAGCGGAGCTGTGCCTGACAGGAAGGGCCCAGCGGAGCGGTGCTTGAGATGAAGGGCCCAGCGGAGCGGTGCTTGAGACGGCGGGGCCCAGCGGAGCGGTGCCTGACAGGAAGGGCCCAGCGGAGCGGTGCTTGAGATGAAGGGCCCAGCGGAGCGGTGCTTGAGACGGCGGGGCCCAGCGGAGCGGTGCCTGACAGGAAGGGCCCAGCGGAGCGGTGCTTGAGATGAAGGGCCCAGCGGAGCAGTGCTTGAGACGGCGGGGCCCAGCGGAGCGGTGCTTGAGATGAAGGGCCCAGCGGAGCGGTGCTTGACAGGAAGGGCCCAGCGGAGCGGTGCTTGAGACGGCGGGGCCCAGCAGAGCGGTGCTTGAGATGAAGGGCCCAGCGGAGCGGTGCTTGAGACGGCGGGGCCCAGTGGAGCGGTGCTTGAGATGAAGAGCCCAGCGGAGCGGTGCTTGAGATGAAGGGCCCAGCGGAGCGGTGCTTGAGACGGCGGGGCCCAGCGGAGCGGTGCTTGAGATGAAGGGCCCAGCGGAGCGGTGCTTGAGACGGCGGGGCCCAGCGGAGCGGTGCCTGACAGGAAGAGCCCAGCAGAGCGGTGCTTGAGATGAAGGGCCCAGCGGAGCGGTGCCTGACAGGAAGGGCCCAGCGGAGCGGTGCTTGAGATGAAGGGCCCAGCGGAGCGGTGCTTGAGACGGCGGGGCCCAGCGGAGCGGTGCTTGAGATGAAGGGCCCAGCGGAGCGGTGCTTGAGATGGCGGGGCCCAGCGGAGCAGTGCTTGAGATGAAGTTCCCAGCGGAGCGGTGCTTGAGATGAAGGGCCCAGCGGAGCGGTGCTTGAGACGGCGGGGCCCAGCGGAGCGGTGCTTGAGATGAAGGGCCCAGCGGAGCGGTGCTTGAGATGAAGGGCCCAGCGGAGCGGTGCTTGAGACGGCGGGGCCCAGCGGAGCGGTGCTTGAGATGAAGGGCCCAGCGGAGCGGTGCTTGAGACGGCGGGGCCCAGCGGAGCGGTGCTTGACAGGAAGGGCCCAGCGGAGCGGTGCTTGAGACGGCGGGCCCAGCGGAGCGGTGCTTGAGATGAAGGGCCCAGCGGAGCGGTGCTTGAGATGAAGGGCCCAGCGGAGCGGTGCTTGAGATGAAGGGCCCCTGTTCAGCGGTGCCTTTCTGGACGGCGGGGCCCTGTTCAGCGGTGCCTTTCTGGACGGCGGGGCCCTGTTCAGCGGTGCCTTTCTGGACGGCGGGGCCCTGTTCAGCGGTGCCTTTCTGGACGGTGGGGCCCTGTTCAGCAGTGCCTTTCTGGACGGCGGGGCCCTGTTCAGCGGTGCTTGTTCTGTAAGTCAAGGGAGTCAGACCTGGCCACGACTCCCTGCTCAGTCGCCCTCCGACCGTGCAGTTGCTGGACCCTTTGGTGACGGTGTCCTGGGCCCTTGGGTGTCCTCCCTCACACCCGGGATGGGGCTTGTGGGGCCCTCCTGGTCCGCGCTCCTGCTGGCTGACTTCTCCGCCCTGCTGCCCTTGCCCCCCTTCGATGTGGCTCTCTGGGCCTTGCCTCCCCTGGATGTTGTGGCAGGTGAAGTGGCAGAACTTTGGTCCTTGGGGGCAGCCGTGTCAGTCGTCCCGCGGCGGCCCCTTACTTTATGGGTCCTCTTTCCAGGGGGGGGGGGGCTGGCTGTCCCCTTGCTGCTGACCGATGTATCACTGCTGGCAAAGGGGGGACTCCAAAATCCATGCACTACGGTGACCCTTGAAGCCGGGCTGGTGGTGGCTGAGGCGCTCTTGGGACTCTTAGCAGGTGGAGGGGGGGGGCAGGTGAGGGAAAGAGGTCAAGATTGGAGAGGTAAACTTTTTTAGGGCCAGGGTAAAGGGTAGGTGTAGTGGTTATGGGAGTGGAGGAAGAGGAGGTGGTTGTAGGAGAGTCAGGTGTGCTGTCCTTGGGTGAAGGTGCATGGGCTGAAGGCTGTCGTGAGGTGGTTGGCTGTTGGGTGGGTGGCTGCCTGCGTTTGTGTGTCTTGGAAGAGGGGGTGACAGACACAGTGGGAGAGGACACAGGGGACGTGTAAATGGTAGTGGGGGTGGTGACTGCACGTGTGCGGACTGGACTGGAGGGTGTGCTGGTGATGGAAGTACTGGCTGTTGGTGGTGTGCATGCAGGTGTGAGTAGAGACGTCACAGGGAGGGAGGAGGGAGACGAGGAGGTGGGGGACACAGAGGTGGTGGTGGCTGTTGGCATGTCTGCATCTGGGTGTTGCTTGGGTGAATGTTTGTGTGATCTGTGGTGCTTATGTCTGGATGAGCTGCCCTTGGGTGTTGAGGTGTGTGCAGGCTGGTCTGATGGTGTGGGTGGGATAGGCAGAGGAACAGGAGACAGAGACAGGCTGGAGGCAGTTAGAAGAGGGAGGCTGGAAACAGGGACAATGGCTGCCGTCAGTGCTGAGGCCAGAGCATTGAACGATCGTTGATGGGCAGCCTGACCCGAATGAATGCCCTCCAGGTATGCATTGCTACGATGCACCTCCCTCTCTACCCCCTGGATGGCATTCAAAAGGGTAGACTGCCCAACAATGATGGTCTGTAGGAGGTCAATGACCTCCTCACTGAGGGCAGCAGGGGTAACAGGGGCAGGGTCTGAGGTGCCTGGGGCGAAGGAGACGCCCGCCTTCTTGGGCGAGCGGGCACGGAGCGAAAGCGGAGGGGCTGCTGGGAGGGCGGAGCTGGTGCGCTGGGTGGCGGCTGTACCTTTAGAGGCGGGGGGCACGGATGTTGCCGCCACCGCTAGGGAGCTCCCATCTGAGGACGTGTCGGTGTCGCTGGTGTCACCACGGCTCCCCGTTGTGAAGCTCCCCTCGCCCTCCGTATCACTGGTGGCCTCGGTGTCTGTGCCATGGCCCACCGGGGCCTTGTGAGTTGCAGCTCCCTCGTGCTCCGGTGCCAATTCTCCTCCACCTGATGATGCTAATGCACACATGCACAAGAAGATAAAGAAAAAGGGTGGGGGGAGACATAAAAACAGGTTGAGTGCATGCATTGTCAACACCGTTGGCGGAGAGGACAGACACAGGAGCCTCATGCACTAAGCCGCGCAATCGGGGTACACTACTCAGTACTTGTGACTAGGCCAACAGGTCTAGGGACAACAAACGCGCACATGGGTGATGCAGGACCATGGATAGCTGTACTTGTCACCCTACAGAGGTGGGGGGCGGGGGCACAGGGACATGGCTAAAGGAGAGGACTACACTACGGAAAGCGCTCTGGCCTAATGTCACCCACAGCCCTCTTCCCCCACCCAGGCACCTCCACTGCGCGTAATGATAGCTGAATGTGCTGCTACTCACCCCCTTGTGTCTGCTGTGATGTCCTCACGCGCACATCCAAATCGGGGTAGGCCACCGCCAGGATCCGGGACATCAGGGGGGTCAGGGTACGACTGGCACCCCTCCTAGGTTGGGAGGCCATCCCCAGCAGTGACTCGGCGGTCTTCCTGGTCCCGCGGCGGATGTCCTCCCACCTCTTGCGGCAGTGGGTGCCCCGTCTGTTGTGGACCCCCAGGTTCCGGACTTCCTTGGCGATGGCACTCCAAATGTCGACTTTCTGATGGGCGCTGACCTATTTGACATGTACAGGGTGGAAATTGAAATATCATAAATTTTCCGCATGATAGATGCGATTGGCCCCCCTCCCCAACCTTGCCATGTGGCGCATGCTCTCATCTGTCGTGCCTTGCACTCGTCATTGTCTCCCCACCCCACCATCTTACATCCAACATACACAACCCAGGCATAGCCCATTCAACGTGCACACAGTGTACTTACCTGTTGGTCTGGAGGACCGTAGAGTCGCGCATACTGGGGCAGGACCCCATCGACAAGTTTCTCCAACTCTTCTGTAGTGAAGGCAGGGGCCCTTTCCCCAGTTGCAGCAGCCATTGTATCTCCCAGACCGAGGTCACAGCAGCACTTGCAGTATAGGTCCTCTCCTGTGGATGATCAGGTCTCGAGTGATTAACCAGATAGAAAATGGCGGTCACGCCCGCGGCGGTGCGTACCGCCGCGGTGCGTTCCGCGACCGCCGGCGCACCTAGTCATTGGCTCGTGAAACCCATAGGGTTCGATGTTAACCAATGCGGCTTGGCGCCGCGGTCTTCGACCGCCTACCGCCACGGTGTGTCACGCCAGCGCATTGACCTCACATCTCACTGTCACACTTCTCAGGTCAGGCAGCCGCCATTTCAAGGGCCCACATGGCTTAATTTCTACTGCGTCACACAGGCCTAGGCCTTGCATTCCCACTCATACAAGCCATTCAATGCATTGAGAATCGTGTACTGTGCAAGCTGTAGTTACGTACCTGTGGGTTGCTTGACTCTGTACTCCATGTTGTCCTTCCTAGGCACCGTCCGCTGGGACTTGCGAGTAGAAGGATGAATCCTCCCGTGTACCGACCGCTGGTGGACCTGTCGACAATGGAGGAACGTCATATAATACTTCGATACCGACTTGACCGAGCCACTATACATGAACTGTGTGCCCAGCTGGAGCCAGCACTGATGTCCCCCATCCGCCAACCCACAGGAATTCCCCCTCTGGTGCAGGTTCTGTCAGTCCTCCATTTTTTGGCAAGTGGGTCTTTTCAGACAACAGTGGCCATGTCATCAGGGATGTCTCAGCCTATGTTTTCCAAGATTTTGTCCAGAGTGTTGTCTGCCCTGACGAAATACATGCGGAGCTACATTATTTTCCCTGAGGAGGGTGATTTGGCCACTGTGAAGGGTGACTTCTATGCCCTTGGACATATCCCCAACATCATTGGTGCCATTGATGGGACCCATGTGGCCTTAGTACCCCCAAAAGACGATGAGCAGGTGTACAGAAACAGGAAAAGTTACCATTCGATGAATGTCCAGGTGGTCTGTTTGGCTGACCAGTACATCTCCCATGTAAATGCCAAGTTCCCTGGGTCAGTGCATGACGCGTATGTTATGCGAAATAGCAGCATCCCTTATGTGATGGAACAGCTACAGAGACACCGTGTGTGGTTAATAGGTGACTCTGGTTACCCCAACCTGCCGTGGCTACTGACCCCAGTGAGGAATCCCCAGACCAGGGCAGAGGAACAGTACAATGAGGCCCATGGGCGATCTAGGAGGATCATAGAAAGGACCTTCGGCCTCCTGAAGGCCAGGTTTAGGTGCCTGCATATGACAGGGGGATCTGTAATGTACTCACCCAAGAAGCTGTGCCAGATCATCGTGGCCTGCTGTATGCTTCACAATCTTGCATTGCGACGCCAGGTGCCTTTTCTGCAGGAGGATGGTCCGGATGGTGGTGTTGTTGCAGCTGTGGAGCCTGTGGAGAGTGAAGAAGAGGAAGACGACGGGGACGACACGGACAACAGGGACACAGTCATACAACAGTATTTTCAGTAGCACCCAGGTAAGAATCCCCCACGCCATTTTACATTTACCTCTGGCATCCTGCATCTCTACTTTCTGTGTTTCCCCCCAGTTCCTTTCAACTGAATTGTGACTTTCCCTTCCCTTTTCAGAGCTGTATGACCCACTGCGTGACTTCTGGTTTGTTCGCCCATGGAGTAAAGCACATTGACATTGGTATGTTGTCATCACAATGTAACTGAACATTTTTGAACCGTTATGTGTAATACATTTGTTAAGAATACAAGCAGACTCCTGAGTGTTTTAAGTGCAATTAGTGATTTATTTAAAGTGCTACATATAGGTCAATGATAGTAAAACGGTGATGGGTGGGGGTGGAGTGATGTCCATGGCAGAGTCCAGTTCTCGGTCGCACAGGTGCGTTGTCCATATGCCTGTGGAAGGATGGAGCAGGGCCAGTTCAAGGTTGGACAGGGTGACAATGTGGGACAGTGGAATGACATCCGGGGGGATCTTATGCTGGCGGGGGTCTTGGCATCCTACTCTGTCTTCCTTTGTGATCTCAGGCTCCTCTTGCGGGGTGGTTGATCTTCAGCAGGAGGTGGGGTTCTGGTGGCCCGTCGTTGTGTGGGGGCCTCCTGTCCACTAGCGCCGGCGGAGGTGGTAGGCTGTTCCTGGTCCGGGCTGGTGACAGGGGCCCTTTGGGGTGCCACATGGTCCCGCAATGTGGTGACTATTAGGTTCAGGGCCAGGACGATGTTCCTGAGCTCCTCTCTGTACCCCATGTACCGTTCCTCCTGCTGTGCCTGGATCTCCTGGAACCTGGCCAGTACCGTCGCCATCGTCTCCTGGGAGCGGTGGTATGCTCCCATGATGGTGGTGAGGGCCTCTTGGAGAGTCGGTTTCCTGGGCCTGTCCTCCCCCCCCTGTCGCACTGCAGCCCTCCCAGTTGCCATGTTTCCTCGGGCCTCTGTCCACTGAAAGGTGTGCCCACTACCACTGCCCCCAGGTCCCTGTTGTTGTTGGGGTGTTGGGTCAGCCTGGGTGCCCTGTAGTGGCGGACACACCGCTGATTGACCTGTCCTGGAGACAGAGGCATGGGCCCGCTGGGTGGGAGCTGTGCTGATATTCCCAGAGGGGGTTAGGTCTGCTGTGGCCTGTGTCTGTGTGTGGGGAACCGACTGTCCAGAGGTCCCCGATGGTCCGGGCTGGTCATCAGGTTCTAGGTCGACAGAGCTGCTGTCCTCACTGGGGGCCTGTTCTGGGGGTGGGATGGACATATCTGGACCCTCCTGGCCGGTGTGTTGGCGTTCGGGCCCTGCAGGGGTGAAAGAGTATGGTTATTGCTTCTGTGTGTTCCATGGCGTGCGATTTGTGGGTGCCCTTGTCCCCCAGTGCTGGCATTCCCTTGTGGCAGGAGTTGTGAGGGTGGTTTGTGGGGGGGATGGGTATGTGCAGTGGTCATGCATAGGTGATGGGTGTCCATGGTTTGTGTTGGCATTCAGGGTTTGGTTTTGGGTTGGGTGGGTTGTGCTGGTGAGACATTGGCAGGGAGGATGTGTGCTGGGGGGTTGCGGGTGAGGGTGGGGGTGTGGGTTGGCATGCTGGTGGTTGGGGGGGGGAGTAGTTGAGACTAGACTTACCAGAGTCCATTCCTCCGCCTACTCCAGCGAGGCCCGCAGGATGCAGGATGTTCAAGACCTCTAGCTCCCATGCTGTGAATTCGGGAGGAGTGGGGGATGGTCCGCCGCCAGACTTCTGCACAGCGATGTTGTGTCGTGAGACCATCGACCGTACCTTCCCCCGTAGGTCGTTCCAGCGCTTTCGGATGTCTTCCCGGTTTCTGGGATGCTGTCCCACAGCGTTGACCCTGTCGACGATCCTCTGCCATAGCTCTGCCTTCCTGGCTATTGTGGTGTGTTGCACCTGTGTGCCGAAGAGCTGGGGCTCTACCCTTATAATTTCCTCCACCATGACCCTGAGTTCTTGGTCGGAAAATCTGGGGTGTCTTTGGGGTGCCATGGGGTGGTGTGGATGAGGTGTGGGGTGGTGTTTGTGGTGATGTGAGTGGTGGTGTGTGGTGATGTGTGCGTAGATGTGGTGTGGCTGATGATGTTGGGTTCCTGTGTGTGTTGGGGTTTTCGATTGCTGTGCTCGCTCTCTCTCTCTCTATCGCCTTCTCTCCGATTTCCAACTAGTGGGGGTTTGTGGGTGATGTCGGTGTGTGTTTTTTTAGTTGCTTGGATGTGTGGGGGTGGTGTTTGTATGTGTATCAGGTGTGTGTATTTCAAATTGTCCAATGTGGCTGTGTTTTGGAGCTGGGTGTGTATTTTGACCGCGGCGGTGTGTACCGCCAATGGAATACCGCGGTTGAATGACCGCCGCATGGATTCGTGGGTCGTAATGGCATGGGCGTGTTTGTGTTGGCGTGGCGGTGGAGGTTTGGTCATCTCCAGTTTATCGCTGCCCGCTGATGAGGCGGCCTTCCGTGGATGTCGGGTTTTTGGCGGCTTGGCAGTTGTGGATCAGAATGACCTTGGCGGTTTACCGCGGCCGCGGCGGTAGAATGGCGGCCTTCTGACCGGCGGTAAGAGCCTTTTACCGCCGAGGTCAGAATGACCCCCAAAATCATTAATTTGCTAATTAATTTTAGCCCCTCTCTCCCTGTTGGGACAGAGGATGCGATTATAGGTTCCGTAGGCATGGTTATACCTCGGAACACGATGGACATTTTTCAGCCACTCTCTGTCAATACTATTAGAGACTCTCTTCTTACTCTTAAATCAGGAGCACCCACTGACCACTGCCCCCCCTGGGTTCTTAAACTTGCACCTCAGACGATGGCCGAGGCTCTGGAACCGGTATATGCTAAGATTCTCCAAGAGGGAATCTTTCCGGATATCTGGAAGCAGGCTACCGTCATTCCCCTCATCAAAAAATCAGGGAAAGATGTGGCAAATTTGTCTAATCTCCGCCCCATTTCGTTATTGCCAGGGATCTCTAAAATTTTTGAAAAACATCTTAATCTGGAGCTGTCTGTTTTTTTACAGGAGAATGGTGGTCTAGATCCCTCACAGCATGGTTTCCGGGGTGATCATAGCACGGAAACGGCATTGATTTCCTCCTCAGATATGATCCGTAGAAGAGGAGATGGGGTGAGGGTTCGATTTTGGTCCTACTGGATCTTTCAGCGGCTTTTGATACCATCTCTCATTCTATTCTATGTAATAGGCTTGCCCAATCTGGAATTAGAGGGAAGGCCTTGCAGATTCTTAGTTCCTTCCTGTCTGATCGAACCTCTACGGTAGTTTGCAGGGATCATAAGGCCTCTCCGTTTCAACTACCTTGTGGTGTCCCGCAGGGCTCTTCCCTCAGTCCGCCACTTTTTAATCTTTATTTGTCCCCATTAGCTATCCTGGTACGCTCCTTTGGGGCCCAGATCATCCCGTGTGCAGATGATATTTAGCTGATTGTGCCTATCTCGCATAATGTGAAGGATACTAAGGATAACTTTTACTGCTGTATGACAGCTATTAATAAATAGATGACCTGTAACTGGTTGAAACTTAATGGTGACAAAACTCTGATTATGTACTTGGGGGGCAAAGTGTCTCCTTGGGATAATAATTGGTGGCCTCCTGTGTGTGGGGGCTGCCCGTCACCTGTTTCAGCTGCCAAAAATTTAGGTATTGTGTTTGACGATTCATTGTCCTTCAAATCTCAGATCAATCAGTTGGTTAAGGTCTGCTTTTGGACGCGAAAAACCCTCAAGAAAATTCTCCATTTACTAGAGGAAGACTTTAGACATGCAGTGGTATTGGCGTTGGTCACCTCTAGGCTTGACTACTGCAATTCTCTACTGCTTAACGCGAATAAGTCCTCGCTGGATAAATTACAGTCTATCCAGAATGCGGCGGCCCGCTTAATTTTAAATATGCCCAATTCTGCCTCTGCTTCCAGGTGCGTGGCATCTCTTCACTGGCTCCCAATCCGGAAGAGAATAATGTTTAAGACACTTTGCCTCACGCATAAAGCACTTCAGTCATCAGGTTGTGATTATGTAAAATCTATTCTCTCGTTTTATCAACCCTCGAGACTTCTGAGATCAGTTTCCAGGTTTGTGATTAAGGCCCCACGCTGCAAAAAAGTGAGATGGAGAGAACGTGCTTTTTCTGTGCAAGCATCCAGACTCTGGAATGGCTTGCCGCTTCCACTACGACAAATACGGAATCATTTGACCTTCAGGAAGGGCCTGAAAACCTGGCTCTTCGCAAACTAATTAGTAGTACCCTCCGTTTTCTCTTCTTTGCATTTGGTTCGCATAGTGCTTCGATGCTCACGCCGGAATGCGCTCTACAAAAAATAATTCAATGCAATACAATACAGTTCAATACATCCGTTGCTGTATTGGCCTCATCGATGAAGATTCTGTTAGGGGCTTGAATAGTTGGGAAACAGACATGTGTGAGAAATGCCTCTGGTAGTAAGGCGGGGGGTGGTAGGTGGTTTATCCAGGGCAGAGTAATAGTCCGCAAAGACCTGCAAGATGTCTGTTTGAGTGTGTGCTATAACATCGTTGGGGTTCGCTATCTTGGCGATTGGGGGAGGCTGCAGATTCCTGTGAGCTAGCCAAGCCAGAAGTCTGCCTCTTTTATCAGCCTTCCTGTGTACTCCAGAGCCATAGGGCTTGAAGTTATAATGGCATAGGTCTTCTATGAGTGTCGCATAGGCAATCTTTATCTCCGTGAGTCAGAGAGCAAGCTTTGGATGTGTGTCCACCTCTTTACTAAGTTCGGCTATTTTGTGCTTTGTTTTTCCTATGTCTTTCTCCAAAACGGGGCAGACTCCCACTACCTTTTGGACACCGAACCCTCTGATTACTGCATTGAAGACATCCCATTTGAGCACCCTAGAAGTAGTGCCCGAGTTCTCTGTAAAGTAATGTTGAATGTGCTTTTTTTGTTCTTGCTGAAAGACAGGGATTTCCAGCAGTCTCTGGGAAGCCTCCACATGGTGACCAGTGGGGGTGGAGCAGTACAGTGGATGTCTAGGATGTGGGCATTGTGATCGGATATGACATGTCCAAGGTAGTCAGAGAGCAGGAGGCAAGGCAAGAGTGTCGGGAGCAGAGGAACCTGTCCAGTCACACATAGAGATTATGCATTGCTGAGTGGAAAGAATAGAGGCAATATGTGGGGTTCAGCATGCGCCACACGTCTATCACAACCCAGTGCTGCGTCCATGCACGGGAAAGGTGTTTCTGTGCTTGTAGGAGGGATTGGGATACAGAGGTGAGCTATCTATCCAAGGCAAGGTGTGGCACACAATTAAACTTACTTTCTAGTACCCAAGGTAGATGGGTTTTGTGAGCGGGTTCCTCAGCGGAGAGTAAGTCCCAGAAGGGGCCCTGGTTGGTGTTGGGAGTGTACACGCTACCTATGAGTAGAGGTTGGCCATCTAGACCGCCCTCCAATAAGATGTAGTGGCCTTCTTTATCAATGGTAGAGCTTAGTTCTTGAAACGGGACACCAGGACGGACCCATATCATGATGCCTCTAGCATATGCAGAGTAAATTGTGGCATAGATTTGCCCCACCATCGTTTTCGCAAGCGCTCCTCCTCTAAGTGCATTATGTGTATTTCTTACAGTAGGATTATTTGAGCTTGCTGCCTTTTGATGTGGAAATAGACCATGTATCTCCTCCTGGCAGTGTGCATCCCTCGGATGTTTAACATGAGACATCTGGTGTTCTGGAGGTGTGAGGCACGCATGGGGTGGTACACTGCACCAAGGGGAAGGGTGGAGGCTGCTGAGCGGTATCATCTAAATGCAACAAATAGGGTTCACCAGGTTGCAGCCATTTAAGTTGCTCTGCAGATATGCTTGATTGAGCTAATGGCTACATTCATGGAGAAGTTAATGAGTAACAACCAAACATGGGGGTGAAACAAACTCAACTCGGGATCTGCCACAACAGGTGGCATGTCCAAACTAAAAGTGTGCATTTACTTAGTGTTCTGAGGGGGTGTCCAAGGGCAAGCTTTGGGTTGTCGTTGAGTTGCCTATATCTCATGTTTTATTGATTGTCTGAGGCCTCCAGGGCAGCAATGGTGGGATCTCCAGTGTCTTCCCCTCGATTCCACCTGGCGGATCTATGGGAGTAGAGGCCCCAAGAGAAGAGGAGGGAAGGTGGAGATAGAAAACGTTGTGGGGGCAAAGCAGCTGCAAAGAGATGAGGTATCGGGAGGAAGGAGGAAGAGAAAAGTAGAAGAGAAGGGTGAGGGAAGGCCCCTGCAGATGCATGTTTGGTCTGTGCCGCGCAATGTAATTGATGTGCTTGATTGTGTCACTAGTTTCCCCTGAGTAAAAGAAGGAGGTGATGGCCTGTTAAAATGCAAATATAAACAGGAATGCATGCATGTTATGAGGGTGGACCTAGATTATGGTGTCTGCTGTTTGCGGTGCCACCAGGGGAGGGAATTATAAAGCCCTGAAGGAATCCTGTGACTGTACGGTGTCTTCATCTGAAGAGAAAATCTGCAGCTCTTTATCATCATCACTGGTGTCTGGCAGAGATCCAAGATTAGCTTCCACCTGTAGGGCTCTTCTGCGGTCTGTAATCTGCTTGAGATTGGGTGACAAGGCCATTGATGAGTGAGCTGAGAGTTGCGGCTTTGGTTTTCCCTGGTGTCGCCCATTGGAGGTGGACCAGGCAGAGGAGGGCTGAGAGGGTTTAGGCAGCATTGCGTTCTGGTGGAGTTCTGTCCAGTCCTAAGCTTCCTGGGGGCTGGAGAAGAAGGTAGACGTTCCTTATTTCATTATCTTGAGTCAGGCTGGGTACAATAAGGAATACTGCACACCCAGCTGGTGCAGTTGCTTTTTTACTTCTAGAAAGGAGGAGCGCTGGTGCTGTACCATGCCTGTATAATCTGGGAAAAGCATGATGGTTACACTGTCCACTCGTAGAGATCCCACCTGTCTGGCCCGTCAAAGAATGGCATTCCTGTCCTTGAACTGCAACAGTATGGCTAACATTGGATGGGGGGATGCCCCAGGTGGAGGACATAGAGTCAGCACTCTGTGCGCCCGCTCCGAGGAGTACAAGTAAGAGAGTTCCGTGATTGTGATGGAAGATTTGAACATGGCTTCAAAGTATACGAGTAGGTATGTGCCCTCTGTCGCTTCTGGAAGCCTCAGGTTGCATATGTTGCTCCTGCGAGGCCGACCTTCCAGGTCTTCGGTTCTATGCTCTAGTTGTTTAACTCTGCCTTCTAGGTTGTGATTGCCACCTGGTGGTCTGCTGTCAGGGGCTGCAGAGTGGCAAGTGTCTTTTCGCTGGTCCTTACTTTGCTAGTTTGCAGTTGCCATCCCACAAAGGCCTAGCCCTGTTGTCAGTGAGACAAATCTGGCCTCCATAGATGATCAGGCCTCTAGCACCTTGCTAGTTTCTCAGAGGTGGACAGGTGGGATGTGCTGTGTGAGGGGGGGAGATTGTTTGAGCCCTTTAACGCCTGCCCCGTTGCTGGTGTAGGCCGTGGGGTGGAGTCAGAGTGCAACCTTCCCATTGTTGACTGTGCATAATCCAACCAGGGTAACTAGTGATTTTCAATTAGGAATTGAGCCCAGTATCCACCAAGCCCGCCAGGTGGTAACAACTGGTGGGTGATGTTTAGGGTTTGTCGGATGTGGTATCCAGGTGATTTAGGGCAGGACGGTCCTTCGTGGGTTCTTCTCAAGCCAATGCGTTACAGCTGGAAATGGTGGAGAGTGGAGTGATTGGTTGAGCAGGTCCAGGCAGCCGAAGGTGAGGGGCGTGCTCTGATGGTCTGAACTTGATGTGATAGGTGCAGCCACTTCGTCCACTGCCACATGCCACAATTGTGGCGCCAGTGCGGGTGTCACAGTGTGGTGCTCTCCATCCACACACCTAGGTACCTCACTCAGAGCATTCCTGGGCCCAGTCCGGGTGGCGGGTCCGACAAGGAAGACCAGAGAGAGAGAAGGGACCCATCCGGGTGGGGGAGGCCTGCCGAAAGTAATGGCTCTCCCCTGTCACTCTCAGGAGGGGGCTGAAGCACCCGTGCTCCATTTGGCCCTGGCTGTTCCCTCCGCCACTGCCGCTGGTGTCTCATCGCACCCTGTCACTCTAACCCCTTGCCCGATCTGAGAGCCGAGGTGGGGAGCACATGGATTCCTTCCTCTGGGGAGATGCCCAGGTGGGTGGCTGGAGAGAAGAGAACCCCCTGGATATCATCCCCGGTTTCAGGATGTGGGCAGGAGGCTACACCTTGCTCATCTTGATGGGCCCCCTCAACCCCACCTGGGCCGTTAGGATCGCACTCTGGTGCGGTTGCGTGGGATCGAGCCACCTGAGGTGAGTGCATGCCAGTGAGGGGTGTCAGAGCTGTGTAGTCTGGGTCGCAGGTGTTTGGCCCGCGGCAGTTGCTGCTCTGGGGTCACCCAGAGATGCATAGGAGAGCGTGCAACCTCCACGCACCCGGCCTTGATGCTGAAATGAGAGGATGCTGTGTGGGCAGCAGGCACTGGCCAGCCGCCTGGTGGTCTAGGGAGGTGTCTACCTGCTCATCTTGAGAGCACTGCACGTGGCACCCAGCAGGGAAGAGCAAGGATGTGAGCCACCTCCCCTGCTGGTGTTGATGAGGGGCCTGCAGGTCCGGGAGTTGGTGGTGCGTTAGGATAGTGCCCCCATGGGGGCAGTGGGGGGGGAAAGAACTCACAGACAACGAGCAGGTATGTTAGAAGAGGAATGGAGGCATTGGATTGCTAGCCCCGATGGCTTGCGGCCCTGATAGATGACAGTTAGCAGACAGGAAGACGGAGCATTAGAGAGACTCGTCCGCCTTCTTAGCCGTCTTGGCCATTCCCTATCATTGTATTCTAGATGATGCAGTTTACTGTTTTTGAATTCTTAGTGGAAATTAGCAGGCAGGATTTGGGGTTGCTGAAATGCTGCTTTGCAGTATATTAGGTAAAGTACTTCAAACCATGGAGATGGATTCCATCTCTTCAACCAAATGACTTCAAGCACCTTTAAGCCTACCTCTTGCTTTCTTCTGAAGATGGGTAAAACGGAGAACCCCATGTCGAAAATGTAAGCAGTGGCTGTGCCCACACTGGTCACAAACATGTTTCTGCTCATGAATAATTAAAAAACATTATGCACTGAATTTGCCACAATACAATAGGAGAGCTGGTGTTGACTTGCTGACAGCATATGCTCTCCTTCCTAGATTATTTTTGTTGACAAGCTATGAGCGGTAACTATATGTTTTTGAGCGATACTTTACTTGATATTCTCTGAAACATACCTGCTAGTTTTTGCTGAAGCTGCGCAAGTGCCCAGAAACGTGTCAAAGAATGAAAGCTCTACCTGTAGCCATACTGGTGGCAAACACTTTTCTACTTGTAACTAATTGGAACACTATGAACTCCCTCTACCAGAATGAGATTGGAGAAAAGGTGCTGATATGCTGGCAGTGGGCTCACTACCCACTTGATCATCATTATTAAAGTTTAGAGTAACAGATGTAAGATAGGTATATAAAAAGATTAGGCCTATTGACTTTGTCGATGCTCGTTTAGTAGGAGTATTTTCCTTAGGCTCATATTCAGCCGATAAGCACTCAAACAATCAGAGAGGCAACTGATTGTTTGAGTGGTCCTATAGACACAGGGATCTGGAACGAGTGGTATAAAGCAGACAGGGCTGTTTGGAGTAGGGATCCCATCATCACAAGGAGTGATTGAGTTTGAATGTTAATTTTTGTGCACTACTTTGGCACCCTACTTAACATGTAGCTCCTGAGGACTCTCTGGTGTGCCTATCTATAGGGTCACATATTTTGCCAACCCTTCAGAAGAACACTAGCCTGTCAAGGAAACTCTAAGGTTTATACGTCCGAGTCACACATATACTACATAGGACCAGCTTGTCCATTTCAGGACTTGTGATTCGTACTCCTTTTTAGGTTTCTACTACAGACAGTGGTTAGCTGTTTGTTGGTGGAGACACTGCATACAATACTATTATTTATAGGCCTATATTTATACTTTTTTAGCGCCGCATTTGTGTCTTTTTTTTTACACAAAAGCAGCACAAACTTTCAAAATACAATTGTATTTTGTAAGTTTGCACCGATTTTGCATAAAAAAACTATGCAAATGCAGCGCTAAAAAAGTATAGATATTGGCATAGTGTGATTTGCATTAGATGATTGCTTATCATTTGTTAACTTTCTTGTCAATCTCATTTGCTTGCTTCTTAATCGATGACTCTCTTTCCTTTTGTGTGTGGTCCTTCCCCTGGAGCATACCTTTCTTCTGATTGGATGACTAGCATCGTTGCACAGCGCACATCAGGAACCTACTTTTTCCTTTTTCTGTGAGCACTCCATGTGACCACATGTACTTTCTTGCTCTCCCCCCATTACTATGCTTCACCCACGGATTTCTGCCCCCTGCATTCTATGTGTTGCGCCCAACGCTTCTAATCTAATCTGTAAAAAGCACACCAACAAGAATGTTGATAGGTTTGAATAAAGAGCAGATTCAAGCAGACTGGTTGTTAGAAATGGGGTCTTTGGTTGGCAGTCAGGTTACGCCCTGTCCAAGCAAGGACCCTCACTCTAGTCAGGGTAAAAGAGAATCACCCTCAGCTAACCCCTGCTTACCCCCTTGGTAGCTTGGCACAAGCAGTAGGCTTAACTTCAGAGTGCTAGGTGTAAAATATTTGTATCAACACACAGAGTAACTCAATGAAAGCACTACAAAATTACACAACACAGGTTTAGAAAAATAGAAAATATTTATCTAACACAAAACAAGACCAAAATGACAAAAATCCACAATACACAACTCAAGTTATCAATTAAGAAGCAAAAAGAGTATTCATGTAGTTTTAAACACACACTAACACTGTTAGCATGAAAATGTACCTTGGGTGCGTCAAAAATAACCCTGCACGGGTGAGTGTGCTTTAAAAAGGGCTTGTGATGCGTCAATTTCACTCACGAGCGAGACCTTGCGTCGTTTCTCCTTTCGTCGGATCGGGGTGCGTCGTTTCTTCTCTCCACAGGAGAGCGATGCGTCGATACGGTCAGCACTCTCAGGTCCAGGCCGGCCCTGCTTAGTTTTTACACGCCCAGCATTGTTTGCGTCAGAAATCCAGCCGCACGTTGATCGGAAAACCACGCAGCACGGGTTGCGATCTCACCAGCCTCCGTCAGCGATGCTGCGTGTCATTTCTCCAGCTCCGTGCGTCGATCCTTCAGCCACGTTGCAGGTGAGCGTCGATATTCATCCGCGAAGCCGGCGGCGTGTCGATTTTCCAGCAGCAGATCAGAGTGGCGATGATCTTTTCTCCGCACAGTGTTCTGTGCGTGGATTTCTTCCTCTTAGGCTGCCAGCTTCTCCTTTCAGGGTCCCAGGAACTGGATGGGCACTACAGGGCGGAGTAGGAGTCTCTCCAGAGACTTCAGGTGCTGGCAGAGAGAAGTCTTTGCTGTACCTGAGACTTCAAACAACAAGAGGCAAGCTCTAAATCAAGCCCTTGGAGATCTTCACAAGATGGAAGGCACACAAAGTCCAGTCTTTGCCCTCTTACTGTGGCAGAAGCAACAACTACAGGATAGTTCCACAATGCAAAGTCACAGGCAGGGCAGCTCTTCTTCCTCAGCTCGTCAGCTCTTCTCTAGGCAGAGGTTCCTCTTGGTTTCCAGAAGTGTTCTAAAGTCTGTGGTTTTGGGTGCCCTTCTTATACCCAATTTCTCCTTTGAAGTAGGCCTACTTCAAAACAAAGTCTCTTTTGAATGTGAAATCCTGCCTTGCCCAGGCACTCAACAGGGGCTTGGATACTGCAATGAGTGAGGGCAGGCACATCCCTTTCAGGTGTGAGTGTCTACTCCTCCCCTCCCTCTTAGCACAGATGGCTCGTCAGGAAATGCAGGCTACACCCCGGCTCTCTTTGTGTCACTGTCTAGTGTGAGGTGCAACCAGCCCAACTGTCAAACTGACCCAGACAGGGAATCCACAAACAGGCAGAGTCACAGAAATGGTATAAGCAAGAAAATGCTCACTTTCTAAAAGTGGCATTTTCAAACACACAATCTTAAAATCAACTTTACTAAAAGATGTGTTTTTAAATTGTGAGCTCAGAGACCCTAAACTTCATGTCCATCCGCTCCCAAAGGGAATCTACACTTTAATCAGATTTAAAGGTAACCCCCATGTTAACCTTTGAGAGGGACAGGCCTTGCAACAGTGAAAAGCGAATTTAGAAATATTTCACTGTCAGGACATATAAAACACATTACTATATGGCCTACCTTAACCATACACCACACCAT